>NC_140988.1:60586253-61075583 GCF_052327205.1 Somniosus microcephalus
TAGCTGAAGCGCTCCAGCCCAGGTAACATCCTGGTAAATCTCCTCTGCACCCTCTCCAAAGCAATCACATCCTTCCTATAGTGTGGCAACCAGATCTGCACACAGTACTCCAGCTGTGGCCTTACCAGCATTTTGTACAGCTCCATCATAACCTCCCTGCTCTTATATTCTATGCCTCGGCTAATGAAGGCAAGTATCCCATATGCCTTTTTAACCACCTTATCCACCTGTTCTGCTGCCTTCAGGGATCTATGTACATGCACACCAAGGTCCCTCTGATCCTCTGTCTTTCCTAGGGTCTTACCATTCATTGTGTATTCCCTTGCCTTGTTAGTCCATCCAAAATTCATCACCTCACACTTTTCAGGGTTAAATTCCATTTGCCACTGTTCTGCCCATCTGACCAACCCATCTATATCGTCCTGTAGCCTGAGGCTTCCTGCCTCGCTATTTACCACCCCACCAATTTTTGTGTCATCTGCAAACTTACTGATCATACCTTTTACATTCACATCCAAATCATTAATGTAGACCACAAACAGCAAGGGACCCAGCACCGATCCCTGCGGTACAACACTGGACACAGGCTTCCAGTCACAGAAACAATCTTCCACCATCACCCTCTGCCTTCTGCCACTAAGCCAGTTTTGGATCCAATGTGCCAAGGCACCCTGGATCCCATGGGCTCGTACCTTCCTCACCAGTCTCCTATGCGGGACTTTATCAAAAGCCTTACTGAAATCCATGTAAACCACATCCACTGCACTACCCTCATCCACACACCTAGTCACCCCCTCGAAGAATTCAATCAAATTGGTCAGACATGATCTTCCCTTGACAAAGATGTGCGGGTTAGGTTGATTGGCTATGATAAATTGACCCTTAGTGTTAGAGGGATTAAATACGTGGGGTTACGGGGATAGGGTGGGATATGTGTTGGTGTAGGGGTTACGGGGATCGGGTGGGATATGTGTCGGTGCAGGCTCGATGGGCTGAAATGGCCTCTATCTGCACTGTGGGGTTTCTGTGATTTCTGTGATTCTGTGAAAGCCATGCTGGCTATCCCTAATTAATCCCTGCCTCTCCAAGTGGAGACCAATTCTGTCCCTCAGAATTTTTTCCAATAATTTCCCTACCACTGATGTTAGGCTCACTGGCCTGTAATTCCCTGGTTTATCCCTACTACCCTTCTTGAGTAATGGTACCACGTTAGTTGTTCTCCAGTCCTCTGGCACATCCCCTGTGGCCAGAGAGGTTCTGAAAATTTGCGTCAGAGCCCCTGCAATCTCCTCCTTTGCCTCACATAATAGCCTGGGATACATCTCGTCCGGGCCTGGGGATTTATCCACTTTTAAGCCTGCTAAAACCGCTAGTACCGCTTCCCTCTCGATGCTAATATGTTCAAGTATATCACAGTACCCCTGCCCGATTTCTATGTCCACATCGTCCTTCTCCATAGTGAACACAGATGCAAAAAATTCATTTAAAACCCCACCTACATCCTCTGGCTCTACACACAGTTTGCCACTTTGGTCCCTAATGGGCCCTACTCTTTCCCTAGTTATCCTCTTGCCCTTAATATACTTATAAAACACCTTAGGATTTTCCTTTATTTTGCTCGCCAGTGTTATTTCATGGCACCTCCTCGCTCTCCTAATTTCTTTTTTAAGTATCCCCCTGCACTTTTTATACTCCTCTAGGGCTTCCTCTGTCTTTAGTCCTTTGTATCTGCCAAAAGCCCCCCTTTATTTCCTAATCCATTCTCGTATATCCCTTGACATCCAAGGTTCCCTGGGCTTGTTGGTCCCACCCTTGACCTTTACGGGAACATGTTGCCATTGTACTCTCTCAAATTCCTTTCTGAAAGACTCCCATTGCTCCGATGTGGATTTTCCTTCAAGTAGCTGATTCCAGTCCACATTGGCCAGATCCTGCCTTATCATATTAAAATCGGCCTTCCCCCAATTTAGAACCTTTATTTCCGGTCCATCCTTGTCCTTTTCCATGACTACCTTAAATCTCACTGAATTATGGTCACTGTCACCAAAGTGCTCACCTACTAACACTTCTACCACTTGCCCGGCCACATTCCCTAGAATTAGGTCCAGTACCGCCCCCTCTCTTGTAGGACTTTCTACATGCTGGCTCAAAAAGCTCTCCTGGATGCACTTTAAGAATTCTGCACCCTCTAAGCCTTTCACACTCTGACTATCCCAGTTAATATTGGGGAAGTTGAAATCCCCCACTATAATTACCCTATTATTTGCACACTTCTCTGAGATTTGCCTACATATCTGTTCCTCTATCTCCCCCTGGCTGTTTGGGGGCCTATAGTACATGCCCAGCAAAGTGCTAGCCCCCTTTTTGTTTTTAAGTTCAACCCATATGGTCCCATTAGAGGAACCTGTTAATATATCATCCCTCCTTACAGCAGTAATTGTCTCCTTAATTAATATTGTGACACCCCCTCCTCTTTTACCCCCCCCCCTCTGTCTCGCCTGAAGATTCTATACCCCGGAATATTGAGCTGCCAGTCTTGCCCCTCCCTCAACCATGTCTCCGTGATAGCAACAATATCATACTCCCATGTGTTCATCAACAACTTCAGTTCATCCACCTTATTCGTAAGACTCCTTGCATTAAAATAAATGCCATTCAGCCTTGCCCTACTCCCTTGTGCCGTTACATATTTGCTCTGCCTTCCAGTCTGACTTATTTTTTCCTCTATATTTGGCTGTACATCACCCCCTATTATAGCTCCACTCTGTATCCCATCCCCCTGCCAAGTTAGTTTAAATCCCCCTGAACAGTGCTAGCAAACCTCCCCGCAAGGATATTTGTCCCGTTCTGGTTCAGGTGCAACCCGTCCGACTTGTACAAGTCCCACCTTCCCCAGAAGCAGGCCCAGTGATCCAGGAAACTAAAGCCCTCCCTCCTGCACCAACTCTTTAGCCATGCATTCATCTGCTCTATCCTCCTATTCCTATACTCACTAGCACGTGGCACCGGGAGTAATCCAGAGATTACAACCTTTGAGGTCCTGTTCTTCAGTCTGCTACCTAGCTCCCTAAATTCTTGCTGCAGGACCTCATCCCTCTTTCTACCCATGTCATTGGTCCCAATGTGAACCACGACCTCTGACTGTTCGCCCTCCCCCTTCAGAATGCCCTGCAGCCGCTCAGTGACATCCTTAACCCTGGCACCAGGGAGGCAACAAACCATCCTGGAGTCACGTCTACGGCCACAGAAACACCTATCTGTTCCCCTTACGATAGAATCCCCTACCACTATTGCTCTCCCACTCTTTTTCCTCCCTTCCTGAGCAGCAGAAGCACCCCTGGTGCCAGGAAGTTGGCTGCTGCTGCCTTCCTCTGGTATGTCATCCCCCTCAACAGTATCAAAATCGGTATACCTGTTTGAGAGGGGGATGTCCACAGGGGACCCCTGCACTACCTGCCTGCTTCTACTGCTCCGCCTGATGGTCACCCATTTCCCTTCTGCCTGTGCAGCCCTCACCTGTGGTGTGACCAACTCACTAAACATGTTACTCACGACCCTCTCAGCATCGTGAATGCTCCAAAACTCATCCATCCGCAGCTCCAGCGCCGCAATGCGGTCTACTAGTAGCTGCAGCTGGATACATTTCTGACACACATGGTCGTCAGGGACACAGGCAGCGTCCCTGAATTCCCACATAGAGCAAGAGGAGCATAACACGGGGCTGGGCTGTCCTGACATGACTTACCCTTTAATTAATTTAAATTAATTCACTACCACCAATTAAAGATATACACTAGGGCGCTTGTATGGTTTACCAACAGTCCCCGCTACACCAGAAAGACCTTAGCAACTATAAACCAGAGTTAAAGTTTAAAAAATAGAGAAATACTCACCAACCAATCATTGCTGTAAAGCACGTTTTGACATAGTAAAAGGTGATATATAAATGCAAGGCTTTCTTTCTTTTTTTATAGGTAGTGCATGATCCCTTTAAATAGCGCTGGAGAAAGGTCCTTCCTGTCTGTTAGCACCATGAGTTGCTGGGTGAGTTTGGCACCTGGCGAGTCGGGTGCTAAGGCCTACCAAAATCAGAAAAGGGTCTTCCAACAAACATAGGACCCTTATTTACATAATTTATTAATTGCTTTAAATCATTCTGGCATGTGCTATGGACACCTATGGAGAAGTCCAATCCAATATAGTGGGCGGCAAACGCCCAACTCGAAGTGAGCCCACACTTCCTGCCCACCATATTGGAGGCTTATGCTCCCGTTTAGCACCTAAAAAACACATGCGTCATGATTGAATTTCTAGGCCAGAGGCTAGACTAGGCTGAAATAAAAACAATAATATCCAGGGTTTTGTTTCCCACACCCCGCCCCTTACCTATCTTTCAAACACATTTCATATGTAGAAGGAGATCCTCTATCATCTGTGCACCTCCTGGGTGTAATTGTTCCGACTTCTGGAATGGTGAGTCAACTGTAGGATTCTTTTGTTCTGTAGTTCCTAATGTCATTAAAATACTCATGTAGAGAATCACTTGATTTTTACCAGTTGAAATAAAGGAATCTATGCTCAACGTGTTCATTCAGAAAAATGGACTATTATACTGCAATATACATAGGCTTTGTTACACACACTGTAGTGTTCACCAACACAGCCAAAACCCATCAGTATTAGTGTACTGTTCTTTCTCATATATTAGGGTTGGGTATGTACCATTATTTTAAAGGAAACATTCTAAAAGACGAACACAGACTGTTGGGATATACATTTGCTCCATTATCACCCACAGGTTGAATAGCTACTACCTTGGGAAAGTGTCAAGCTGAAAGGGCTAGAAATTCGTTACAGCCAAGGAATGGGCAGCGTTTAGACTAAAAATTGTTAAGTAGTGCCAGGTAAAATTCGTCCTCATTAAAATGATTGCAGTCATGATTTTAGTCTAAAAACCCAAGCTCATTGGCGTTACACTGAAAAGATGGACCAATATCGGGTGTAGTCTAAGCTCAAGTAGTGATTGCCACGGGCTTTTTTCACTACTTAAAGGGGAGGTCCGGTGATGCTGCAGCACCTCATTCTCAGCATTGTTAGATGTGCAGCTGTCTCAACAACCACAAGAAGAAGGACAAGGAGAAGGAGCACTTATTTACAAATCCTGATGGCAGATCACTGCCCCAGGGAGAGAGCGAAGCTTTGGAGGCATTGGTTTTAGCAGTGAAGAGAAGGCGGGCGCTCCTGTACCAACTGGCAGGAGGCCCTCACCACAAGTCTGCTAGATTATGTGGAGGGAGGTGGCACACCACGTCACAGGCAGCACTGCGCTCCCCAGGTCTCACACCCAGTGCAGGAGGAAGTTTAGCGAGCTCAAACAGGTGGTCAGGGTGAGTGAAGTCTTCAACAAATGCTACATACCACCATCTGTACCACAAGCTTCGCACACTGCCCAGTACACCACACCCCCAGCATTCACCTACCAACAATCTCTACATAGCAACACTGTAAGGGGTGGTGTGTGTGGTCAGCTTTGCCTCTAACTCCCTGAGTGGTTCGAATCGCTCCCACTCCCTTGGTTCTAGACTTTGGACTTATTTGGGGGTTGTAATGAAATTGCAACAGACAACTGAGTTGGTCAAAAGAATTTAGATTTTATTTTGAGACAGGAAAATATACAATACAATAAATCTTATACTCTAAAAGGGGGAACACTTCAGAACATGCGAGGGAGAATGACAATAGACAAAATAGCTTAACCTCCCAATCCCACTATCCTATCTAGGTTGAATTCCAGAGGACCAGGAAATGCTCACCAAACGACTTTCTTGACAGATTGTAGAGGTTCGCGATTTCGGGGTTCTCTTTAGTTTTGGCGGTTGGGGCCTGCCGTACCCCGGACGTGGTGGAAGACTGCACCTGCATTGGGTTTTCAGTCTTCGCGTGTCTGCTGATGCGGTCGGGTGCGTAGTTGGATTTATCGGGTAAGTACCCAATTTCCTTTGGTTAGGTATAGTTTTTAGAGTTTTTTGTGCTAAATCTTACCCAGGGGTAAGTCAGGCTAGCATGTAGAGTGGAAAACAAACTTGCAAATTTTCGACTTCTTGTTGGTTGGTTTCTTGTTGGTCGCAGTGGCCCAATATTACCTAGTTGGTGGTAATATTGTTAGTTGTTGGTTTCTTGAGGCCTTTGGTTGCCGCGATTCCTTTTTCCTTTCATTTTGTTCTTCTTTCCTCAAGTCTCCGATCCTCCGACTGTGTACGGTGATGATGATGATGAGTAGTACTCCTTCTGAACCGTAACTGTGATTCTGAACTTGAACCTTTCTGAACTGAACTGCACTTCTCAACTGCGTGTTGTGTTGAACTGTCTGTTGTACTGAACAAGCAGGCCTCAATTATATTGTTTTGAGGCTTGGCTTATCTGACCACCAAATCTCCTCTGGCCCATTGTTAATTTTGGCAGGCTTGTTAATTTTAATAGTTTTAAAATTCTTATCGAGCTTCGGGGCTGGTCCCATCTATTTTTAATTGGTTTTTTAACTGGTTTTGGGATTGCTTCGAAATCAGTTTAAGTGTGCAAAGTGGTTTTGGAAATCTTTCTGAGTGGTTTAAACTGTTGTTCGATTGTCTTCTCCTGCTGGGGCCAGGGTCTCTTTTGTTGGTTGTTGGCATGTATTGTATTATTCATGTTCTTGATGGCCCTGTAGGTTTTCGGCGGGAACAGTCCTTCCGTGGGCCTATTGTCTTTATGTAGAATGACTGGGACGGTCCAGAACATTCTCAGACAATCTGGCCTTTTCCAATACTCAATGTCTGTCCCACAGTGCCCAACCCAGTCCCTTTGTTGCAGCTTTTCCACAGGCCTGAACATGCCTTTTAAAATCGCCAAAAATCCTGCGGTTTTGATTTTAAGCCCCTTTTGGCCTAATATTTCCTTAAACAGTCCAATATCTCCTCTTTTCTTGGTTTGGGGGAGTCTGTAGAATTTTGCGAGCCTTACAACACTCACATCCACATCTCACACCTTGCACACAATGACAGCTATTGAATTATGGCAGGCACAAGGGTCATTAGTTATTAGCATTCATGTAATATGTGTGATAAGTTTATGGATACATTTATTAATGGTGTTTGGAATATTTTGTGGTCTCTCTCATTTCACCTTTGTGCCCAGGAGGATGCTGTGATATGGCATGAGACAGGGATGGTATGATGGAGATGTGGTGAGCTACAGGGATCTGGGGTTTCATTCATTGGAATCGCAGTCTGATGAGCCGGTCACGGACAGCCCATCCGGAAGACCAATTGTCTCGCTGCCTCCTCCCTCCCTCCTGTTCCTCCTCATCCTTCTCCTCCTCGTCCACTTCCTCCTCATCCTCCTCCTCATCCACATCCTCCTCTGCCTTGTCCTCCTCCTGAGGTGGTCCGGCAATCCCAAGTTGTGGAGCATACAGCAGACCACTATGAAATCGGACACCAGCTCAGCTGAGTACTGGAGGGCTCCTCCCAAGTGGTCAAGGCACCAGAACCGTTGCTTCAGCAGGCCGATGGTCTGCTCGATGATGTTCCTGGTGGCAGCATGGCTCTCATTATGTGAGTGCTGGGCACGAGTGTTGGGGTTGCTGTGGGGAGTCATGAGCCAGGTGGAGACCGGATAGCCCTTGTCTCCAAGCTTGACGTGGTGGCTGGAAGAGTGCTGGCACACCGGTCTGGCACAGGATGAAGGCACTGTGGCTGCTGCCAGGATAGCAGGCATTGACATTGAGGATTCGCTGCGTGTGATTGCACACCAACTGCACATTAAGTGAGTAGTAGCCTTTGCGGTTACGGATCTCAGGATCGTTATGTGGTGCCCGCAAAGCCACATGGGTGCAGTCAATAATGCCCTGCACCATGGGGAATTCCGCTATCTTGGCATAGCCACATGCACGCTCGTCCTGCTTCTCTCTTGTGGGGACATCAATTTAGACCCTTCTCCTACAGTAGAGAGCCTCAGTGACCTCCCAGATGCAGCGATGAATGGCAAACTGTGAGATGTTAGCTATGTCTCCTGCTGCAGACTAAAAGGATCTACTGGCAAAGAAATTGAGGGCCACGGTGACCTTGGCTGCCCCTGGGAGAGCCGTGGTGGTCCTGATCTGAGACTGGAGGTCTGGCTGCAGCAGGTGGCAGAGTTCTGTGACCACCTCCTTGGTGAAGCGGAGCCTTCTAATACACTGCTCCTCGCTTAATTGAAGGTAGGAGAAGTGCTCTCGGAATACCCTTGGAGGGTAAGGCATCCTGTTGAGAGCCCTGATAGCCCTCCTCCTCCCTCCACGCACAAGTTCCCGTCTTTCTCGTTGCCTCCATTCCCTCTGCCGTAGATCCAGGAGTGCAAGGTCGACTGCCAGTACTGTGCCCATTAATCTTAGCAAGTGTTGTAGTACAAATCTTTCAAGAAATAATTATGCAGTTTTTACTTGCCAGAACACTCCTGATACCAAAGAACCTTGAAATTACTAAAGAAAACTGTTGCAGTAGCAGGAACTAGCACACAGCCACTCAGACTTCACAAACCTGTCAGGTGCGAGTGATTGGTGATGATCCCTTTAAATAGCGTTGCTGGAGCCGGCTTCCTGCTGCTACACACCACCTTAACCTGTCATTGTTAACTCCAGCCGGTAAGTCCATTGGCTATAAGGAAGTTGGGAGATTGGCCGTCCAGTGAGTGTTGCACACTCACTGACGTCACCAACTCCATGATGGCGAGGTCCCTGGCGAGCGAGTTTATTGGCAGTAAGACCGATATAGCGTGTGGCGCTGGAAGCGGCATCAGCTGTCGTTAAAGCTATCAACGCCATTGTAGCGCCACCCTGTGGCACTAACATATAGCGCAAACCACACGAATGTTTCTCCCAAAGTGCCTTTCCATAAATCGGGAAAGATGACAGAATTCTAAGTTTCACTGGTAAAGCTTAGGAGCAGTTCGCCTGCCCTCCAACCTATCCTTTCAATCCACATACTTTGTCAATTTCTTTTCAAGGTTCGTTCCAACCCTTCCTCCCATTCTAGTCCCTCCCCTGTTAATTTAACATCTCCTTATAGGATCTGCTGCACTTTTCAGACTCAGTTATTACATTCAACACTTCATTGCAAATCCATGTGTATCGGCCACACTGTAGGCTGACAGGACGAGCACTGAAGGTGTGGTTGAGTGTTCCCATTGTGTCACACAAACTGCAAGTCTAAGGCTCATGTAAATCCCATAGGGGTTAATTCGTAGATGTAAGCAATATTTTGGCCCCAATTTTAACTGGGGGCCAATTTTCAGCGTCTGAGTTTTGGGCCCCGATAATAACTCCGAGGCATGGTTGGAGCAGGGGGCGGGGTGCGATATCCAATGCGAAACCCGGAAGTAATCTCGGCACGTCGGTTTGAGGTGCGGACCTGCATGACGCAATATCACCTGGAGCATTTAAAGGGCCAATCCAAGGATGGAATTTGGAGGAGTTACGAGCTGCAGCAAAGTGAGGGATAAGTGCTGTAATGGATTCAGGATGGTCACGGGCTGCACCAAGATTTAATAATGTGCCCCTTGATGCACTGCTGGGTGCAGTGAGGAGTAGGAGAGATATACTCTGCCCCAGCAATGGGAGCAAGAAACATGCTGCTGCAATGAAGAGGGTGTGGCTGGAGGTGGGTGAGGAGGTCAGCTCCAGGAGCATTGTGGCATGCTCCTGGATTCAGTGCTTTAATGACCTAACCAGGTCAGGAAAGGTGAGTACAGTTGCACATTCATCTACATCCTGTTGTACACATCAGTCCCCCATCCCCCAACGACTCCACCTTGTCAAGCCAGCTCCATCACATAACTCCTCACATACACTTACCTTGCAAGAACCCATCATTCCCTTTCTGTGCACTTCCTCACATCCCCATCTATCCATCCACCACTGCCATTCACTCTGATCCTTTTGCAATTTGATGCTTCTCCCTGATAGTCACCCTCACCAAATGCTCTGCATCCATTGGGTGAACACATGCCATCACAGTCAGTCATAGGTCTGTTCTTTCCCCCTTTGCAGGAGAAGAGAGCACAGAACACTAGGAGAGGGAAAGGTCCAGAGGTAGTCCTCCACAGATTGTGCAGTTGACAGCTACAGAAGTGGAGGCGATGGAGATTAGTGGCGTCTCAGCATCGCCGACCATCGGAGATGGAGACTGGGATCTCGCAGCTACCTGTTGACAGAATTAAATATCAGCAACCCACGTGTCATACAATACTCAGTCATGTTGACTTGATTTCAACAGCGAGTGAAATATGTTAATCTTCATAACGCCAAGTTGCAACATTCTTACCTTGCCAGTACTACATCTTATCTTATCTCTTCACTCATACACCAGTAGTCAGTGGACCTCGTGGACAATGATTCCTCAGAGGAGCTGATACCTGCTGAGGGTGCAGCATCACAGGACTCATGCTTACCATGCACCAGCGCAGAGACTCGCACTTCAGTGGGTCCAGTTAGACAGTTAGTTGGGATTTCACCTGGTAACTCAAAGTTCACAAGTGAGCACGAGCAGACAGTGATGGCAGGGACGGCTGTGGAGAGTCCACATCGGAGGGTGCAGCTCTGCTCTGCTGGACACAGATGCTGTACCCCAGGGCACCTTAAGTAGGATGACAGACACCTTAGCCATGGCCTTAAAGCGCGTCACTGATCTGCACCAAGCTGCTCTCCAGCAGAGTAGTAGGAGTGAAGTGCGGCTGGCCCAGGAGAGGGCTGATGGCGAAAGGGGACATGGAAATGGGACCTCTAATCAAAGCGCTCCCACTTCTCACCCAACATGCTGCCCTTGCACAGATGAAGGTGGAGTAGTCTTTGGGCGGCCCTCATGGTCCCCAACACCCAGAAGTCGTTGGCCAAGAGCACCTCAACAGTGAGAGCAGGGATCTGAGCAGCCCAACTCTACTTTGGCTGAAGTTACAGTGGTTGCACCATGTAGGAGCGGTAGAAAAGGGAAGAGAAAAACTTTCTAGTGCAACAAGAGTATTCACAAAATGTGAAGTTGATAAGTTTAAGTTGTTTACTACAGTGGTTCTCAACTATTTTTGGTTGAAGGACCACTTTTCAAATGGTTTAGTAATCACGGACCCCCATCTAAATTGTAATATATAATTCAGCAAAACTTCAGGTCCCCACGGGTGAGTACACGCTGGGTACTCACGCGTAGGCCCAATGAAAGTGCCGGTTTCGTGCATGCACTGCGCATGCGTGGGAAACCGGAACTTCCGTTCCCTTAAAGGAAGGGGTTCACAGGTTGAACACATGCGCCGGAGTGGTAGCGCATACGCCTGGAACTTCCGTGTTTTTTACAGGTTTCTCTGGGAGGGTAAGTCTCCAGGAGCTACGCTTGTAAAAAGCAGGAGCAAGGCCTGCTTTTAACAAGGTAAGTGGTGAATTAAGTTAAATTAAAACATTTTTTCCACAGGTTTGTTATTTTTAAATACTTTAAAGAAAGGTAAGTTTATTTTTAGCCCCATTAGAAACTTTTTCAAAAATTTAAATTATTGTTTAAAATTGTTATTTTAAGTAATTTATAGTTATTTTAAAAATGTGATGTTTTTTAAAAATTTATTTGAAGTTTTAGTGATGTTTTGAGGCTGAATTGTATTCATAGATTTGACAGGTCATCCTGTCAAATCTATGAATACAGATTCCCAGCTACCATTGGCTCTCCATGGCCCACGTGGTCCCTGGGGACGCTTTGAACTAACTGCGCCCCTGGGATACGCAAGCACTGTGCGCTGGCAATTGGAGCAGGCCCAGGATCGGAATCCCATGCGGGCCCACAGCACAATGGCCGGCACGCTAGGTAAGTGCAGGTCGGAGGCTTGCATCCGCGGGAAGCCTCCGACCCGAATTTCTGGGCCAATATTCATAATATGAAAGTGCTGCATGGAAAGAGTGCTTTAATAATGCTTTGACGAAAACAGAGCCTAGAAATTCCAGTGCACCAAAAAGCTGCCGGTATCGCTGCGGGCTGCAG
The DNA here is from genome assembly GCF_052327205.1 of Somniosus microcephalus. Lineage (NCBI taxonomy): Eukaryota > Metazoa > Chordata > Chondrichthyes > Squaliformes > Somniosidae > Somniosus > Somniosus microcephalus. The sequence continues at coordinate 60,598,283 of NC_140988.1, forward strand.
TTAACGGCCATCCGAATTAATCGCACAGGCAGCACTGGTATTTTGGGGCTGCCTGTTCATTTAAATTAGCGCAGCACTACACTTACTATGTAAGGCTGGTTTTTGGGTGCTACTCTCAGCTGGAGGCCCAATGTAGCGTGGTCATGATGTCCCTGGAGCAAGAACAGCATTCTCGTAAAGCAAGCCTGTCATTTTAGAAAGCAATGTCGGTCCCTTAAAGGGGAACAGCCTTCTAAAATGAAAAAAATAAAAATCATTTAAAAATAGGTAGTTTTTAGCACTTAGAACTCAACTGCTTTCTGAAAAAAAAATTAAAAATAATTCCCAAATAGCAGTCTTGAGCTTTTAAAGCTGAATTGCATTCCGCATCCAAAAAAATGGGAAAAGTGCTTCAGCACTAACACAAATGGCTCAACAAGCCAGGGAAGGGACTCCCAGGGTCTCGCACACAACACTCTAGCTCTGTACAGCGGGTCAATACTGCAAGAGAGGTCCTCTACCCACAGGAGTCAGGAGGCCATCCAGAAAGAAGGATGTGGGACCAGATCGCCGAGGCCGAAACTGCCAGCAGTATCGCCCCCATAAACTGGATCCAGTGCCCAAAGAAGCTTTATGACCTCAGACCAGTGGTCAAGGTTAGTGAATGCATCTTCAAAAGCCGTCTCCTACTGACTGCACCACTAGCCTGACACACTGCTCATTGCGTGAAACACCCCCCTCCCCCCACTACCATCACTCACCTATCAACAATTTGTACCAAACATGAGGCACACCTCCCATTCCTAGCCTCACCTCACCTCCTTGGAGGAGATGGTGCAGGCCATTCTTGGCAGGGGCCTGGCTGACTGCTTGGCCAGCAGTGGGGCTGAAAGGATACAAGATGCTAATATGCTTTATCCTCCTTCTCGCATGCACCTCTTGCTTTCCCGCTCTCCCCTCACCACAACTCTACCGTTGTGTCTTCCTCATTTCACACACCCAAGAAATGCAGCCTGCCAAGCCAGTAGTTGGCCAAGAAGAGTGAAGAAGAAGACGAAACACCGTCACTCAATTTGACACTCTCAACCACCAGGTCCTCAAAGTCATCCTGCAATGTCCCCTACTGAAAGTCAGCAGTTTTCCACCAGCCAAGCTGCAAAGGCACACACAAGACAGTCACTAAGAGAATGCACATGGGTGATTAGTTGAATTCTTGATGCTATATTGGATGCATATATGGATAAAGTTGGATTGGAAAGTTTGCTTCGTGGAGGCTTTTATTTCAGTATTGTGGCCAAGAGGACGCTGTGATGGTCAGTAACAGAGGGAAGGTAAGGTGTGGGACAAATGTTGAAAGGGGAATTTGTAGTGTCCGCGTATAAATAACACACGGACTGCAGGAGAACGGTAATAACAGGTGTTTACTGAACAGAGGGTATGCTGGAACTAACTGTACAAATTACTACACGGTGTTATATACTGGCGTGGTCACTACTGGTACTGCAGTATACAGGGGCTGTAAAAGATAGTTCCTCTCTTAAAGGCACATACATTACAATTCCTCCCCTTTTAGATAAACAGTACATAACATTCATTTAACAATTAAATAATAACTAATTACAATTACAATTTTCTTTATCTATATATATAAAAGGATATGTCTGTCTGTCTGTCTCTCTGTCTGTCTCTCTGGCCGGCTATACAATCAAAAGTTATAGAGCGTACCTACACATATGTTATATCAAAAGAAAGCTCATCATTAGGCGTATTTACTTTTTGCTCAGACAAAAATTGTGCCAACGGTCGGACAAAAATTGTGCCGACGGTATCCAAAAAATGTTCAAAATTCCTCTCATTATCCGCTCATTTGCATCGAGTGAGGGCGGGTTCATTGTGTGTGCGGGCGGGCCATCCTACAGTTGAGTGACGTGATGATTGACCAATCCTACAGTTCAGTGACCTGATGGTTGACCAATCGGTGCATGTGTGGGCGGGCCTTATCATTCTGAACCGAGGTGAGTCGCCGCCATCTTGATTCCAAACTTTTCATTTCTTTTTCCCGCTTTCTGCGTCTTTAAAAAAAAGTTGCTTTTAAAACACATATTGTTTTTTAAAAAAGTTAATTACTTTCTAAATATTTTATCTTCTCATTAATTTTCCTACCTTTCCCCGTTTTTGCAGGTAGGCCTCGAAGCCTGGGCGTCTGTTGCCAGCCATGCTGGAACATAGGCAATTGTTTTGTGGCAAGCTCCTCCCACCGCCCCCCCCGCCCCGCTGGGCCCGATTCCGAACCAGCGGCCAGCCATCTTGGTAAAGGCTGGCTGGGCTCACTGCAACCTCCTCGCGCTAAATTCACGCTCGCGCAGCACGGCGCACGCGCACCTCCACACAGAGCGCGGCCAGAGGGAAGTCAGCAGGTTAGCGGGGGGGCGGGCTCGGGAGGGGAGGGGGAGCGGAGAGGGTTACCCCAGCAACCAGGCTCGCCAGCAGCAATCGGCCGTCTCAAGCCGCTCAGGCCCGGTCCCGGAGATCGGGAGGCGGAGAGGGGAGGAGGGTTACCAAGGCAACCGGGCCCGGCCAGCCGCAATTGGCCGTCTCAAGCCACCTCAGTCCCGGCCTCGGGAGGGCGGGGCTCGGGCTCACCGGGGCGCTGCGCTCGGCATGTCAGTGCGTGGGGCGACACGGAGCTCAGCGGAGCCATCGCCGGCAGAGGGGAGAGGGTCTGCTGGCTCCTCCCTCCCTTTCTCCCCCCCGCATAGTGGTTAGCACTGTTGCCTCACAGCACCAGGGACCCGGGTTCAAATCCGGCCTCGGGTGACTGTCTGTGTGGAGTTTGCACATTCTCCCCGTGTTTGCGTGGGTTTCCTCCGGGTGCTCCGGTTTCCTCCCACAGTCCAAAGATGTGCGGGTTAGGTTGATTGGCCATGATAAAAATTGGCCCTTAGTGTTAGGGGGGATTAAATATGTGGGGTTACGGGGTTACGGGGATAGGGCTTGGGTGGGATGGCTGTCAGTGTAGGGACCGGGAGCTAGGGTTTGGATGATCAGCCATGATCTCGTTGAATGGCGGAGCAGGCTCGAAGGGCCGAATGGCCTACTCCTGCTCCTAGTTTCTATGTTTCTATGTTTCCTCCTTCCCCCACCCCTCCCCTCCTCTCCCTCTCCCTCCCCTCCCCCTCCCCCCCACTCCACCTCCCCCCCGCTCTACCTGCCCTCCCCCCGCCCCTCCACGCGCTCCCCCTCCCCCTCCCCTCCCCCCCCGCTCCCCCTCTCCCCTCCCCCTCCCCCTCCCTCCCCCTTCCTCCCCCCCTTCCCCCCCTCACCTCCTCCCCCTTTCCCCTCCCTTTCCCCCCTCCCCTCCCCCCTCCCCTAACCCCCATCCCCTTTCCCCCTCCCCTTTCCCCCCTCCCCTCCCCCCCTTTCACCCCCTCCCCTCCCCTTCCCCCATCCCCTCCCCCTTTCCCCCTCCCCCTTTACCCCCTCTCCCCCTTTCCCCCTCCCCCCCTCCTCCCCCTCCCCTCACCCCCCTTCCCCCTCCTCCCCCTCCCCTTTCCCCCCTCCCCTCCCCTTTCCTTTCCCCCCCTCCCCTTACCCCCTCCCCTTACCCCCCTCCCCTTTCCCCCTTCCCCCTCCCCTCCCCCTCCCCTAACCCCCATCCCCTTTCCCCCTCCCCTTTCCCCCCTCCCCTCCCCCCTTTCACCCCCTCCCCTCCCCTTCCCCCATCCCCTCCCCCTTTCCCCCTCCCCCTTTACCCCCCTCTCCCCCTTTCCCCCCTTTCCCCCTCCCCCCCTCCCCCCTCCTCCCCCCTCCCCTCACCCCCCTTCCCCCTCCTACCCCTCCCCTTCCCCCCTCCCCTTCCCCCCTCCCCTCCCCCCTTTCCTTTCCCCCCTCCCCTTTCCCCCCTCCCCTTTCCCCCCTCCCCTCCCCTTTCCCCCATCCCCTTCCCTCCCCTTTCCCCCCCTCCCCCCCTTTCCTTTCCCCCCCTCCCCTTTCCCCCTCCCCTTTCCCCCCTCCCCTCCCCTTTCCCCTCCCTCCCCTTTCCCCCCTCCCCTTTCCCCATCCCTTCCCTCCCCTCCCCTTTCCCCATCCCCTTCCTTTCCCCCCTCCCCTTTCCCCCTCCCCTTTCCCCCCTCCCCTTTCCCCCCTCCCCCTCCCCTTTCCCCCCTCCCCTCCACCCCCTTTCCTCCCCTCCCCTTTCCCCCCTCTTTCCCCCCTTCCCTCACTCCACCCCCTTTCCCCCCTTCCCACCCTTCCCCCCTTCCCCCCAGTCGCTCTCTCTCTTCCCCCCAGTCGCTCTCTCTCTTCCCCCCAGTCGCTCACTCTCTTCCCCCCAGTCGCTCTCTCTCTTCCCCCCAGTCGCTCTCTCTCTTCCCCCGTCGCACTCTCTCTTCCCCCCAGTCGCTCTCTCTCTTCCCCCCAGTCGCTCTCTCTCTTCCCCCCAGTCGCTCTCTCTTCCCCCCAGTCGCTCTCTCTCTTCCCCCCAGTCGCTCTCTCTCTTCCCCCCAGTCGCCCTCTCTCTTCCCCCCCAGTCGCTCTCTCTCTTCCCCCCCAGTCGCTCTCTCTCTTCCCCCCCAGTCGCTCTCTCTCTTCCCTCCAGTCGCGCTCTCTCTTCTCCCGTCGCTCTCTCTCTTCCCCCCCCAGTCGCCCTCTCTCTTCCCCCCAGTCGCTCTCTCTCTTCCCCCCAGTCGCTCTCTCTCTTCCCCCCAGTCGCTCTCTCTCTTCCCCCCAGTCGCTCTCTCTCTTCCCCCCAGTCGCTCTCTCTCTTCCCCCCAGTCGCTCTCTCTCTTCCCCCCAGTCGCTCTCTCTCTTCCCCCCAGTCGCTCTCTCTCTTCCCCCCAGTCGCTCTCTCTCTTCCCCCCAGTCGCTCTCTCTCTTCCCCCCAGTCGCTCTCTCTCTTCCCCCCAGTCGCTCTCTCTCTTCCCCCCAGTCGCTCTCTCTCTTCCCCCCAGTCGCTCTCTCTCTTCCCCCCCAGTCGCTCTCTCTCTTCCCCCCAGTCGCGCTCTCTCTTCCCCCCAGTCGCTCTCTCTCTTCCCCCCCAGTCGCTCTCTGCCTTTCCCCCCAGTCGCTCTCTCTCTTTCCCCCCAGTCGCTCTCTCTCTTCCCCCCCAGTCGCTCTCTCTCTTCCCCCCAGTCGCGCTCTCTCTTCCCCCCAGTCGCTCTCTCTCTCCCCCCCCAGTCGCTCTCTCTCTTCCCCCCCCAGTCGCTCTCTCTCTCTTCCCCCCAGTCGCTCTCTCTCTCTTCCCCCCAGTCGCTCTCTCTCTTCCCCCCAGTCGCTCTCTCTTCCCCCCAGTCGCTCTCTCTCTTCCCCCCAGTCGCTCTCTCTCTTCCCCCCCAGTCGCTCGCTGCCTTTCCCCCCAGTCGCTCTCTCTCTTTCCCCCCAGTCGCTCTCTCTCTTCCCCTCCCAATCGCTCTCTCTCTTCCCCCCAGTCGCTCTCTCTCTCTCTTCCAACAACAACATGCCCTCAAAAGACGCTTGGCACCGCCGGGCACTTCAGCTAGTACTACATACATCAGCTGAAAGTAATCATTTATAAATTCAGTCTTTGAGGAGGCTTCCTGATCCTGTCTGGATAGCGCCTTTCTCGAGTATCCTGGTCTTGTGGCGAAGTCGATTCTGGCCCATTGTCATTGGTTGGTTAGTCAGCTTCCAATACCACTGATTCTGAGGTAGACACAATCTGTACTTCGGGTTCATCACCAGGTGCGTATGATCGTGGCATGGGTTTGACTTGTTCCTGTGACTCTAGAATCTGGTCAGCATGGCGTCTCACGATGCTCTCTCCAACGTCCACTATGTACATTAGTGGTCCCTGCCGTGTGCATATCGTTCCTGGCTGCCATTTTTCTGTTCGGTAGTCGCGGGCCAAGACTGGTTGCCCTATCTTGAAGCTCTTGGTTGGCTTCTCATTGATGTGCTGGAATTGCTTATTCTCAACATCTCGTCTTATGTTTGGTTTGAGCAAATCCAGGTGACATCTTAACCTTCGGTTAAAGAACATCATGGCTGGAGCTTGGTTGGTGACTGCATGTGTCGCATTCCGGTAAGCAAACAAGAAATTATCCACCTTGTGTTGCAGTGGTATGTTGTCGTTATACATCGCCTTTATTGCTTTTTTAAAGGTTTGAACAAACCTCTCAGCCAATCCATTTGTGGTTGGATGATATGGGGCGGATGTGTAATGCCTTACCCCATTATTCCTCAAAAGCCTCCGGAAATCCTCGGACACAAACTGTGGTCCATTGTCGAAGCAAATCTGTTCTGGCAAGCCATTCCTGGCGAAGATAGTCCGTACGACTGCAATAGTTTTCTCCGTGGTGGTGGAGGACATTTTGATGACCTCTGGCCATTTCGAATGTGCATCCATGGCGATTAAAAACATTGTCCATAAATGGACCAGCAAAATCAATGTGCACCCATTGCCATGGAGATGAGGGCCACTCCCATGGGTGTAGCGGGGCCTGTGGTGGAGCGTTTTGGGCATTCTGGCATCCTGTGCAGCTCTTGGTCATTTCCTCGATTTCTTTATCGATTCCCGGCCACCACACAAACGCCCTGGCTAGGCTCTTAATTTTTACCCCTCCCAGATGACCCTCATGAAGCTCATTGAGCACTCTATCTCTCAACTTGGGTGGAATTACCACTCGGGATCCACACATCAAGGTCCCCCGGCACACTGACAGCTGTTCTCTCCTTGGCGAGAATGCTGGCAACAGTGAGTCGCCATGTGCTGGCCATCCCTTCACCGTCAAATCATAGACCAGAGAGAGTGTCGGGTCATTTCGGGTTTCCTTCTCCATACTTGAGTTTGTAACTATGGTCGAATGGAATATCTCAACAGGGTCCACTGCAGGTGCTTTCTCCACCGTAGGCAGCGGCAGACGCGACAGCCCATCAGCGTTTCCATGCAGTTTCGTGCCCTTATACTCTATTTCGTATTGATGTGCCCCTAGAAAAAGGACCATCTTTGCAGCCGTTGCGCCGTCATCACCGGAACGCCCTTCTTTGGGTTAAAAATGGAGACAAGAGGCTGGTGATCAGTCAGTAAGGTGAATTTCTGCCCGTGTAGATAGTGATTGAACTTCTTCACCCCCCACACCAGGCTGAGGGCCTCCCTGTCAATCTGGGCGTAGTTACGCTCAGCAGAGGTTAACGAGCGTGATGCAAAGGCTATTGGCCACTCTGAACCGTCAAGAATTTGTGCGACAGCACCGCTCCAATGCCGTAGAGAGACGCATCACATGCCAACCGAATCGGTAGTGTTGGATTGTAGTGGGCCAATACTTCTTTTGAAGTGATTAGGCATTTACATTTCTGAAAGGCACGCTTACACTCATCACTCCATTTCCATGCTACTCCAGTTTGCAGCAGGGCGTTCAGTGGGTGCAGAATTGTAGACAAATTTGGCAAGAACTTATGGTAGTAGTTCACCAACCCGAGGAACGACCTCAGTTGCGACACATTTTCCGGTGCTGGAGCCTTGACTACTGCCTCAATCTTGTCTGGGGACTTATGTAACCCCTCTTCATCAATCATGTGGCCACAATACGAGATTTGTTTCCTGAAAAACTCGCATTTGGGGCAGTTGGCTCGTAGCCCATATTCTTGTAATCTAGTGAGCACCTGCTCCAGGTTGGCAAGGTGTTCACTGTCATTTTCGCCCGTAACCAGGATGTCGTCCAAATAACACTGGGTCCCCGGGATCCCTTGCAGGACTTGTTCCATCACCCTCTGCCAAATAACCGGAGCTGATGCTACCCCGAATACCAGTCGGTTGTACTGGTAAAGACCTTTGTGAGTGTTTATCGTGAGGTATTTTCTAGATGCTTCTTCTACCTCCATTTGTAGATAGGCTTGGGCCAGATCAACCTTCATAAAGCGTTTCCCTCCAGATAGTGAGGCAAAAATATCTTCTATCCGCGAAAGTGGATATTGTACTGTGTGAAGGATTGGGTTCACAGTTACCTTAAAGTCCCCACAGATGCGAACCTTCTTCGGCTCCCCAGGCATGCTGCTCAATGATTTCTTCATTACAGGAACGATGGGTGTGGCCCACTCGCTCCAGTCCACCTTAGACAGCACACCCGAACGCTCCAGACTCTCCAGCTCTGCTTCGACGGCTGGGCGGATCGCATACAGTCTGGCCTTAAAAGATTTTGGGTTTGCGTTATCTTCAATTTTTATTGTTGCCGTTACGCCTTTTAGAGTCCCAAGTCCTTGCTGGAACACCTCTTTCGCGTCAGTTAGAATTTTTGACAGTCATCCAGGTGTGACGTCGCCATCCTTTTTGTCAGCCACAGTTAGCGCCTGAATGGAATGCCAATCCAATTGTATTTTTCGGATCCATTCACATCCCAATAATGGTGGTCCTCCATCTTGTACTATATATAGATACAGTTTCTGTGTTTCCTTGCCGTTGTATTTAACGGGCACCCTTATTTTTCCTCTGGGGTAGACTTTTTGCCCCATATATGTCTTCAAGACAATGGACGTGTCCTTCAAGGGTATGTGTGAGAATAGCTCGTAGTCTCGTCGATTCATGACTGTTAAGGCTGATCCTGTGTCCAATTCCATCTTTACTTGGGACCCTGCTATCATGAGGGTGACCCAAATGGTTCGGTGATCCTCCTTTGCGATCACGTTGTGTAACTTTAGACAACTTAGTCTCCTGCTCCCGGAGTCATTATCACTCTTCTGATCTTCTGAACTACTGTCCGTCATCTTTTGTACTTTCTTGTACTTTTCCTTAGTAGTTCTTTTAGTGTTGGTTTTCTTTCCCAACCTGCAGACTCGTGCTATGTGTCCCACTTTTCCACATTGCCTGCATACTTTGTCCTTAAACCAGCAATCCTTCTGGTCATGGGTTGTTCTGCCGCAGCGATAGCACTTTTCTGCTCCATATGCCATTTCATTGGTGCTATATTCTTGCGGTTTCTGTTGTATTTCCGCAGCTCCCCGTGCTGCTGCTTCGTAGGATACTGCTACGCTGAAAGCCTTTTCTAGCGTAAGGTCCTTTTCCGAAAGTAGTCGTTTCTGGGTTCCTTCACTCTGGAGCCCACAGGCAAACTTATCCCTTAAGGTAACTGCCAGTCCTGCTCCGAACTGGCAGTGTTTCGATAACTTGCGTAGTTCCGTAAGATAGTCAGCATTACTTTCATCTTTGTGCTGGTTTCTTTTATGGAACTTGAATCTTTCTGCTATCAGCAGCGGTGTAGGGTTTAGATGTTCCTGTAAGATATTGACAATCTCTTCAAAGCTTTTCTCCATTGGTTTAGCTGGGGTAATTAAATTCCGCAATAGGCCGTACGTTCTCGCGCCCATCAAATTCAATAATACCGACGCCTTCTTTTCATCGGCCACCTCATTTGCCTTGCAGTACACTTCAATTCTTTCCACATACGTGGTCCAGTCTTCGATTTCGTTGTCGAATGCAGTGATGCTGCCACTCTTCGGCATCTTGGGTGGTTTAAAATCCCCAATGGATTAAAATGGCGCCTCCCGCGCTTTTCCTTCTTCCCCCGCTGCTGCCAACGCTGCTCCTAGCGTTCTAAATAGTGATGGCGGCGCCCTGGGGATTTCGCGCGCTTCCCTTGCACGTCTCTCTTTTGTTAATTAATTTTCTTAGTTTTATTCTTCTTCGACGCTGTCCACTGCGCGTCTCTTTTCCTTCCCCCATTTTTGAAAATTTTCTTTAACGCTGCCCGGCTCTTGAGCACCGGCTGCGCCCTGTGCGCTCCACCCTCTCTCTCCCTTTTCCTTCCCGACGATGCTGCTCGGCCCCCTTGCAGAGCCGCTCGATCGAACTCTAGCCCGCCGCAGTCTGGGAAGGGTCAGCGCACTACCTGCTACCAGCCCGATTTGCTGGAACACCTTGACTGGAGACCCAAGCCCAGCTCTCCACAGCCTGCAGTCGACGCCCGTTGCTCTGGCTTCGACCTCCAAGAAGCATCTTTTCAGGGAAGGATCCCCGTGAGGTGATGCAGTACTGCAGGTGAGTTCGAACCTGCTCGTCGCCACTGTTGTGTCCGCGTATAAATAACACACGGACTGCAGGAGAACGGTAATAACAGGTGTTCACTGAACAGAGGGTATGCTGGAACTAACTGTACAAATTACTACACGGTGTTATATACAGGTGTGGTCACTACTGGTACTGCAGTATACAGGGGCTGTAAAAGATAGTTCCTCTCTTAAAGGCACATACATTACAGAATTGGGGTTGTGGTCACTGGTACCACAGGCGGATGATTCCATCCCGGCCACAAAGGGGCTGTCTGGGTTGCATCCTTCTTTCCACTTCCTCCTCTTCTGCGTCTTCCTCTTCCTTCTGCGAGTGGATGCTGGAAATGTGAAATAAAAGCAGAAAATGCTGGAAACACTCAGCAGGTCAGGCAGCATCTTAACCTGAGACACAGGGCAGGATTTTCCTTGGGCCGTGGAGGCAGGATTGGAGGCATGTGGGGGGTTAAAATCCCAAAATCGGGGGGCACGAACCTATCCCACCCCCAACCCGCCTCCATGCCAGTTTCAAAGGAGGCGGGTACCTGCCCCACACTGGGATCCGCCTCCCCGAGGCGGGAAGGGGATTAGTGCCAATTAACTGCCCGTTAACAGGTAGTTAAGAGGCAATTTTTAGCCTATTCGCTATTTTTATTGTTGAAGTGTGGGATTCCCGACGGCTCCAAACCACACCAAGTTAGAGGAGGTGGACCGTCGGGATGAAGGGCTTGGAGGGGTCGAGATGTCCGGTGTTCAGGTAAGTGATGGGTGCATGAGTGCAAAGGTAAATGTGTTTGGTGTGTGTAAAGTGTTTAAATAAGTTTTACATACCTTTACTTACCTTTACAGACTTCCTTCCTTCAGGTCTTGGGAGTCCCTCATCTCACCGGCACAGAAAGCAAATTGGCTGCGAGCTGTCAAAAATTGCAGCATTCAGCTTTCTGTTCTGGGGAGATCTCTAAATCATCCTGAGAGGAAGGAATTAACTTAGAGTACAGATTGTCAGTGTTTGACAGCTTCAAACAGCTGTGAAACGCTGATATTTCATCTGTCAAAAGGTCTTGACAGATGAAATATCAATCTGTGACATCACCTGTTGCCGGGTGGCTCAAAATCACGTGGGTTGGCTAGAACTCGATGGAGGCGGGACTACAACCCCGAAAGTTGTAGTCCCGCCTCCTACCCGACTCCTCAATGAAAATCCAGCCCATAAACTCTGTTTCTCTCTTCACAGATGCTGCCTGATGTGCTGGGTATTTCCTGTATTTTCTGTCTTTTCAGAAGCCTTCCTTTACCATCCAAGGCCTTGCAAACATCCAGCAGTGCTCCTGCACTCTTAAAAACTTTTAACATGTATTGCATTAAACCACATCAATAAAATATATAAAATCCAGTCCAGAAGCTTAAATACAAACTTACCTGAAAGATGTGTGTGTCCCTTTAAGTAGCAGTGATAGCATTTCTGTGGGTCTGTTGCACGCTCGCTTTTCTGAGCGAGCTTAGGACCCAGCAATAAAGTCAGCACAGAGGTCTAACTTTGCAGAGCATAGGGGGCAATTTTGCCAGCCTTGGGGAGGTGGGAATGGAGGTGGGATTGCCGGGAAAATGGCAGAATTTGGGGGTGGGTGCCCAACCCGCCCCCAATCTGCCTCCATGCCACCTTCCCAGGAGGCGGGTAGCCATCCTGCGCCAGGTCCCATCTCCTTGGAGGCGGGAAGGGATTAAAGCCTATTAACTGCCTGTTAACAGGTAGCAAAAGTGTGGTGTGAAGGTAAGTGATGGAAGCAAGAGTGGAGAGGTGAGTATCTGAGGTAAGTGCAAAAGTGTTTTTAAAAGTGTACTTACCTTTGTTTCTCCCTGCAGGCCTCAGTCGGTTTGTATGCGGAGAGTCTCAGACCTCCGCGTTGGGATTGACAGGCGGCCGTTGCATTCACACATGCAACAACCATCTCAATTCTGTTAAAGAAAGAAGTTTGATGGGGTCTTGTATTCAATCTGCTCAATCATATTATGATTTTGCTTTCCGCTCTGGCCTACTAGTAAAAATTGCAATTTTCTCGATTTCCTTTCAGTGGCGAGTTTCAGGAAGCCCAGGAAACCATGGATGTGATGTTAAAGTTAAATGTTGGTCAAAATCTTGTCAACAGTGATTCATTTGACTATTAGAAGCAGTAACCTGCCTCTCCAGAGGCGGTTACGTACACGCATCAAACCGCACCCAAGTTAAACAGGGAAAGTCGGCGCGTTGGAGCCGGCTTCTGGATGCGCTGACATTTTCGCCGATTTTAACAACCCTCTCAAACCCAAACCCATACATTCTTTACTAGTAAAATTCCCCCCCTTGGTCTTAGTTCAAAACTTACCCGCTGCAGCAAAAATAGCGCTTAGAGTACTTTAACTCTCAAGCCTATTTAAATGCTGCCAGCCACTTCCCAACAATTCAGGGCAGGAAGTCAATGGGAAGCAACGTAAATTTGCGTGGCCCGGAGGCTGACTGTCAAGAGCAAGTATGTCCATGGGATCGGCTTCTGGGCCATCCTGCACAATCATGACAGGAGAGGCTGAGATTTCCTTGTGGGGCCTTGAGAAGAATTCCCGCACCTCCTGGCCCCACAAGGAAATTTTAAAAACCATAATCTTACTTTTTTGTCCTGATCAACAGGTGGGTAATTCACTGCTACTTTCTGCTCAGGCCTACTAGTAAAAGTTGCAGTCCGGTTCCGATGATGTCATCGGGACCAAAACGTGCATATGCTAAATAGGTCCCCGCTGGCTTTGGGCAGGGTGTCACAGATCACAGAAATCACAGAAACCCCACAGTGCAGATAGAGGCCATTTCGGCCCATCGAGCCTGCACCAACACATATCCCACCCGATCCCCGTAACCCCTACACCAACACATATCTCACCCTATCCCTGTAATCCCACGTATTTAATCCCCCTAACACTAAGGGTCAATTTATCATAGCCAATCAACCTAACCCGCACATCTTTGGACTCGCAGGTCAGCTCCCAGTGACTCCAGAGCAGGTAACTGACCCTTGGGAATTTTAACTGCCCACCTGCTCGGTTTCCACTAGATGGGTAGGTTTAAAATCACCCTAGTTATACGTGGATTCCTAGCAAACACTTGACCTAGCTTGACTCATAAATCACTAAATGTGTACTTCACATCTTCTATGTGAACCCAGCTCATACAGGTCCAAGAACATAAATCCAAAATAACAACAGAAATTGCTGGAAAAACTCAGCAGGTCAGGCAACATCCGTGGAGAGAAATTTGAGTTGACGTTTCGGGTCGAAACCCTTCTTCAAAACTGGAAAGAAAAGAAAATAGATCGAAGGCAGGGCTACGATCGAACAAAAGAAGTAAAAGAGACAATAAAAGGTATTCGAAACCAGACGAGATGGTAATAGGCCAGAGGAGACAAAAGACAGCTGAGATTAGGGGTGAAGTGTACTGGCAGGATAGGAGACAGCTGCCAGGTGGGAGAGAGAAACAAAAGGAAAGGGGGTGGGGGGGAAAGGAAGACCCAAAACAAAGGGGTGGAAAAAATTATAAGTAAAAAAGTGATAGGGGCCGAGGTTATGATCTGAAATTGTTGAACTCGATATTGAGTCCGGAAGGCTGCAAAGTGCCTAATCGGAAGATAGTCTACCTGTACAGATTTTAGGTTTATGTGATTAAAGTCCCCCGCGACGATAAAAGCTCCATCTGGGTGCGCAGTTTGTTGTTCGCTGATGGCCCTGTAGAGGTCCTTCAGTGCTAGTTTGGCATTAGTGTGTGGTGGGATGTAGACCGCAGTGATGATAACAGCCGTGAATTCCCGAGGCACGTAGAAGGGTCTGCACCTTACCATGAGGAATTTCAAATCAGCCGAACAGGATCTATCGATTATGTCCATGTTAGTGCACCAGGCATTGTTAGTGTAAATGCACAAACCGCCTCCCTTGCTCTTACCGGAGTCTGCAGTTCTGTCCGCGCGGAAGACCGTGCGTCCTTCTAGCTGGATGGTGGTGTCAGGGATGCCGTTGTTCAACCAGGTCTCTGTGAAGATCATGGCACAGCATTCCTTTGTCCTTTTCTGTGAGGAGAGATCAAGTTTGATCTCATCCATTTTATTTTCTAGTGACCTGACGTTGGCCAGGAAAATACTTGGGACGGAGGGTTTGTGTGGGGCCCTCTTCAGCCTATTTTGGATTCCGGCCCTCTTACCCCGCTTCTGCTTGCGTTCTCTGCGCGGTCTGCGCCGACTACAACTTTCTGGGTTGTAGTCCCGCCTCCATCGAGTTGTGGCCAACCCATGCGATTTTCACTTGATTGAGCTTGTTGAGCCTGCCCAGCAGGCCAATTAAGGGCCACCCGGCAACAGGTGACGTCACAGACAGACATTTCATCTGTCAAGAGCTTTTGACAGATGAAATATCAGCATTTCACAGCTGTTTGAAGCTGTCAAACACTGATAATCTGTACTCTAAGTTAATTCCTTCCTCTCAGGATGATTTAGAGATCTCTCCGGAACAGAAAGCAGAGGCTGCAGATTTTGACAGATCGCGGCCATTCTGCTTTCTGTGCTGGTGAGATGAGGGACTCCCGAGACCTGAAGGAAGGAAGGCTGTAAAGGTAAGTACATGTAAGTAAAACTTCTTTAAACACTTTACACACACCAAACACACTTACCTCTGCACTCATGCACCCATCACTCACCTGAACACTGGACATCTCGACCCCTCCAGGCCCTTCATCCCGACGGCCTGCCTCGCTAACTTGGCGTGGTTTGGAGCCATCGGGAATCCCACACTTCACCAATAAAAGTAAGGATTAGGCTAAAAACTGCCTGTTAACTACCTGTTAACCGGCAGTTAATTGGCACTAATCCCCTTCCCGCCTCGGGGAGGCGGGTCCCAGCGCAGGTCGGGTACCCGCCTCCTTTGAAACTGGCATGGAGGCGGGATGGGTTCGTGCCCCCCGATTTCAAGATTTTAACCCCCCACACGCCTCCAATCCCGCCTCCACGGCTCAATGAAAATTCTGCCCAATGGTTTCAGTCTTCCCAATATTTAATTGGAGAAAATTTCTGCTCATCCAGTACTGGATGTCGGACAAGCAGTCTGACAATTAAGGTGATTGGCAGAAGAACCAAAGGTGACATGAGGAAAAACCTTTTTACGCAGTGAGTGGTTATGAATGCACTGCCTGAAAGGGTGGTGAAGGCAGGTTAAATTGTGGCTTTCAAAAGGGAATTGGATAAGTACCTGAGGAGAAAAATTTGCAGGGCTACGGGGAAAGGGCAGGGGAGTGGGACTAGCTGAAGTGCTCTTGCAGAGAGCATGCACAGGCTCAACGGGCCGAAAGGCCTCCTTCTGTGCTGCAGCCATTCTATGATTCTATTTGGAGACAGTGGAGGGGTCGAGAGAAGTGGTGGTGAGGTAGAGCAGGGTGTTGTAAGCATACATGTGGAAACTGATGCTGTGTTTTCTGATATTGTCACCGAGGGGCAGCATGCTGATGGGAAATAGGAGGTGGCCAAGGATAGATCCTTGCGGGACACCAGAGGTAACGATGCGGGAGTGGGAAGAAAAGCCATTGCAGGTGATTCTCTGGCTACAATTAGATAGATAAGAATGGAAGTGAGTGCAATCCCACCCAGCTGGACGACAGTGGGGAGATATTGGAGAACAATGGAGTGGTCAACCGTGTCAAAGGCTGCAGACAGGTCGAGAAGGATGAGGAGGGATAGTTTACCTTTGTCACAGTCACAAACAATGTCATTTGCGACTTTGATAAGAGCCGCTTCGGTTCTGTGGCAGGAGCGGAAACCTGATTAGAGGGATTCAACATGGAGTTGCGGGAATAATGGGCACAGATTTGGGAGGCAACAACACGTTCAAGGACATTGGAGAGGAAAGGGAGGTTGGAGATGGGAAGGTAGTTTGCAACAACGGAGGGGTAAAGGGTTGTTTTTTTGAGGAGAGGTGTGATATCAGCAGATTTGAAGGAGAGGGGGACAGTACCTGAGGAGAGAGAACAGTTCACAATATCAGCTAACATGGGAGCCAGAAGAGGGAGTCGTGAGGCCAGCAGTTTAGAGGGAATAGGGTTAAGGGAGCAGGAAGTGGGTTGAATGGACAAGACGAGCGCGGAGAGGTCATGAGGGGAGATTGGAGAGAAACTTGAGAAAGATGCGAGTTCAGGCCTAGGGCAGGAGGGAACCTCAGAGAATGTTTGACCCGGTGGGCTAGGGGAAGGAAGGGAAGTGGCAGATGCAGCTGATCGAACAGTCTCTATCACATGCACATTCTATATAACAACAGTTAAATTTCAGATAATAATCTAATCTTGAGTTTCAGAAGATGAAAACTAACACCAGAACCTTGCTCCTATGATTTATGACACAATCAGAAACATCTGATTATCTTAAGTACTTGCCTTATCACCCTACACTCAAGTACACATCAAGTGCTGAGCATAGTAAATGAGAGCCTTACAGACTTCAATAAATTGAGAAGTATTCATTATGTATCCATAATTTTGTCTTATTAATCTTCATTATTCATTCATTTAAACCTTCCAAAACCTTAAATGTAACTTTATTTTTGGCCCAGGGTCTCATATACAGTATTTGCCATTTCAACTTTTATAGCAGGAAAGAAATGCAAAATGGCTCCATTGAAATTGCATTTGAGATTTATTTCCCAATTTTAACTGTCTGTTAAATGTGATTTGTGGGCATATTCCGTCAATAAGAACACTAAAGACTTTGCTGCTTTTGGAAACTAATGCACTTGGAATGCTTTCCTGTTAGATTCTCAACAAAGTAGAACAGTTTCCAACAGGCCAACATGAGTAATATAGAAAGTGTAGCAGGGAGGTGAAAAGGGCGGTAAGAAAGACTAAAACGGAATATGAACAAAGATTAGCAGATACTAGGAAAGCAACTGCACCTTCTGTCCCTGCCCATTTCACACTTCACGGGTGCACTTCAGGTCTAGTGCTGGGGCAGGAGGCGGGCAGGGAAATCTCCCCCGACGTGTCCAAGCTTTGTGTTTTTATGGGCACTTGCGTGTATGCCTTGTACCCTCTTGAGCCACATACAAGAGTAGATTTTAACTCTCGGATGGCCAGCTGGTGGACCACAGAGGCTGACCGCCCGATCCTGTTGGCAGGAGGCCTCGGTCCATTTTGAGGGCCAGGACTCATTACCACGCTACTGTTGAGCTGCATGCCCAAAATAGGCATCCCGTAGCAGCTAGCCAGCTCCGGACCCACAATACTTGGTGGCCTGGAGGCTAACCAGGCAGGCAGGAAGGAAGGTCTGTGGGGGGTGAAGAACCTAATCACAGAGGAGGGACTCCGGGGCACAGCGGCCCACATTATTCTTGTGGAGACCAGAGGAGCACTCCTGTCCTGTCTGCTCTCTTAAGTGGACGTAATAAATCCCATCATACTATTCGAAGAAGAGCAGGGGAGTCCTGGCTTGTATTATCACTCAACCAACACCACTGAAACAGATTATCTGGTCATTATCACATTGCTATTTGTGGGACCATGCTGTGCGAAAATTGGTTGCCACGTTTCATTACATTACAACAGTGACTACACTTCAAAAAGTACTTCATTGACTGTAAAGCGCTTTGGGATGTCCTGAAATCATGAAAGGCGCTATATAAATGGAAGTTCTTTCTTTTAATTGGAAACTATAGTTTAGAAATTACTGTTGGTGATACAGTGGAAACATGCTTAATGGACTCATGTAACCTTCCTCTGTCCACTATTTTAGTAGAGCTGTTAAGTCATTTAATGGCTGTATTAGAATAATAATGGACAGAGGAATGTCGCATGAGCTTGTTGGGTGTCTGACCACTGATATCACCAATAATAATTTCTAGACTAATATGTCCAGTATACAAAGCGCTTTTTAATTTTCTATCACTGTTAATGTATAGAAAGTCACTGAAACACAGACTATTGACTCAGGCACCCACTAGATTTGTTTTATTTTAGCAGTTTACAGCAGTTATTGGAATGGATTTGTCCCAGCCTGTACCGCCTTTTTCACATTTCCTACAGTTGATACACTTCAAAAATGAATGCATTTATTATAAAGGACAAGATAAGGAACTAAATAAAGGCAAGTCTTTCTTTTTCTCTTCTAAAAGTAAAGAATTGCTTCA
The DNA here is from genome assembly GCF_052327205.1 of Somniosus microcephalus. NCBI lineage: Eukaryota > Metazoa > Chordata > Chondrichthyes > Squaliformes > Somniosidae > Somniosus > Somniosus microcephalus. Next base: position 60,616,433 of record NC_140988.1, read on the forward strand.
ATGATTTACTGTGGAAGCTCCATTATCCACAACCAATGATCCTCTTTCCAGAATACCTGCCAGAATTTTCATGGATGAATCTTGGTGTAAACTGTTTCATTTAAATATTGAAAGGGGACTGGGAAATGTTGGTGTTCAGAGGGACCTGGGTGTCCTTGTACAGTAATCACTGAAAGTTAACATGCAGGTACAGCAAGCAATTAGGAAAACAAATGGTATGTTGGCCTTTATTACAAAGAGATTGGAGTATAAGAGTAAAGAAGTCTTACTGCAATTATAAAGGGCCTTAGCGAGTCCATACCTGGGTGCTGTGTGCAGTTTTGTTCTCCTTACCTAAGGAAGGATATACTTGCCTTAGAAGGAGTGCAACAAAGGTTCACCAGAATGCTTCCTGGGATGAGGGGATTGTCCTATGAGGAGAGATTGAGTAGACTAGGCCTAGAGTTTAGAAGAATGAGAGGTGATCTCATTGAAACATAAAAAATTCCTAAGGGGCTTGACAAGGTAGATGCTGGGAGGATATTTCCCCTGGCTGGGGAGTCTAGAACTAGGGGTCACAGTCTCAGAATAAGGGATCGGCCATTTAGGACTGAGGTGAGGAGAAATTTCTTCACTCAGAGGGTTATGAATCTTTGGAATTCTTTACCACAGAGGGCTGTGGATGCTCAGTCGTTGAGTATATTCAAGACAGAGATCAAGAGATTTTTAGATAATAAGGGAATCAAGGGATTTGTGGATAGTGCGGGAAGGTGAAGTTGAGGTAGAAGATCACCCATGATCTTATTGAATGGCGGAGCAGGCTCGAAGGGCTGAGTGGCCTACTCCTGCTCCTATTTCTTATGTTCTTATGTTAGCACGGGTGCAGGGAGCGTGCGCGGGAAGTTTGCAGAGTAGGCAGACTATGACATCAATCAGCGTGCAATGCTGATTTGATGCCAGCGCTGCCATTTTGGAGCTCAATACTTCAACTAACACCCTCTCTTAAGCTCACACAGCTGAACACGCGTTCAGCAGCAGGAAGGACCCCCACCAGTGCTACTCAATGGGATCACTAACTTGCAGGTTAGTTGCTGATTGATTTTTACTGGCTGTTGCTGAGTTTGTAGAAGTGTTTGGTGGTTTGTACAGTTATTTCAAGTTGCTAAAGTCTACAGGGAGTGGTGTGGCAGGTGCTGAAGGACTGACTTCAAGGATTCTGCACAGACCACTTGATCCAAGACATGGGTGCAGTCGTAGGCTTTCCACTTGGCCTACAGCATGACAGGGAGAATAAGCAGAAGCGACACGAGCAGGACTTGGAGAATGAACAGAGGGCAGGCACAGCAGGACAAGCTCCTGGCAGAGGGAGGAGGAGGAGGGGGGAAGGGTCCTCAGCAGGAGGCCATATCCACCTAGGGTGTTCAGGGAGAAATACTCCGACCTGAACCTCAGCGAGGAACAGTGTGTCAGATGTCTGCACTTCGCCAAGGACATCCTCACTGAAATCTGCCACCGCAATGCCAGTCGCTGTGAAGGTGACCGTGGCGATGAACTTTTGTGTGTCTGGCTCCTGCCTGGTTGGAGCAGGAGATATTTGCAACATCTCACAGTTTGCCGTCCACTGTTGCATAAGGAAGGCCACTGAGGCTCTGTATTCAGAGAACAGCAGATGGAGTGATCAAATAGCTTCGCGAGGATTGCAGGCTTGCCCATGGTGCAGGGTGCCATTGACTACACGCACGTCATTTTGCGGGCGCCACATGTCTACTCTAACATGTACCACAACCGAAAGGGATTCCACTCCCTCAATGTCCAGCTGGTGTGCGACCATACTGGGATGTTTGCTGATGACTGCACAGTGTTCAGCACCATTCACAACTCCTCAGATAATGTCCGCATGCAACAAGACCTGGACGACATTTAGGCTTGGGCTGATAAGTGGCAGGCAACATTCGCGCCACAGAAGTGCCAGGCAATGGCTATCTCCAACAAGTGAGAGTCTAACCAGCCCCTTGACATTCAATGACATTACCATCACCAAATCCCCCACCATCAACATCCTGTGGATCACCATTGACCAGAAACTTAACTGGACCAGCCACAAATACTGTGGCAACATGAGCAGGTCAGAGGCTAGGTATTCTGCGGCAAGTGTCTCACCTCCTGACTCCCCAAAGCCTTTCCACCATCTACAAGGCACAAGTAAGGAGTGTGATGGAATACTCTCCACTTGCCTAGATGAGTGCAGCTCCAACAACACTCAAGAATCTCAACACCATTCAGGACAAAGCAGCCCACTTGATTGGCACCCCATCCACCACCTTAAACATTCACTCCCAGAGCACCGTGGCTGCAGTGTGTACCATCTACAAGATGCACTGCAGCAACTCACCAAGGCTTCTTCGGCAGCACCTCCCAAACCCGTGAACTCTTCCACCTAGAAGGACAAGGGCAGCAGGCGCATGGGAACACCACCACCTCCAAGTTCCCCTCCAAATCACACACCATCCTGACTTAGAAATATATCGCCACGTCAAAATCCTGGAACTCCCTCCCTGACAGCACTGTGGGAGTAACTTCAAGCACATGGACTGCAGTGGTTCAAGAAGGTGGCTCACCACCACCTTCTCAAGGGCAACTAGGGATGGGCAATAAATGCTGGCCTTGCCAGTGACGCCCACATCCCATAAAAACAAATTATAAAAAAACTTGGGCCTCCTGCAGAGGTGCTCAGCCACTCAACAACACGCTTAGCGCTGCCTCAATGCGGCAATCAATTAAATTAGCAGGCAGCGCACAAAGTTTGCCGGCTGCCTGCATCGGAAGCAACAGACGTGGGTTAATCGCACATTGCGATCCCTGCGCCTGTTTTCTGGAGCTGTCGTATTTAGCACCCTTTGATTTTCAGTTTTTGTTACTGATTATGCGATATAGGCCCTGAAATTCCGTTCCCTACGGGTGTGTACGCGCTGTGTACTCACCCGTAGAGCCAACGGAACTGCCAGTTTCACGCATGCACTGTGCATGCGCTGGAAACCGGAACTTCCGTTCTCTGAAGAAAGGGGTTTGCAGGTCAAACGCCTGTGCCGGAGAGGCAGCGCGTACGCCTGGAACTTCTGTTTTTTTCGAGGTTGATGCAGTCCGGGTAAGTCGGTAGCAGCTGCACCTGGAAAGGCAGGTGCAAGGCCTGCTTTTAACAAGGTAAGAGGTGATATCAGTAAAAGAAAACATTTTTAACACTTATTTATCATTTTAAAATACTTTAAAGAAAGGTAAGTTTATTTTTAGCCCTGTTAAAAACTTTAATTATTTTTTTCAAAAATTTAAATGTTTGTTTAAAATAGTTAATTTATGTAATTTATAGCCATTTTAAAAATGTGATTAAAAAAAAAATTATTTGAAGTTCTACTTATGTTTTGGGGGTGATCTCTATTCATATATTTGACAGGTCTTCCTGTCAAATCTATGAAGGGAGATTCCCTGCTCTGATTGGCTCCCCATGGCCCACGTGATCCCAGGGACGCTGCGAATTAGCTGCGCCTCTGGGATACGCATGCCCTGCACACTGGCAGTTTGAGGAGGCGCATCAACGGAATTTTATGCCGGCCCAGTGCATTATGGTCGGCGCGGTTCGTTTGTTCAGGCCAGGGGCTTACGCCCGCAGGAAGCCTCCGACCGGAATTTCTGGGCCAATATTGTTTAGCTATGTTGGGTATGGAGAATGTAATGTTTGGCACAAATTACAGCCTCGTAATTCCCTCCACATTGTTTAGGTTAGTGGTATTTTTATAAAATATTTGCAAATCATATACCTATAAAATTAATTTGTATTTTTAAATATTTATTTATATTTTTCAGTCCCCATCTTCAACTTCACAAAGCTCTATTTAACATGATATTGACACAACCAATTAATAACACTATTAAGACTATAATCATTACTGTAGATGTGTTATCAATGTGTACTATAATCAATTAGTATCCACATGGACACAGCTACAGTGCATAAACCATTCATGCATTTCAAATAAAAAAAAGTAAGTAGCCAAAAATAGAATATTGTGGTTTGTCAACTGAAACTGTTCTTAATCTTGATTAATTTCCAGAAAGATCAACGTTTTTAAAATTGATCAGTAGATAAGATTGAAACCACACACATGCAAATATAGCACTCATTACTTCAACAAAGTGGAACGTTTCACATTTCTGATAAAGCGTTGCAATGAATGCATTAAGATAAGATTTTAAATGATGTGTAGATGCTTTGATGTTCCTATATCAATCACTAAAATAAATTGTAATGGCTTAGAATTTACTGTTGGAAATATCAGTGGACAGATCAGTTTCCCAATAAATATTGTCATAAATCTGCCACTGGAGGATTGAGGAGCAGAACGGTCTAACTTATGGCGCTCATCATGTGAACTTGTCTGCCGTGAAAGCCTATAAACATGTGCAGAACATCCCTGGTTCTGATGAAAGTTCATCGACCTGAAATGTTACCTGTTCCTTTCTCCACAGATGCAAACGTGCTGAGTATTTCCAGTGTTTTCTGTTGTTATTTCAGATTTCCAGCATCCGCTATTTTGCTTTTGTATTAGTGTTTAATTCACTGCCACTTCTCTTCCAGGAATGCCCACCTTGAAGAAGATCTGCTCTTCTCTCCGATGGGATTTCCGTTTGCCTCTTTTACCTTGTTCAGCTTCATTGCTTTCTGTTTCCCTTCTTGTGTTTGATCAGGTACCTACCAAAACTCACTTTCACAGCCACATCTTTTTCCTCAGCAACTGTCTCCGGCTCCGACTTATTCCATATGGATTCCAACTGACATTCCACCCTTCATGCTTCGGATTCACCCATGATTACAGATTTCTCCAAGATATTCAGCGTTCCTTGAACCACTGCTCTCACTGCTTCCTGAGATACACTCTCAACACCATGCAACACCACATGCATGCTGTCGACCTCTCTCTTCAGCAGCTCCAACTCGCTCTATCTCAGAGTTGTCCTGGTCCACAGTTCCATTTCACCCTTCGCTTCATCCGACGCTTCAACAACTCTTGGATACCAATGCCCCTTCGAATCCTTCTTCCCTTTCACATTCCTCTGATCTCTTCCCTCCTTGCCGCATTTTCACTATCCGCTCTGACCTTCCCCACTCTGACCCTGAACAATCAGTCCTCAGCTTCATCCCCTTACACCCCCACCTCAATGAATTTTGAGCTCGGCATGATGCTGACCTCTTCTTCAATCGCCTTTGCCTCCACGCCCACTTCTTTGGCCAGGAGTCTTCCCATTGCTCAGCAGACCCTTTCTCCCATCTTCAGAATTTTCGTTCCACCTGGACCTCTTCCTCTGACCTCTTACCCTCTTTAGATCTTTTCCTTGGGAACTGCCAGTGTGACATCGGTTGTCTCAATTTTTCCACTCCACTCACTTACTCTAACCTACCTCCCTCTGAACTTGCAGCACTCCGTTCTCTCAAGTACAACCGCAACATTGTCATTAAACCTGCTGACAAGGGTGGTACTGTTGTTGTTTGGCGAACTGACCTCTACCTTGCGAAGGCTGAATTTCAACTCTCTGATTCCTCCCCCTGGACTATGACTCCACCCCCGAACATCAAGCCATCATTTCCCAGACTGTCACTGACCTCATCTTATCTGGAAATCTTCCCTCCACAACCTCCAACCTCAATCCTCCAGCCCCACAAAGCCCGCTTCTACCTCCTTCCCAAGATCCACTAACAGGACTGCCCTGGTAGACCCATCATTTCAGCCTGTTCTTGCCTCACAGAACTGATTTCTTTCTATCTTGACTCTATTTTTTCTCCCCTTGTCCAGTCTCTTCCCACCTACATCCATGACCACTCCGATACTTTAACAGTTTCCTGGCCCTAACTGTCTCCTTTTCACCATGGACATCCAATCCCTCTACACCCCCAGCCCCCACCAGGACAGCCTGGGGGCCCTCCGCTTCTTCCTTGAACGGAGGCCCTACCAGTCCCCATCTACCACCACCCTCCTCTGGCTGGCTGAACTAGTTCTTACATTGAACATCTTCTCCTTTGACTCCACTCACTTCCTCCAAATAAAAGGTGTTGCTATGGGAACCCATATGGGTCCTAGCTATGCCTGCCTTTTCATGGGATATGTGGAACATTCTTTGTTCCAGTTCTACTCAGGTCCCCTCCCTCACCTCTTTTTCCGGTGCATTGATGACTGTATTGGTGCCGTTTCCTGCTCTCACCCCTAATTGGAAAATGTCATCAACTTTGCTTCCAATTTCCTCCCATCTCTCACCTTCATATGTTCCATCTCTGAATCTTCCCTTCCCTTCCTTGACGTCTCCATTTCTGAGGATAGGCATTTGACCAATATCGACTATAAGCCCACTGACTCACACAGCTACCTTGATTACACTTCCTCCCACCCGAATTCCTGTAAGGGCTCTATTCCATTCTCCCAGTTTCTCTGCCTCAGTCACATCTGTTCTGACGATGCCACCTTCCATACCAATACTTCCGATATGGCTTCCTTTTTGCTCAACAGAGGATTTCCCTCCACCGTGGTTGACATTGCCCTTGACCATGTCCATCGCATTTCCCACACTTCTGCTCTCGCCCCTTCCTCTCCCTCCCAGAACCAAAAAAGGGTTCCCCTTATCTTCACCTTCCATCCCACCAGCCTCTGCCATTTCCGCCAACTCTAGCATGATGCCACCTCCAAACACATCTTCTGCTCCCCTCCCCTTTCAGCATTCCGAAGGGACCATTCGCCCCTTGACAGCCTTGTCCACTCGTCAATCATCCCCAACACCCCCTCCCCATCAGACGGCACCTTCCCATAAAAGTGCAGGAGATGCAACACCTGCTCTTTTAACTCCTCCCTTTCCACTGTCCAGGGCCCCAAACACTCCTTCCAGGTAAAGCAGCAATTTACTTCTACTTCTTTTAATTTAATGACCCAGAAATTCGGGTCCCAACACGTGAGTACGCACGGGGTACTCACGGGTAGGGCCAACAAAAGCGCCGGTTTCGTGCATGCACTGTGCATGCATGGGAAACTGGCACTTCCATTCCCCTGAAAGAAGGGGTTCAGAAGTTGAACGTGTGCGCCGGAGAGGCAGCGCGTTGTAAGCTGCAGGGTTCTCAAAATTCCTGCACTCCCCAAGTTACGAATCAAGGGACCCTGTTTTTGGACAAGTTATTGAAAAATAGGGTACCCAAAATGGCTTCTGTAAACCTCGTGACCAATATTGACAGGATTTTTAAAAGCAAGGCCCTGCCAGCAAGCAGGCCTGGAGATGAAACATTAAAATGCAGGAATCTGTGATCAGAGACTCTTTGGAACCCAGCCAGACAAAGTAAACACAGAATACGCATTTATTTGAATCGAATCGAATCAAGCTAGATGGGCCTATAATGGTGGCCATTAGCTTCCTGCATGTTTAATCGATAACAGCTCATGGTAGCCATCAAGGTAGGATGGGGACAATTAAATCTTATCCATGACAAAGCAATCGGGACCATTAGACCCGGAAATAACCACTCCTAAAGTAGTTAAAATAAATGGTTGTAATCATTTAAAACAGCCCGCCAAAAGTTAAACAATGGACTGACCTGATTTGGCACGCAGATAAAGAGTGGAAGAATGAGTATAATTGGAGGCCCATCAGTAACAATCGCTCTCTTCCCTTGACTCTTGCCCATGGTCTTGGCCTGCTGCCGCTCGTACTCATGCCCTGGCCTTGTGGCGGGTTCTCTTCTCGCTCCCCGCACCGCTCAACAACCAAGGACGCCCATTACACCTGGACCAAACGCGGGAGGAGAACGAGACCCGAGTTCAAAGTCATACAGGACACACAGGCCACATAAAGGGCAGACGAAACGAGACGAGACAAGACGAGACGAATAAGAAGGTAAAACCCGACAAGAGCAGAGAAGGGCAGCAGAAGACACATTGGTAAAAACCGAACGCCTAGTTATAAGCTGGCGGTTGGGGAAGAATTTGGCAGTGTATGTATGTATGGACAGTGAGAATAAGTTGGCAATTGAGCACTGCGAATAAGCTAGCGTTAGACGCGGGTGTCCACGCCCGCAACGAATATACCAGCGTTCAAAGAATGGGTAGTAAAATCAAATAAGCAGTAAAGACCACCAATCGCCCCGTTACCGCTGCCGACCACCCGAGGGAGAAGAAGAGAACCCATCGTGACGAGACGACGACGGTAGCTGAGGAGAGGGAAGGTGTGTCGCATCAACAGCTCCAGCACCGCGCCCTGAGACCACGTGGTGATGGGGTACCCCAAAGGACAGAAGACCAAACCTCAAAACTCACAATGTTAAAGCAACAGGTTTTGGATTGGTGAGCATGAATTCCTGGCCCCTCATAGCTTAATCTAGTTAGGTATAGGGGGTGGGATAAGGATAAGGGGATTGTTAATGTCATTGTTTTTCCCTCGATGTGCCGTGTGTTCCCCATTCCCATATAAGTATAATTATTGTTTATGCCTGTAATTTTTCTACCAGTAATTTCTCATAAGACTGTGCTTTCATTTCTGTTTTAATAAAATCTTGGTTTTCTTACACCAAACCACTTGTCTACTCGAGTTTTTCTGTATCGCCGCCTGTACCTAAGTCTGGTGTCTAGGACACAGGGGCGTGGGAGCGATTCAAACCGCTCGCCAACAATCAGGGGCATAACTGACTGGGCGCACGCGCCAACCCGCCACCCCCTACAGAAAATGGCGACCGCGGCAGGACACCGGCAGCAGGGTTGCGATACAGTAGACAATGGTTTGGATGAGCAAACCATGATGGAGGAAAGGATTTGATTATGTGTTTAGCAAGGTGAATATCACAAAGAAGTGGATCACCACTCTGTTAAGGCTGGGCGTCTGGTAGATGCAGCAGCTAAGTGGACAGAGGGAAAGGAACACAAGAAGTCTTTAGAGAAGGCAGTCTGGCTGATGTGTTTCAAAAAGCAGGCCCAGCTTTTGGACAGGCTCGTTGCAGCACAGGCAGCCGAGTTAAAGGAGTCAGCCCTGGAGATCCAGGATAAGGCTCTAGCAGGGGAGAAGTTATTGGTAGCATTGCAGGCATTGAATCAGGAGAGAGTGTATTTAATGGGAGAACACAAGGCCCAGTTGGAATACCTACAGTGCCAAGTCACCGAAGCCAAGGGAAATGAGTTCAGGTTGCGGGAAAAGAACGCCCGCTTGGCAAGGCAGATTAGGGAACAAGAAGAAAAAGTACAGGAGGTAAAGGCGGCTTACAAGCTAGCGAGCGAACGGGGTTTGAGGAGGCAGACCACGGCCCCTGTAAAGAGCGGATAGAAAATCTGAGCCTGGCCCTCAGGAAGGCAAAAGGCATGGTGTGCCTCATAAGCCCAAAGGCAGGTCAGGCGGATTTTATGGGGAACGAGGGGAGGACAGTTCCAACGTCACCAGTAGTGCCCAGGGATGACCCGGTTGAGGGACAGGAGGTCTCACGACCACTACCCGTAGCGCCACGCTTCAGCGAGGTCTGGCAGCAAGGGGGGGAGGTGGAGCCAGAGGTGGGAGTGGAGGTGGAGCAACCCCCGCCAGAGAGGTCAGAGCCGGGACCGATGTGCCCAGCACGGCATCGGAGGTTCGGCCCACCCGTCAATGGCGACGATGAGGGACCCCTCCAAAACCAGTTCGTATTACCCTATAGCACCCAACAGCTTAGGGCTATGGTGAACCATATCCCAAAGCTCTCCGAAAAGGGAGACCCTCGATCCACTTCAGGGACATAGAGCAGGCAGCCAGCATCAATGACTGCGATGGCGCTGAGCAGGCCAAGATGCTGCTATTCTCCCTGGAGAGTAGTCTCCTCCAATCCCTCTCTGACGAGTGTAAGAGGGGGCAGAGCGGGTACGAGGAGCTTAGAGATGTGGTTCTGGAGGCCATGGGGATGAATGAGGGAAGTCCTTCCTCCTGTGTGGAGAAGATGGTCCAGCTCGCAGGGGAAACCCCGCAGGCTTTCGCGAACCGGTTATGGCTGATGTACCGGAGGGCCTGCCCAGGGACGCCGAACCGGGTGTTCCTGAACGGGGATCCCCTGGCCCATTGGCTCCGTTGCCTGGTGGCGAACAGCTTGCCACAGGTCCGAGCCAAGGCAGAAGTTTGGTTCGACCCCAAGAACCCCCAGACCACCGAACTTACGGTGATCAGACAGTTGACTCTGGCCTATAAAAACGGTAGGGGAGCCGATGCACACCCACCTAAGGGAAAGGTGCATGAGGTAAAACCCAGACCGGGTAGGAAAGAGTGGCACCAGGAAGGGAATAACCCCCCCAACACAAAGACGAATTGTTACGGGTATGGGAAGGATGGTCACTGGCGGAAGGAGTGCAAAAACCCTTGGATGGATAACAAGGGAAAGAATTCCACAGCCCCAGCCCAAAAGGCGGAGGCAGGAATCACTCCCGCAGTGGTCGAGTCACTTTTGGACACCATGAGGTCCTTATTGACTGGCCAGGGGAGAGTAGCAGCAGCTACCGACGCTCTGACCCCGTCAGCCCCATCCAACCCGCAGCCCTGACTAGAGCCAGCGCAGCCTGTCTACCTGTGTTCTCTCTGGTACGATGAATGGAAAAGACCCCTCTTGGAGATGGAGGTCGAAAAGGTGACGGGGACTTATCTGTTAGACACGGGGGCATCATGCACCATGGTCTACTCAGCTAACCCCATCACCTCGCCTCTATCTAACGGGGTCCCATACAGTCTGTTGGGGTTCATAGGTAAAGAACAGGCCAGCTCGTTTTCCATCCCGCTGTCCATTCGGTTAGGACCGCTCCGCTCCAAGTGGACCTGTGTCCTGATGAAATGGGAAGTGAAGGGTGGAAGAGGGGTCCTGGGAGCCGACATTATTGTAGGCCATGGGATCCTAGTAGGTTTGAGAAATCATTGCCTACGGGGGGCAGGTAAAGGAAAGAACGGTGAGGTAGTAGTGATCCCAGGAAAGGAGGGGAAGGGGACCCTGTGCACCATGAAGCCCAAAGAGGGTTATAACCTCGAGCTTATGGTCAGTAACACCCCACGGGAGTTCCAGGCATTTGTGCAGGCCCACCTGGCCACATTTGCCACACACAAACACGACTGCAGGAGGGTCAACAGGTTTGAGGTCAGCGTAGACGGGAACCCCATGGCCCGACCACAGAAACAGTATAACTTCCCCAGGGAAGCAGAGCCGGACATGGAAGCAGCCATGTCCTCGTTAGTACAGCAGGGAGTTCTGAGACTGATAGCTACCCACGTGAATTCTCCATTGTGGCCGGTTAGAAAACCAGACAATTCCTGGAGGGCCACGGTGGACTATCGGGTGCTCAATAGTAACATCCCAGCCTGTGCACCCACGGTAGCAGCAGTTGCCGACCTGATAGGAAATATTCCAGCATCCGCGACCACTTTCACGGTGCTGGATATTTTCAACGGGTTTTGGTCCATCCCTTTAAGGAGGGAGGATCAGTACAAGTTTGCCTTTACATTTAAAGGGCAACAGTACACGTGGAACTGCTTGCCTCAGGGCTTCCACAACAGCCCCAGCATTTTCCATCAGTGCATGGCAAACAGTTTAAAGGATTTCAGTCAGCCCAGACAGCTGGTACAATACGTGGATGACCTGCTTCTCTTCACCAATTCGAGAGTGGAGCATGGCCCACTATTGGCCGAACTGCTGGAGCTGCTTGGGCAGAAGGGTTTTAAGGTGAACCCCAAGAAAGCGCAGATCGGCCAGCAGGAGGTGAAATTCCTAGGCCTGACTGTGCGCGCTGGAGAAAGGGCCATAGATAAGGCTAGGAGAGAAGCGGTACAAGAGTTACCAGTCCCCAACACAGCCACGGGTGTGAGATCGTTTCTAGGGCTAACTGGGTACTGTAGAGACTTTATTGAGGACTATGCAGCCACTGCAGTCCCTCTGCTCCGACTCCTACACAAGGGAATGGAGTGGCTTTGGGATGAGGGTTGCCAAGCAGCATTTGTCAGGCTCAAGAAAGACTTGCACACTGCACCAGCTCTAGGGGCCATAGATGGGGGGAAGAGTTTTTCCTGGAGGTAGCAGCCAGCGGGGACAGCCTGAGTGCTGTGCTGCTCCAAGAGCGGCACAGCCGGCTAAGGCCGGTGGGCTACTCCTCCAGGATACTCACGGATGTGGAGAGGAGCTACTCCAACTGTGAGAGGCACCTCTTGGTCACACATTGGGCTGTGAAAAGATCGCTGATCTTCACAGGCACCTCTCCGATCACCCTCCTCACCCATCACACGCCCACCCAGATGCTTCTGGATGGGAGGATCAAGGATGGAACAGTGAGCAGTGCCCGCATTGCCCGCTGGACCCTGCTCCTCTCACAGATGGATCTTAAAGTGAAGGGTCTCTGTGAGCCAAAGCTCGCAGCCAACCTGGTATATCCTGGAACAGCCCACCGGTGTTCCATAGAAGGGGTTTGGGAAGTGAACATAGGTTTACGGGCTGGGATACATCCCACAGGCCACGAGATCTATGTAGACGGTTCCAGCACGGTATCTGCTGGCGAGCGTCTCACAGGGTGTGGAGTTTATGACCCAGCAGCAAACATCACCCTGGCGATTAAGCTCCCCAGCACCATGAGCACTCAGCAGGCTGAACTGTCCGCGGTAGTGTACGTCGTTACACACCCCGAGATCTTCCCCACCCCCTACACGATTTGCTCGGACAGCATGTTCACGTGCAATTCGTGTACAGAGTACCTGGCCATCTGGTCCCGCCGTGGATACACCTCCTCCAACGGGAGACCCCTCACAGTGAAACCCCTGCTGGAAAAGATCCTAGCAGCAGTGGTGGAGGAAGGGGAGATTTTCATCCACAAGGTGAAAGCCCATTCCTCCACAGAACCCCGCAGTCAAGGCAACCAGCAGGCTGACTAGCTCACAAAGGAGGGTGCCCGCGCAGGCACTTTCTGGGACCCATATGTGTCCAGACCCATGGCGGCAGTCAGAGGTAGGGACGGGACCCAAGGGAGTGCAGGGGTAGCTTTAGCCCCGGACCTTAAGACGGTCCAAGCCCAAGACCCCGTCCTCAAAGCAGTCCTCAGCGCAGTAACTGAGGGAAAAGGGGTAGAGGGTCCGTATGGCACAGCAACCCTCTCCGTAAAAGAGGGCATGCTGTTCCGGGGGGAACAGTGGGTTGTGCCGCAGCAACACCGGAGGGAATTCCTTCAACTGGCTCATGAGGGCCAAGTAGCGGGACACCCCGGGCCTGAGACCACCTGGCAGCGGGTGGAACAGGCGGGATGGTGGCCAGGACTCAGGGAAGATGTCCGCGAGTTCTGTGCAGGCTGTCTTGTGTGCGCTGCTAATAACCCTGACCCCCACAAAAGGAAGGTACCTATGGGACACATCAGGAGGGTAGAGGGACCATGGCAGTCGATACAGGTCGACTACATCGGGCCCCTGCCTACCGCCCAGGGAGGCTATAAGTACTGCCTAGTCCTGGTGGATGTGTTCACGAAATGGGTAGAGGCCTTCCCCTGCAGAACAGCCACAGCTCTGGGTACTGCCAGGATCCTGGTCCGGGAAGTGTTCTCGCAGTGGGCACTACCACAGTATGTGGAGTCCGACCAAGGGAGTCACTTCACCGGGCAGGTGATGCAGAATACCCTTATGCTGCTAGGCATCGAGGGGAAGTGGCACGTGGCCCACAACCCACAGTCATCAGGGATTGTGGAGAGAATGACTAGGACCCTTAAAGAAAGGTTGAGGAAGGAGACGGTGGACTTGCCCCGTAAATGGGCCGCGGTCCTACCGTTGGTTCTGATGGGGATCCGGGCCAGCCAGTCTAAAAGCATGGGGTACTCCCCGTACAAGCTGATGACCGGCAGGGTTATGCGGACCCCCACCCATGTACTAGCCCCGGAGCTCACGGAGGGTCAGCTCAGGGAGGTAAACCGGGACAGATTCGGCTGAAACCTTTTTGAGCACCTTAAGCAGGTCCACGAGCAGGCAGCTGGGAACATGGGAAAGCAGCCTCGGAGCAACCGATTGCTGCTCGAACCCCGAAAGCACCACGAGTGGGAGGTAGGAGATCAGGTCATGGTGAGGAAGTTTGGAACCATTATACATGGGGCCCTACAGCATTGTAGACAAAGCCAGCCCCATGGTATATGCCGTTAAGATGCCTGGGCACACAAAATGGTTTCATATCAACCAGTGCAAACTGTTTAAACCTGAAAGGGGAAAACAGCCAGTTGGGGAAAGGTCTGAGGATAAAAATCCTCAGCCTGCAGCAGGAGCGAGTTCACAGACTGCACAGGCAGGCACTGTGGCTTGCTTAAAGGGAGGGGCCATTCCGCCCACCAATTGGGACACTCCCCCGCTCTTCTGGGATCCAGATGAGGAGGGACCCGAGGGCGAAAACCCCGCCCCGACCCAGGTTTAGAGGAGGAGGGACCCGAGGGCGAAGACCCCGTCCCGGACCCAGGTTTGGGACCTGGGGGCGGAGACTCTCAGCTTGCAGCAACAGGCTGCGAAGAGTTACCTGCCCCTAGCCCAGGTTCGGGAGAGGTCAAGCCTGAGGGAGCAGCGGTTCGGGTTAACAGCCCATCGGCCAAGAAAGCCCCACCCGCCAAGACCCCTAGAAGGTCCCCACTAACGTTTTCTGCCCCTTAGTATTTCTCAATTCTACCCATACAGATTCCACATCATCAGAGCTAATATCCTTCCTTACAATTGTGTTAATCCCTTCTTTAACCAGTAATGCTACCCCACCTCCCTTTCCTTTTTGCCTATCTTTCCTGAATATCGAATACCCCTGGATGTTGAGTTCCCAGCCTTGGCCATCCTTGAACCACGTTTCCGTAATCCCAACCAAATCATATTTGTTTACCTCTATTTGCACAGCCAATTCATCCACCTTATTACGAATGCTCCTCACATTAAGACACAAAAGCCTTCAGGCTTGTTTTTTTAATGCTCTTAGACCTATTAGAATTATGATTTACTGTGGTCACGTTTGATTTAAACCGTTGATTTCTCTGACTGCCACTTTTGTTTTTCTCCTTCCTATCTTTTGCTTTTATCCTTGTTTCCCTTTCCTCTGTCTCCCTGCTCAGGTTCCCAACCCCCTGCCATTTTAGTTTAAACCCAGTATTTTCTGTCTTCAAAAGCCTTCCTTTACCATCCGAGGCCTTGCAAACATCCAGCAGTGCTCCTGCAGTCTTAAAAAACTCTTAACATGTATTGCATCAAACCACTACATCAATAAAATATACAAAATCCAGTCCAGAATCTTAAATACAAACTTACAGACCAGGAAGTGCTCGTCTCAAAGTGAGTGAGAGCTGTGGGCCTCTGTGAGGAGGCGGGCCCAGCCATTGAGAATAATTTGCAAGATCTGAATCAGTGTCGGTTTTATAAAGAGGAGCAGGCTTGAAATTACCTCTGGTCGCAGACCCCCTGGAAATGTCTCTATGGACCCCCAGGGCTCCATGGACACCAGTTTGAGAACCACTGGTTTATTGAATCACATAAAACGTATTGCTTTGCACCACTTTCCCATTGCCAGATGGTACTTAGCCTTTTTAGTTGCTTGTTGATGAATGGGAAGCCATGGATTGACAGGCACCAATGGGGGGGATGTGCAATAGGTGGATGGTTGGTTACAGGACTGCTTTGTGTCAGTGGGATTCGGTGGGGGGTGCGGAGGAGAGTGGCCATTGGATGTGATTGTTACATCAGTCCAGTGACGCACTGAACTGTACAACAATAAGGGAATTCTTGGCAGCAAAGTGGGTGGCTGTTGTTGTGTTGGGGGTGCCATCTTCATCATCTGCCTCCTCCTCGTACTCCTCCTCCTTCTCTTCATTGGAATCATCCGCAGATGAAGTGCACACTGCGCTTTTGCCCTTCTGCAGCTCCAGTCCTCGCTGCTGTGCAGTGTAGTGCAAAGCACAGCACACCACGATCATTCTGGAGACCCTGGCTGGTGAGTACTGAAGGGCATCTCCAGACCTGTCCAGGCACCTGAAGCGAATCTTGAGCATGCCAATTGCTTGCCCAATGACACATCTAGTGTTCAGATGGCTGTCGTTGTACTACTTTTGGGCTTTATTGGTGGGGTTCCTCATGAGTGTCATCAGCCATGTTTGAAGGTCCCTCTGAATATCAACATTTCCCAGTCCCTCACCTTTTAAGAAATACTCTGCTTTTCTATTTTTCCTACCAAAGTGGATAACTTCACATTTCTCCACATTATATTCCATCTGCCACGTTCTTGCCACTCACTTAACCTATCTTTGCATCCTCCTCACAGTTAAATTCCCACCTAGCTTTGTATCATCAGCAAACTCGGATATATTACATTTGGTCCCCTCATCCAAATCATTAATGTAGATTGTGAATAGCTGAGGCCCAAGCATTGATCCTTGCAGTACCCCACTAGTTACAGCCTGCCAATCCGAAAATGACCCATTTATTCCTACTCTGTCTTCTGTCTATTAACCAAGTCTCAATCCATGCTAATATATTATACCCAATCCCATGAGCCCTGATTTTATGCAATAACTTCTTATGTGGACATTATCGAATGCTTTTTGAAAATCCAAATACACCACATCCACTGGTTCCCCCTTATCTACCCTGCCAGTTACAACCTCAGAAAACTCTAGCAGATTTGCCAAACATGATTTCCCTTTCATAAATCCGTGTTGACTCTGCCCAATCATCTTGGCCCAGAAATTTGGGTCGGGGACTTCCCGCGGGTGCAAGCCCCCGACCTACACTTACATATCACGCTGACATTTGAAGACTGGGCCTGCGTGGATTTCCAGTCTGTGGCCCGGTTCAGCTCCCGGCGCACTGTGCGTGCGTGATCCAGCGGCGTACTTAGTGCGATTAGCCGGCTGGGATCACGTGAGCACTGGGCAACCAATGGGAGTTTACAAAAGTCGATTCATGAGTTAGTCATGAGACCTGTCAAACTCATGAAAAGTCCGGGCGCCCAAAACACTACTTAAACTTTAAATAAAAGTTAAAAAAATTCCAATAATTAAATTAACTATTAATAACTTTAAAAAACTATTTTAAACAATTATTCAAATTTCTGCCAAAAATTTTTTTTCAAGAAATCGGGTCCAAAAATACACTTACCTTACTGTAAATTCTTTAAAAATAATAACCTGTGGAAAAATATTTTCTAACTTTAATTATTAGACCACTTACCTTTTAAAACTAAGTCCTTATGTCTGCTTTTTACATTCGTAAAAAGTGGAGGCCTTCACTCATAGACAAACCTGTCAAAAAAAACAAAGTTCAACGCGTACGCGCTGCCTCAAACGTCGCTAGGGAACCATCTCTTAACCCCTTGGTTCAGAGGAGAGGAAATGCAATCCAGCACTTCCAACGGGCCCACGTGTGAGTAGCCCGTCCGTACTCACGCGTTGGGACTGGAATTACTGGGCCATTATGATTTTGCTTTCCGCTCTGGCCTACTAGTAAAAATTGCAATCTTCTTGACTTCCTTTCAATGGTGAATTTCAGGAAGCCCAGGAAACCATGGATGTGATGTTAAAGTTAAATGTTGGTCAAAATCTTGTCAAAAGTGATTCATTTGAATATTAGAAGCAGTAACCTGCCTCTCCAGTGGCGGTTACGTACACGCATCAAACCGCACCCAAGTTAAACACGGAAAGTCGGCGCGTTGGAGCCGGCTTCTGGATGCACTGACATTTTCGCCGATTTTAACAACCCTCTCAAACCCAAACCCACACACTCTTTACTAGTAAAATTCCCCCCTTGGTCTCAGTTCAAAACTTACCTGCTGCAGCAAAAATAGCGCTTAGGGTACTTTAACTCCCAAGCCTATTTAAATGCTGCCAGCCACTTCCCACCAATTCAGGGCGGGACGTCAATGGGAAGCAGCGTAAATTTGCGCGGCCCGGAGGCTGTCTGCCAAGAGCAGGTATGTCCATGGGATCGGTTGCCGGGCCATCCTGCAGGGGGCGCAATCATGGCAGGAGTGGCTAAGATTTCCTTGTGGGGCCTTGAGAAGAACTCCCGCACATCCTGGCCCTACAAGGAAATTAAAAAAAACATAGGCCCAGAAATTCAGGTCGGAGGCTTCCCGCGGGTGCAAGCCTCCAACCTGCACTTACCTAGCGCGCCGGCCATTGAGCTGTGGGCCCGCATGGGATTCCGATCCTGGGCCTGCTCCAACTGCCGGCGCGCAGTGCTTGCGTATCCCAGGGGTGCAGTTCGTTCGAAGTGTCCCCTGGGATCACGTGGGCCATGGAGAGCCAATGGTAGCAGGGAAATGCCCATTCATAAAATTGACAGGAAGAGCTGTCAAAACTATAAATACTATAAGCCCCAAAACATCACTAAAACTTCAAACAAATTTTTAAAAATCACATTTTTAAAATAACTATAAATTACATAAAATAACTATTTTAAACAATAATTTAAATTTTTGAAAAGATTAATTACATTTTCTAACGGTGCTAAAAATAAACTTACCTTTCTTTAAAGTATTTAAAAATAATAAACCAGTGGAAAAAATGTTTTAATTTTAATTAATTCACCACTTACCTTGTTAAAAGCAGGCCTTGCACCTGCTTTTTACATGTGTAACTCTTGGAGACTTACCCTCCCGGAGAAACCTGCAAAAAAAACGTAGGTTCCATGCACATGCGTTGCCTCTCCGGCGCACGCGTTCGACTTCTGAACCCCTTCCTTTAAGGGAACGGAAGTTCCGTTTTCCCGTGCATGCGCAGAGTACTCGTGTGTACTCACCCGTGGAGACCTGAATTTCTGGGCCAATATTTTCTTACTTTTTTGTCCTGATCAACTGGCGGGAAATTCACTGCTACTTTCTGCTCAGGCCTACTAGTAAAAATTGCTGTCAGGTTCCGATGATGTCATCGGGAGCAAAATGTGCATATGCTAAATAGGTCCACGCTGGCTTTGGGCAGGGTGTCCTTGCAGGTCAGCTCCCAATGGCTCCAGGGCAGGTAACTGACCCTTGGGAATTTTAACTGCCCACCTGCTCGGTTTCCGCTAGATGGGTAGGTTTAAAATCACCCTTGTTATTCTAGGATTCCTAGCAAACACTTGACCCAGCTTGACTGATAAGTCACTAAATGTGTACTTCACATCTTCTATGTGAACCCAGCTCATACAGGTCCAAGAACATAAATCCAATATTCCTTTAGGTCCCAAAAATGACATCTCAAATAAGAAATGTGAATGGAAATGAGGTACCACCATGATAAGAAAGGTAATTATTAAAAAATCACTATCAACAACAACTTATATTTATATAATGCCTTTAACATAGTAAAACTTCCCCGGAGGGTTATAAAACAAAATTTGACACCAAGCCACATAAAGTAAAATTAGGGCAGATGACCAAAAACTTGGTCAAAGAGGTAGGTTTTAAGGAGCATTTTTAAGGAGGAAAGAGACGTAGAGAGGTGGAGAGGTTTAGGGAGGAAATTCCAGAGGTTAGGGCCTAGGCAGATGAAGGCATGGCCACCAATGGTTGAGTGATTATAATCAGGGATGCTCAAGAGGGCAGAATTAAAGGAGCGCAGATATCTCAGGGGGTTGTAAGGCTGCAGGAGATTGCAGAGATAGGGAGGGGCAAGACCATGGAGGAATTTGAAAACAAGGATGGGAATTTTAAAATTGAGGCGTTGCTTAACTGGGAGCCAATGTAGTCAGCGAGCACAGGGGTGATGGGTGAATGGGATTGGTACGAGTTAGAACATAGGCAGCCAAGTTTTGGATGACCTCAAGTTTACGTAGGGTAGAACTTGGGAGACTAGCCAGGAGTGCATTGGAATAATCAAGTCTAGAGGTAACAAAGGCATGGATGAGGGTTTCAGCAGCAGATGAGCTGAGGCGAGGGCGGAGACGGGCGATGTTACAGAGGTGGAAATAGGTGGTCTTAGTTATGGTGTGGATATGTGGTCGGAAGCTCATTTCAAGGTCAAATATGACACCAAGGTTGCGAACAGTGTGGTTCAGCCTCAGACAGATGTTAGGGAGAGGGATGGAGTCTGTGGCTAGGTAATGGAGTTTGTGGCGGGGACCAAAGACAATGGCTTCAGTCTTCCCAATATTTAATTGGAGAAAATTTCTGCTCATCCAGTGCTGGGTGTTGGACAAGCAGTCTGACAATTAAAGTGATTGGTATAAGAACCAAAGGTGACATGAGGAAAAACTTTTTACGCAGTGAGTGGTTATGATCTGGAATGCACTGCCTGAAAGGGTGGTGGAGGTAGATTAAATCATGGCTTTCAAAAGGGAATTGGATAAGTGCCTGAGGGGAAACATTTGCAGGGCTACGGGGAAAGTGCGGGGGAGTGGGACTAGCTGAAGTGCTCTTGCATTGAGCGAGCTCAACGGGCCGAAAGGCCTCCTTCTGTGCTGTAGCCATTCTATGATTCTATTTAGAGACAGTGGAGGGGTCGAGAGAAGTGATGGTGAGGTAGAGCAGGGTGTCGTAAGCATACATGTGGAAACTGATGCTGTGTTTTCTGATATTGTCACCGAGGGGCAGCATGCTGACGGGAAATAGGAGGGGGCCAATCATAGATCCTTGCGGGACACCAGAGGTAACGGTGCGGGAGCAGGAAGAAAAGCCATTGCAGGTGATTCTCTGGCTACAATTAGATAGATAAGAATGAAGTGAGTGCAGTCCCACAGAGCTGGACGACAGTGGAGAGATGTTGGAGGACGATGGAGTGGTCAACCGTGTCAAAGGCTGCAGACTGGTTGAGAAGGGTGTGAAGGGATAGTTTACCTTTGTCACAGTCACAAACAATGTCATTTGCGACTTTGATAAGAGCCGCTTCGGTACAGAAACCTGATTAGAGGGATTCAACATGGAGTTGCGGGAATAATGGGCACAGATTTGGAAGGCAACAACACGTTCAAGGACATTGGAGAGGAAAGGGAGGTTGGAGATGGGGCGGTAGTTTGCAAAAACGGAGGGGTCAAGGGTTTTTTTTGAGGAGAGGTGTGATATCAGCAGATTTGAAGGAGAGGGGGACAGTACCTGAGGAGAGAGAACAGTTCACAATATCAGCTAACATGGGAGCCAGAAGAGGAAGTCGGGAGGCCAGCAGTTTAGAGGGAATAGGGTTAAGGGAGCAGGAAGTGGGTCGAATGGACAAGATGAGCGCGGAGAGGTCATGAGGGGAGATCGGAGAGAAACTTGAGAAAGATGCGAGTTCAGGCCTAGGGCAGGGGGGAACCGCAGAGAAAGTTTGGCCCGGTGGGCTAGGGGAAGGAAGGGGCAGGTGATCGAACAGTCTCTATCGCAGGCACATTCTACATAACAGCAGTTAAATTTCAGATAATAATCTAATCTTGAGTTTCAGAAGATGAAAACTAACACCAGAACCTTGCTCCTATGATTTATGACACAATCAGAAACATCTGATTATCTTAAGTACTTGCCTTATCACCCTACAATGTGGTTGGTGCACTCAAGTACACATCAAGTGTTGAGCATAATAAATAAGAGCCTTAAAGGCTTCAATAAATTGAGAAGTATTCATTATGTATCCATAATTTTGTCTTATTAATCTTCATTATTCATTCATTTAAACCTTCCAAAACCTTAAATGCAACTTTATTTTTGGCCCAGGGTCTCATATATTTGCCAATTCAACTTTTATAGCAGGAAAGAAATGCAAAATAGCTCCATTGAAATTGCATTTGAGATTTATTTCCCAATTTTAACTGCCTATTAAATGTGATTTGTGGGCATATTCCGTCAATAAGAACACTAAAGACTTTGTTGCTTTTGGAAACTAATGTACAGGTAGACTATCCTTTATCCGAAAACCTCGGGACCAGCCGTGTTTCGGTTTTCGGAAAATTTCGGATTTCAGAAGGTATTTTATAAGACTGGGAAATTTGTCGGGGGTGGGGGTCGGCGGGGGGTCGGGGTCGGCGGGGGGTCGGCGGGGGGCGGGGCCAGCGGGGGGTCGGCAGGGGTCGGGGTCGGCGGGGGGGTCGGCGGGGGGTCGGGGTGGGGGTCGGCGGGGGTCGGGGTTGGCGGGGGGTCGGCGGGGGGTGGGGGTCGGCGGGGGTCAGGGTCGTGCGCACGACTTACGCTGAACGAAACCTTTCGGTTTTCAGAGGATTTCGGTTTTCGGAAGTGCGGATAAAGGATACACTATCCCTTATCCGATAGGGTGGGGGGTCGGCGGGGGGTCGGCGGTGAGGGTCGGCGGGGGTCGGGGTCGTGCGCACAACTTACGCTGAACGAAAAAACCTTCGGTTTTTAGAGGGTTTCGGTTTTCGGAAGTTCGGATAAAGGGTAGTCTACCTGTACTTGGAATGCTTTCCTGTTAGATTCTCAACAAAGGCGAACAGTTTCCAACAGGTCAACATGAGTAATATAGAAAGTGTACACACCCACTTGCGCACCTACACACCCTCCGCGGAGACGGCCCCTGAGCTTCCCTTCCCCTATGGCGTTGCTGCAGCCCACTGGGTCCCGGAGCTTCACCCACATCAGACCCTAACCCCCTGCTCCCCTCCAGGGAAGGCGTGGCCCCAGTGTTGGATGTCTCACCCTTGGGAGATGCAGGCGGTGAGGCTCCGGCTTCCCCCTCCTCATATGAAGTCAGAAATAGATGGTAGAAAGGTGAGAAGCAATAAGCAAAGGAGAGAAACACAAAGGGCCAAACTAATTCATAATGAGAGTGTGAAAAAAGCAAGCCTGAAGGCTTTGTATCTTAATGCTAGAAGCATTAGGAACAAGGTGGATGAATTAGTTGTGGAAATAGAGGTAAACAAGTATGATTTGATTGGGATTACAGAAACGTGGCTGCAGGGTGGGCAAGGCTGGGAACTTAACATCCAGGGATATACAATATTTAGGAAGGATCGGCAAAAAGGTAGGGGAGGTGGGGTAGCATTGCTGGTAAAGGAGGGGATTAATGCAATGGAAAGGAAGGATATTAACTCGGATGAAACGGAATCTGTATGGGTAGAAATGAGAAATAGCAAGGGGAGGAAAACGTTAGTGGGTGTGATATATAGGCCTCCAAATAGTAATATGGAGGTGAGGGAAGGCATAAAAAGGGAAATTAGAGAAGCGTGCGATAAGAGCACAGCTGTCATCATGGGTGACTTTAATTTACATATTAATTGGACTACCCAAATTAGTAAAAATTCTGAGGAGGAGGAATTCCTGGAATGTTTTCGGGACGGTTATCTGGACCAATATGTCGAGGAGCCGACTCGAGATCAGGCCATTTTAGACTGGGTATTGTGCAATGAGAAGGGACTTATCAACAATCTTCTTGTACGAGGCCCCTTGGGTCAGAGCGATCATAATATGATCGAGCTCTCAGTCGAGATGGAGAGTGAGGGAATTGAATCAGAGACTAAGGTCCAGAACTTAAATAAAGGGAATTACGAGGGTATGAGACGGGAACTGGGTAAGATTGATTGGGTGGTGTTTCTGGGGGGATTGACAGTGGATAGACAATGGCAAGCATTCAAAGATAGAATGGAAGAATTCCAGAACATGTTTATACCGGTTTGGCATAAAAATAAACCTAAAAAGGTGGCTCAACCGTGGATAACGAGGGAAATTAGGGAGAGCATAAAATCAAAAAAAAGGGCATATCAACTGGCAAAAAAAAGCACCAGACCGGAAGATTGGGGGCAGTACAGGATACAGCAAAAGAGGACAAAGGGATTAATTAGGAAGGGGAAAATAGAATACGAAAGTAAACTTGCAGCAAACATAAAGACAGACTGCAAAAGCTTTTATCGGTATATCAGGAGGAAAAGACTGGTAAAATCCCAAGTCGGTCCCTTGCAGTCCGATTCGGGAGAATATATAATGGAGAATAAGGAAATGGCAGACCAATTAAACTCATACTTTGGTTCTGTATTCACAAAGGAGGACACAAATAACCTCCCAGGAATATCGGCAAACATAGGGACTAATGAGAGGGAGGAGCTGACAGAAATTAGTATCTCTAGGGATATGGTGTTGGGTAAGTTGAGGGGACTGAAGGCCGACAAATCCCCGGGGCCTGATAAACTACATCCTAGGGTACTTAAGGAGGTGGCCCTGGAGATAGCAGATGCTCTAAGGATCATCTTCCGGAACTCCATTGACTCGGGAACAGTACCCGTGGATTGGAGGGTAGCTAATGTTACCCCAATATTTAAAAAGGGGGGTAGAGAGAAAGCAGGGAATTATAGACCAGTAAGCCTTACATCGGTTGTGGGCAAAATGCTAGAGTCCATTATTAAGGATAAAATAGCGGAGCACTTGACAAATGGGGAAAGGATCGGACAGAGTCAACATGGATTTACAAAGGGTAAATCGTGTTTGACTAATCTGCTGGAATTTTTTGAGGAAGTAACTGGTAAAATAGATGGGGGAGAGCCAGTGGATGTGGTGTACCTTGACTTCCAGAAAGCCTTCGATAAGGTTCCACACAAAAGATTATCATGCAAAATTAAGGCTCATGGGTTTGGGGGCAAAGTATTAACGTGGATAGAGAACTGGCTGGCGGATAGAAAACAGAGAGTTGGAATAAACGGCTCGTTTTCGGAGTGGCAGGCAGTGACCAGCGGGGTGCCGCAAGGATCTGTCCTGGGACCCCAGCTGTTCACAATATATATAAATGATCTGGATCAGGGAATTGGATGCAATATTTCCAAATTCGCTGATGACACTAAACTAGGAGGAGGGGTGGGCTCTGATGAGGATGTCAGGAGGCTACAGTGCGATTTGGACAGGTTGGGGGAATGGGCGGATACGTGGCAGATGCACTATAATGTGGATAAATGCGAGGTTATCCACTTTGGGGGTAAAAACAGGAGGGTAGATTATTATCTAAATGGCAATAGATTGGGAGATGGGGAAGTGCAGAGGGACCTGGGTGTTCTTGTGCACCAGTCACTGAAGGAGAGCATGCAGGTGCAACAGGCGATTAAGAAGGCAAATGGTATGTTGGCCTTCATATCAAGGGGGTTCGAGTATAGGAATACGGATACCTTACTACAGCTGTACAAGGTGCTGGTGAGACCGCATCTGGAGTATTGTGTACAGTTTTGGTCGCCCCATCTGCGGAAGGATGTTCTTGCCATGGAAAGAGTGCAGCGGCGATTCACCAGGCTGATACCTGGAATGGCGGGAATGACCTACGAGGAGAGATTGAATAGTTTGGGCTTGTACTCACTGGAGTTTAGAAGATTGAGAGGGGATCTCATCGAAACATATAAAATTATGGCAGGCCTGGACAGGCTGAATTCAGAGAGAATGTTTCCAATGGCAGGGGAGCACAGAACCAGGGGCCACAGTCTAAAAATAGCGGGCAAATCATTTAAAACAGAGATGAGGAAGAATTTCTTCACTCAAAGAGTGGTGAGCCTGTGGAATTCCCTGCCACAGAGGGCTGTGAAGGCTAATTCAATAAATATTTTCAAGAGAGAATTGGATATATTTCTGAAGGCTAAGGGGATTAAGGGTTACGGAGAAAAGGCGGGGACGGGGTACTGAACAGTTAAGATCAGCTAAGATCTCAGACGAAGATCAGCCATGATCTCATTGAATGGCGGAGCAGGCTCGAAGGGCCGAATGGCCTACTCCTGTTCCTATCTCTATGTTTCTATGTTTCCTCCTCTGGTGCGTCGCTGCCACTGGCAGGCTGCTCAGCTGGCGGTTCACTATCTGAAAGCAGGAAGGCACAAGAGTGGCTTTAGCATGAGGGCAGGGGGGCAGGAAGGGAGCAAGGACTGGGGACAGTTAGTTGGATTGAAAGTGTAAAAGGCTGGTGTCATCAGGGGGAAATGGTATGAGAGAGGAGAGAAAGCTGTTGAACATACCATTGCTGTCCCCAAGGGGGTCGACCTCTCCAACAGCCACAGTGCCAACTACCTGGCTCGCAATCAGTGTGTGGAGTCTGTCCTCCAACTCAGTCAGGGGGTGTAGGTTCGCCTGTCCTCCTCCCGTCCGCTGAGTCTCTCTTCGGTTATGTGAAAGCTTGGCCTGCAAGAAAAAGGACAGCGTGTGAATGAGTGTGTAGCCATGTGTTTGGCAGATGTGCCTACCATAGTTGAATAGCTGTTAATGTCTACAAAGTGTGGGATGTGCATGTGAGTTTTATGAGATGGCCATAGTTGTTGGATGAGTGCTGGGCATTTGGGTATTTACACCGTCTGGCCACAGAGATGGAGGGATGTAGAGGTATTGACCCTGACCACCTGAGTGAGGTTGTTGAACTTCTTCTGACACTGAGTGTGAGTCTTTGGCGCCAGGCTCCTCGAGGAGACATGCTGAGCCACCACCCTCCACACTCTTTGGCACTCCCGGGGCAATGGCCTCCTGCCACTCTCTGGGAACAGCACTGCCCGTCGCCCATCAACAGCGCCAACCAGAGCCACTAATGCCTGGTCGTTGAAGCACCAAGCTCTTTCCCTGGGCCTATCCATCAGTGCTTTGAACACAATGCTGCTTCAGGTCTTTCCAGGCCAAGATTCAACGCTGCAATGAGCAGGGTGTGGCTGGGCAGCAAGATGGCCCCTCCCCTTTAAGAACTGGACGACACCAGTCTGTCTGTCTTCCATGGTAATTGACATCGCCTGAGCTTCGGTAGCTTTCTGAGGTAGCGCCTTGCTCCCCGACGTTAGCACCTTAAGAGAGGTGATTTAGCGCTCAAATCACCTCCTGGGGCAATGGAGGCAAATTTGGCGGTCGGAGGTGATAATTAGCGCCAGGCGCTAAACTTTGCGCCTGGCCGATATTAGCGCCCCAAAATGGGCGATACCGAATTTTTCCCCCATAGAATCATACAATAGTACAGCACAGAAGGAGGCCATTCAGCCGATTGAGTCTGCACCAGCTCTTTCGAAGAGCAATCCAGTTAGGCATCATCCCTCCCACAACCACGAGCTCCTCCCAAATCCCCTCTCAACCATTTATCTAAGTGCTGGACACTGTTCCGTCAGGTCCACAGAGATTGTCTCCTGATGCCTGACATCCCATCTCAGTAAACAGGGCAAGCAACTGTGTATATCCGTAACCAATAAGATCAAAGGATTGTAAAATGAACAGCGCAAGATCTGAACAAGGAAGGAATGAGACTCCACACTTGTACTAGTTCATTTTCAGTGCAGAGCATTTGGCTGGCAGTAATTAACACTTATCATGTCGTTAAAAGGGTACTTAGACTTGAAATGATTGACTTAACTTTCTGTGGTGAGTTTACTTCATATCTACAAGTACAGGAACTTCACGCCACTCAATGCATACCAATGAGGAGTCAGACAGCAAGATGACATTTTCGCGACGCTAACAATGGAGCGGCACATCTCCAACAGCAACTACTTGATTTCCACATTTAATCGCACATCTGCCCTCATCTGAAGTTGCTGTGACATTTGCACTTAAATAACAGTGAGCATTATTAGCCTCACCATTATTTTGACAGCAATATTTGGGCCATTATCACCTTATATGGCTCAGTGTCAAATTTTGCCTGATAACGCTCCTGTGAAGCGCCTTGGAACATTTCACTATGTTAAAGCCACTATATAAATGCAAGCTATTGTTGTTATAGGGTAAATCTTGTTCCCAGCAGGGAGCTGCGCTTGAGTGGAGCTCAGGTTAGAGAACCAATGTAGCAGTTTTGTTGCCCTAACTCTGACCCATGCAGTCTTCCTGGGATTATTGGATTGATTAACTTACTCTTATAGAAACATAGAAGGTAGCAGCAGGAGTAGGCCATTCGGCCCCTCGAGCCTGCTCCGCCATTTAATGAGATCATGGCTGATCATCCAAATTCAGTACCCTGTCCCTGCTTTCTCCCCATATCCCTTGATACCTTTAGTCTTAAGAAATATATCTAACTCCTTCTTGAATATATTTAATGAGTTGGCCTCAACTGCCTTGTGTGGTAGAGAATTCCATAGGTTCACCACTCTCTGGGTGAAGAAATTCCTCCTCATCTCAGTCCTAAATGGTTTACCCCTTATCCTTAGACTGTGACCCCTGGTTCTGGACTCCCCCGCCATCGGAAACATCCTTCCTGCATCTAGTCTGTCTAGCCCTGTTAGAATTTTATAAGTTTCAATGAGATCCCCTCTCATTCTTCTAAACTCTAGCAAATTTAAGCCTAATCAACCCAATCTCTCCTCATACGTCATTCCTGCCATCCCAGGTATCAGTCTGGTGAATCTTCGCTGCAATCTCTCCATGGCAAGAACATCCTTCCTCAGATAAGGTGACCAAAACTGCACACAATACTCAAGGTGTGGTCACACCAAGGCCCTGTACAACTGCAGCAAGACATCCTTGCTCCTGTACTCTAATCCTCTCGCTATGAAGGTCAACATACCATTTGCCTCCTTAACCGCCTGCTGCACCTGTACGCCTTCTTGGTGTCAGCAATAGGTTTGTTCCTCCCATTGCTGGGGAATAGCACCTCTCTCTGGCTCCTCACTACTCCCCGCAGCACATCAAGGAAGGTATCATTAAAGCGCGATGCTGCCTTTGCTCATCCTGATTCCATGCTGAGAGCTCTTCCTCTGATGCTTCCAACTCCAAGCTCCTCCAAATTGCATCTTTGGATTGGCCCTTAAAATACTGGAGTTGTGATCGCGTCAGGCGGGTCCTCATCACGATCGCTGCCGCTGATTGGATGGGAAACCCGGAAGTAAAATGTTAATGAGGAGGCTGAGTTTGAAAGTCACAGACAGAAACGCTGAACATACTTCTGGGTTCCCCACGTGATATTGGACGCCCCGCTCCCAGCGCGTCTCAAAGTTAATATCAGGGCCATTGGGTTTCCTTTTGCTTCATTTTTGCCTGGCACTACTGCCCTTGCTCCCCCTGCCCCAAACTGTCTTGACAAAGGCTGACAAATAATTTGAAACTTTATAAAAGCTGAAACAATGTTCTCCCTATATGCAGTCACTTACCATTAATAAACATATGCCTTTAAGCTTGAGATGCCAGCCAGATCTTGCCATGGCCGATAAGGCTAGGTACCAGCAGAAGGTCACAGTTGTGCAGCTCACCATTCTCAGCATAGATTTTGCCAGGAGTGAAAAATTGAGGCTTTAAAGGCAAATAGGTTAATTAAAATTAGCTTAACAAGATTAAATTGGTTTATGTCTCGGATATTATTATTGGTGTAAGAATTCTTTGGTATTATTGTAACCTGTGCAGCTGCTACTCAGCTAATTAACTAGAGAGAACAAGTTCACACTAGTTCATAGAATCATACAGCACAGAAGGAGGCCATTCAGCCCACAGTACCTGTGCCAGCTCATGGAAAGAGCTGTCGAATGTGTCCCACTCACTGCTCTTTCCCCATAGCCCTGCACATTTTTTCCTTTACAAGTAAAGGTCCCCTTTTGAAAATTACTATTGAATCTGCTTCTACCACTGTTTCAGGCAATGCATTCCAGATCAAAACAACTTGCTGCATAATAAAAATTCTCCTCATATTCCCCTTGGTTCTTTTGCCAATTATCTTAAATATGTGTCTATTGGTTAAATACCCTCCTGCCAGTGGAAACATTTCTCCCTATCTACTCTATCAAAATCTTTCGTGATTTTGAACACCTCTATCAAACCTCCTCCACCTTCTCTGCTCTAAGAGCCCCAGCTTCTCTAGTCTCTCCACATAACTGAAGTCCCGCAACACTAGTATCATTCTAGTAAATCTCCTCTGCACCCTCTCCAAGGCCTTGACATCCTTCCTTAAGTATGATGCCCAGAATTGAACACAATACTTCAGCTGAGGCCTAACCATTAATGGTATAGTGAGTGTAAAAAAAGCAGAGAGTTAAAGATCCATCCTCCACAAGTTGTGGTAATTTCTCTGTTAAGATACTTCTGTAAAAGTTAGACACAGAGACATCACAGAAGTTATTTGTGGTTTTTAATCTTGAATGAGTGTTTCAACCAGGGTTAGGCGCTCACACGATCTGGGAAGATTTGCACAGCTTATCTGAAAGGGAGTGCAAGACTGTGTGATTAATTAGATTGACTGCTTAGTCTTTTAACTGAAGATAGTACTAGTCAAAAATCTTACCTCTAGCTATCCGCTGAATAATTTTTTTTTTCTGCTATGTGTCTTAAGGATACCCGAGTGGTATAAAGAGGAAGTATACCTCTAATTAGTTTGTAATGGGTGTGAAACCCACAGCCTGACTCTGTAAGATGTTTGAAGAGCTGCAACAAGAGGACTGATGAAAAGGAGTGAACTAAATGACATAAAATGAAGCTAAGAAAATAACAATAGTTGATTTTTGAAAGAGCTAGTGAGGGAGGTCAGAGGAAAGCCATAGGAGAAAGACAAAAGGTGCGAAATTCGGTCGTGCCCCGCTTTGGGGCGGTAACGCTAGCGAGGCGGGACATCCAGCGCCCGGCAAGAAAGTCACGCCCCGGCCGTGAAATTTGCCTTATCGTCCCACCCAGGAAGTGGGGCGCAATGTCGGGCGCTCCACTTCCTGGTGGGGCGGTAACCGAGGCGATGCTGGGGCACAATCGGCAGGGCTCTGCGGAAGCTCTGCAGAGCGCTGCCGCGTTTCAACGCCCCTCCCCTTCAGTTAAAGGGGGGCCCACTGCGCACACTGCAGGGCCTTCGGTGGGCCCAATGAGGCCACCAGGGCGGCGTGGTGCCATGGCAGTAGCCTGGAGCTGAGACGCGATGCCGGGCTGCGTGATAGCAGCCAGGACCATGCCACGGCCCACCACGGAGGCCTGACCTGGAGGTCAGACAAAAAAAATTAAATGGTTGCGCGGGCCGCAGCCGCACCTCCCCTTTAACTACCGCCCTGCGAGCGGAGGTCGGTCCGGCTCGCGACCCACGAGGTTGGCGCTGACACCGCCCGCAGCAGCCTCGCAGGGCGCAACCGAATTTCTGCCGCGGAGCAGTAAGAGGATGCAGAGGGGTGTTAAAGTGTTGCCGCACGCGGTGACAACATCATCAGTGGAGGCGTGGTGGCCTGGGGCGCAGCCCTATTGGGTAGCGCCTCAGCAACGATCTGCCAAATTTCCTGGGAGATGCTTTTTGCACCCGCCCCCGGGCGATAACCCCACGCCGCACCCCCCCGGAGGCGCTAACGACAGGCACAAAGGAGCAGAATTTCACCTCCATAGCTTCTACACATGCTTTTGCTCAAAAGCCCCAGGACCACAAGGCCCAAAGTTTAACTGCACCCTGTGTTTTTGGAAGATGTTTTGATAGTTAGTTTCATTCAACACCTTTCATAATTTATTTTGCTACAGAAAGAGACATTTTACAGCTTAAAATATTTTGCTCGTCACACTTCCATACATCATCAGTGGTGTCACAGCAAAGGTACTTGGCAGCATATAGTGACACCTCTATTCCTGGTCAGATTGGAGATGTCTGGATAATTCCCAAGAGGGAGCAGAGGAAGAATTAGAGGAAGCAGAGTGCAGGCACTCATTTGTAACTGTTTCCAGTTATTTCCAGGAAATTTTCACTTCCAGGAAAAGGTAAGATATCTGATATTTTTTAAAACCGCTTCAACAGCACTGACTTCAATGGAAAGTAAAATCGGGCAATGTAAAATGGGCAGCCGATCCAACGCTATCAGTCTCCTGGTTAAAAATCATCCCCAAGATGTAAATATGCAACGTTACAATTAAATAGTTCAAGTGCGAGAATGGTTAGTAATCTATGTTCCAGTTCTTAATCACCAGGAAATGGGGCAGTGAGGGAAGACTGTAAGTACCACAATGCTAAACAGCTCAGAAAACACTGAATTCTGTCTGTTGGATGAGATGTTAATCCAAGGCCTGGCTACCGGTTCAGGTGGATGTAAAAGTTCTCATGGCACTATTCAAAGAAGAGCAAGAGACTTCTCCAGTTGTCCTGGTCAACATTCCTCCCTCAATCTATGCCACCTAAATCAGATTAACTGGTCATTGATCTGATTTGTTGGTTATGGGACCTTGCTGTGTGCAAGTTGGCTGTTGTGTTTATCTCCATAACAACAGTGACTATAGTGCATTTCCAAAAGTAATTCATTAGCTAGATGTGCTTTAGGATGTTCTAAGGATGCAAAAGGCACAATATAAATGCAAGTTCTTTATATTTTAAAATTGCATTATGAAAAAAACCATTCTGCACTTAATTAGGTTAAGAGCTTGCTGGCAAGCTAGTTTGCACACACTAACAGGTGCTGAAGTTACAGTTATAATGTTTGCTGGTAAGGCTGTGGGTTTGAGCTAACACAGGATGGGGAAACCTCTCAGTGCAGGTGAGAAGTGCTCACCATTTAAAAAGCAAGATACAGAAACTACTTGGAAATTCTTCAAATTAAGTACCCATACATGTGCAATTCAGCAATTAATTTACAGTTTGGGTATTTTTATTGGTGGTGTGTAGCTGTATAATTTTTTTTAATGTGGCCATATGGTGGGGGTTCCCACTGAGTTTTTTGTGCTTTATATCCCTGGGAGCCCTTCATTCATTTTGTTTCTTCAATTTTTTTGTGGGTACCCAATGAGCTTCTGGTGCTTTTTGCACAGGTTTCCTGTGGGTTTTTTTCAGAATGCTGGAGGAAAGATTGTTTTTTTTACCAATGGCTTAGATTTTTCAATTGCGCGAGACATAAAGGGGAGGGGGCATCTTTGGCATGGACTGATGTATGCCCCCAAAGAGAGTTTCCCAGGTGGCATAGCAGAAGTTCATAATATCTGTTACTACCAACTTCAGTTCCCCATAAACATGGTGAATAAAAGAGTGTCTGGATGTTATCTATATGGACTTCAAAAAGGCATTTGATAAGGTTCCGTACAAGAGATTATTAGCAAAAATTAATGTGCACGGAATTGGAGGCAATCTTGCGACATGGGTTGGAAATTAATTGGGAGGCAGGAGATAGAAAGTAGGGATAATGAGAATGTACTCTGATTGATGGGATGTAACAAGTGGTGTACTAGGGCCTCAGCTTTTCACTATATATATCAATGACTTGGATGAATTAATAGAGAGTTGTATATCCAAGTTTTCAGTTGAAATTAAGTAAGTTGTGCAGATGGGAGCAGAAAGTTACAAAGGGACATAAACAGATTAAGTGAGTGGGCAAAACTTCAGTGTAACTGATTTTCACTCAAGTTTCTGATAAGGAATGCAAAAATTATGCCCCATAAGTGTGCATTCCCAATTGGAAAATCAAGGCTTATGTGCCTATTTTACATATTTTCTATATTTAAGCTCAACACCAATCAATTTTTCAGATATCAACATCCATGCGCCAACCATCTTCTACATTCAATTTGGGTGATTGGGCTTCGTTGTGTTTATGCCTGGGCTAGCCTACATCCATAGTGTAGAGGTGGAACAAACAGGTGAAAATCATTCGGAACATTTTTTTAATGTTAAAATTTAATAAATTTAATGTGCAGAAGTGTTTGTGTGTGAATCACAAAATATGTGACTGATGGATTGTGATTGATTTGATACAGAATTAATAATGGAATATAGAATCAATGTAATGAAAGGATGCGGGATTATAGACAGATTCCCAGCTGCAGAAAGAAAAGGCTGATATTGACTTCATGACACGTTCAGTGCGGGGAGTCCGATATCGCACGGGAAACTGGAAGTAATTACAGTGCGTCTGTCTGTGGTATTTTAATGCAGCCATCTCATTATAGTTTTATTTCTGGGTTTGGCGTCGAATGTGCGGCAGGGGGCGTGATGCGGCCCCACATGATGCAATCTCAACCCGATTATTTAAAGGGCCAATCCAAAGATGAAATTTGGAGGAGTTGGGAGGTTTGGAACAGAGACAGAAGATAGAATCAGGATGCTCAAAGGTTGTGCCCCACTTTAACACCATCTCGCTTGATTTAACAACATCTCGCTTGATGCACTGCTGGGAGCAGTGAGGAGCTGGACAGAAATACACTTCCCCAACAATAGGAGGAAGAAACCTGCTGCTGCCACAAAGAAGGTGTGGCTGAAGATGGCCATGGAGGTCAGCAGCAGGAGCATTGTGCGACACTCCTGGATTCAGTACAGAAAACACTTTAATGACCTAACCAGTTCAGGAAAGGTGAGTACAGTTACACATTCACCTACATCCTGTTGTGCCCATCATCCAACCTCCCTCAATGTAGCTTGTCAAGCCTCCTCCATCACATCACTGCTCACACCCACTTACCTTGCAAGTGCACCCATCATTCTGCATCCTCACAACCCCATATATCTATCCACCACTCCCACTCACCCTGATCCTTATGAATTTGATGCCTTTCCCTCATAGTCACCCTCACCAATTGCACTGCATCCATCGGGTGAACACATGTCATTACAGTCACTCATAGGTCAGTTCTTTTCCCTGTTGCAGGAGAAGAGAGCACAGAACACTAGGGAGATGGAGAGAACCAGAGGTGGTCCTCCACAGATCTCACAACTGACAACTGCAGAGGAGGAAGCGCTGGAGATCAGTGGCATCTCAGCATCCCTGGCCATCTGAGATGGGGAGCTCCAAGCTACCTGGTGACAGAATTAAATATCATCGACCCACATGTCATACACCATTCAGCCATGCTGACTTGATTTCAGCAGCGAGTGAAATATGATAATCTTCATAATACTAAGTTGCAACATGCTTACTTTGCCAGTACTAATTCATATCTTTTATCTCCGCCAGAGCCTCCACGTGTGCAGCAGCAGTCAGTGACCTCACGCACGATGAAT
This sequence comes from Somniosus microcephalus, assembly GCF_052327205.1. Lineage (NCBI taxonomy): Eukaryota > Metazoa > Chordata > Chondrichthyes > Squaliformes > Somniosidae > Somniosus > Somniosus microcephalus. Next base: position 60,651,142 of record NC_140988.1, read on the forward strand.
CCTCAGAGGGACTGATTCCTTCTCAGGGTGCACCATCACAGGACTCATGCTTACCATGCACCGATGCAGAGACTTGCACTTCGGTGGGTCCAGTTAGACAGTTAGTTGGGGGGAAAAATTGGGTTGATTTGCGCCTCGGGGGCGCTAACGAGAGGCGCAAATCCCCTAGCGCCCGTCACGGCACAGCGCTGCGCTGCACCGCACGGCTAGCACCTCCCGCGAAATTCAGCAGGAGGTTAGCGGCGATGGTAGCCGGTAGCACCCCCGCGGCGCTGGCGATGACGTCATCGCCGTGCGCAGTGCCCCGGCTGCAAACTTCCCTTGCGCCCTCTGACCTATCACTGGACGATATGTCCGACAGGGTCAGGGGGGCATTTTTGCAGCCGCGGCGGTGCTACTTAAGGGGCAGGTGTCGGGTGGCCATTTTTATCTTGGCCGACAGCCAGCACCTGCCCCCTTTTCCTTTCTTTCCGGGGTGCCGGCCACGATCGCTCCGCCCGGCACTCCTCTCGAATGTCAGGCTCTTTTCCCAGCACCCCACTCCCCGGTGATCCAGCAGGGCCCTGGTGTGCACAGCGCTAGGCTCCTCCCCTTTAATCAGGGGAAGAGGCCTGCAATGACATGGCACTACATGCCGCCGCGCATGGCACTGTTGCACGTAGCGCCACGAACTTCAGTTGTAGCGCCCCAAGAAAGAGGTGGAGCGCTTCCAGTAGCACCCCACCTCCTGCTTGGGGTGCTACGACTGAAGATCCAGCGGAAGGGCGCTAACCGCCCCAAGCTTTCCCCCTTGGGTTTTCACCTGGAGAATCACACTTTACAAGTGAGCACGAGCAGGCAGTGGTGGCAGGGACAGCTGTGGAGAGACCACGTTGGGGGACGCAAGCTCTGCTCAGCTGGACACAGATGCTGTTCCCCGGGGGCCATCGATGAAAAGGATAATCATTGAGAGGTAGCAAAAAAACTTGCAACATATTGACAGGCCTTCCACACACACTGTCCATGATTGCAGAGAAATTGGAGGCGTCCAACTCAAGCATGAGTGGATTGATGTCGCAGGGCATTGCGAGGATGTCTTCTTCCATGGATAGATTGGCCAACTCTGTGGAACATCAAACACAGCAATCAAATGAGTCGATGCAGCCTTTGACCACAGCTGTGCAGACTCTGGATGCAAAAATGTCTGGCGCCTTAAATAGAATGTTAGACACCTTAGCCGTGGCCTTACAGCGCCGCACTGATCTGCACCAAGCTCCTCTCCAGCAGGGAGGCATTAGTGAAGTGCAGCTGGCCCATGAGAGGAATGATGGCGAAAGGGGATTATGGGAGTGGGGACTCCATTCAAAGCGCTCCCACTTCTCACCCGTTGCCCCACCCTCAGTCAGTACCTGAAATGCTGCCTCTTCTCCCAATGGTCGAGTCTGCCCCTGCATAGCTGCTGGTGGAGCAGACTTTGGCGGGGCCCTCACAGGCTCCAAACCCCAAAGGTCATTAGCCAAGAGCATCTCAGCAGTCAGAACAGGGATCTGAGCAGCCTGCCTCTACCTCTGCTGCAGCCACACGGGTTGCACCACATAGGAATGGTAGGAAAAGGAAGAGTAAAGCTTTGTAGTTCAACAAATTTATGTACATGGGTGTATGAGAAAATGTTATGTTGTTAAGTTTCCGTTCTTTAGTAGTGGAATCATATAAGGTTCATTACTTTGCTCCACTTTCCTGTGTTCCCCATTTTTAGTTGTCTAGTAGTAATTCACCTTTTCAGTTGCTTGATGATGAATGGGAAGGCATGAATTGACGAGGGACCAATAGGGGTTGGTTGGTAGCAGGACTGCTTTGTGTCAATGGGATTGAGGGGGAGGGGTGGCGGTAGGATGTGATTGTTACATGGGTCCAGTGGTGGTAACTAACTTAACCTTACAGTGATAAAGGAATCCTCGCACCACTTTGAGCGGCTGGTGTTGCGGTGGGGTCGCCATCTTCCTTCTCCTCCTCGGATTTGTCCGCAGACAATGGGCAATCTGCGCCTTATTCCTCCTGCAGCTCCAATCCTTGCTGCTGTGCAATGCTGTGCAGAGTGCAACAAACCACAATCATTCTGGTGACCCTGGCTGGTGAGTACTGAAGGGTGCCTCCAGATCTGTCCAGGCACCTGAAGCACATCTTGAGCATGCTGACTGCTTGCTCAATGACAAATCTGGTTGACATATGGCTTTCGTTGTACTGCTCTTGGGATTCATTGGTTAGGTGTGTCATCAGCCAAGTTTGAAGGGGTATCCTTTGTCTCTTAGCTGCCACCCCTTAAGTCTGCTTGCAGGTTCAAAGAAGTCAGGGAGTTTGGACTGCTGCAGGATGAATGCATCATGGCAATTCCCGGGATTCTGGGTCACACCTGCAAAAACCTTTTCTTGTGGCTGCACACCAGTTGCATATTGATGGAGTGGAACCCCTTGCAGTTTACAAATACTCCTGGTTGATCTAGGGATGCGCGAATTGCCACGAGTGTCCAGTCGATGATGCCCTGCACCTGTGGGAAGCTGGCCAGAGATGCAAACCCAAGTGCCCACTCATTCTGAGTGGCTTCATCACAGACAAAGGTGACATAATTGGCGGCCCTGACAAACAACTGATCAGTCACCTGCCTTATGTATTTGTGTGCCGCCAACTGGGAGATCTTTGATATTTCTCCGGTAGCGCCGTGAAAGGATTGAAGGCAAAAACGTTGAGGGCGATGGTCACTTTCACAGCCACTGGTAATGCATGACCACCAGGGAGCAGGTCATCTTCTACGAGGCTGCTGATGTCTGCCACCACCTGATGTGACCTCAGCCTCCAGTAGCACTGCTAATCGGAGAGGTCAAGGAAGCTGAGCCTCTGCCTGTACACCCTGTTAATGCAGGTAGTGCTTCCTGGGCACTCAACCCCTCTGCTGCTCCTCTCTCTGCTCAACACCTGTAGGTCTCTCCACAGCAGGCTATTGTTGCTGCTGATGGTCATCTTGCTCCTCATCAGAGGTCTAATCTAAGGCGGTCTTGGTGCCCCCCATCCTGATCTGAATCTCAGTCCTCCAAAGTGCAGAAACTAATCTCTCACCATAAGTACTAAGAATAAACCCTTTCCCCGTGGCAGGTAAGAAAGCAGCTGTGAGCACTGAGTATTTATTGCTGTATTTGCGTGACGTTTAATGAACCCCATGAATTGCCATTGTGTTCTCGCCTTGGTTTCAATGGCGAGTTTCAGGAAGCCATGGAAACCCGTGGATCTGCCGTTAAATTTGCATGTAGGTTGAAACATCGCTAAAATTGAGCAGTTAACATATTTAAACTGCTAACTTGCCTCTCCAGACAGGGTTACGCGCAACCAGCCGAGCGTGCCTGAGTTAAACCCGGAAGTCGGCGTGCTGGAGCCGACTCCTGGACCTGATGCATTTTCGGCACTTTAAGCCCCCACCCACACCTAAACCCATGTGTTGCACCAGGTTAAAATTCCCCTCAATATGCTGTGTAATAAGATAACTGGTACTGCTGTTACAAAGAATAGAATTCATCTCATTAAATGAACCATAGATTAGGAACATAGGAACAGAAGTAGGCCATTCAGCCCCTCCAGACTGTTCCACCATTCAATTAGATCACGGTTGATCTGTATCTTAACTCCATCTACCCGTCTTGGTTCCGGAACTCTTAATACACTTGCCGAACAAAGATTTATCAAGCTCAGATTTGAAATTTTCAATTGACCTTGCCTCAACAGCTTTTTGGGATCGTGAGTTCCAGATTTCCACTACCCTGTGTGAAGAAATGCTCTCTGACATCAGCCCTGAACAGCCTAGCTCTAATTTTAAGGTTATGCCCTCTTATCCTGCACTCCCCCACCAGAGGAAATAGTTTCTCTCTATCTACCGTATCAATTCCTTTAATCATCTTCAACACCTCAATTAGATCACTCCTTAATCTTCTATAGTCAAGGGAATACAAGCCTAGTCTATGCTATCTGTCCTCATAATTTAGCCCTTTCTGTGCTGGTATCATTCTGGTGAATCTGCATTGCACCCCCTCCAAGGTCAATATATCCTTCCTGAAGTGCGGTGCCCAGAACTGAACACAATACTCTAAATGGGATCTAACCAGAGCTCTGCACAACTGTAACATAACTTCCACCCCTTTGTATTGCAGTCCTCTTGAGATAAAGACCAACGTTCCATTACCCTTTTTATTATTTTTTGTACCTGTCCACCAGCTTTTAGAGATTTCTGTACTTGGACCCCTAAATATCTCTGCTCCTCCACAGTTTCTAACTTCTCGCTCTTTAGAAAATAAGGAATATGGTCGCTTGTTAGTTTCTCCTTATATGGAATTGTTTTTAACTATGTTGTGGAGTGTCTTTGTTGAGAGTTCCAAACCAAGTTATAAGTATCTACTTTAAGAACTCATCTAAAAAATTAACCTAACATGCTGGATGAAAAGCATCTTGAAGACTTGGTTTATGGTTTGCATAGAACTTATAGATAACTGATAGTTATTAAGTTAAAATTGTAACTGTTTTGATATAATCATGTAATGGGTAGACACGTCAGTGATCACGTACACCTGGGATTTTAGGGTTTAAAAAGAGAAATTTCAAGCAGCTCTGTAAGTACACAACCAAGAGCCTGCATACAAGATAGAATTGGTCCAGGATTTTTGGCTCCGATAACAGGAACGAGTGGGGGGTGCAGGCGATAGCTGGCGATGAACGCGCAACATTGTATGATGGGTAGGAATGTCTTATTTCAACACGGATGCCTCATTATCATTTTACTTCCGGGTTTCGCGTCTCCAGTGCGTGTGAGCAGGTGTCTCGCTATTTCACTTTGACTATTTAAAGGCCAAGTTCACAGATGCAATGAAGGAGGGCGTTTGGAGATTGGATGAAGTGTGTTTGAACCTTAAAAGTGAGTGACATGTCTGCAAAGAGAGTAAAGTCTTTGCCCAGGTTCAGCAAGTCATTGCTGGATGTCCTGTTGGCTGCAGTAAGGGTCAGGAGGGAGGTCCTATTTCCCACCAATGGGACAAAGAAACCTGCTGCCACCACAAAGATGGCGTAGCTGGAGGTGGCACAAGAGGTCAGCAGCACAAGCGTGACCGTGAGGTCCTGGCTCCAGTACAGAAAACATTTCAATGACCTGACCAGATCAGGAACGGTGAGCAAAGTTACAGGTGTACCTACATCCTGTAGTGCACCCCCTCTCACTCTGCCTTGTCAAGCATACTTCATTCACAGAACTCCTCACACCCAATTCACTTTCATCAGCACCTATTGTTCCGTTTAAATGCACATCCTCTCACATCCTCGCCCCTCTCACATCCTCACCTACCCCTTCCTCCATCCACAACTGCTAGTCACCCTAATCTTCAAGTAATCTAATACCACCTCAGCCAGCTTCCCCAATTCTCACCACATGTCCTCAAACGGCACCATCAACACGTTCCTCAAATGCATTTCAGCACCACTGATTGTCACCCTCACCGAATATATCGGATGGCCTCAGAGCCATTCATATGTCTGTCGTGCCACACTTGCAGGAGAAGAAAGCAAAGACTGTGAGGGAGAGGGCAGGGACTGGAGATGGGTGCCACAGATCGTGGCACTTTACTTGGCAGAGGAGGCGGCTTTGGAGAATAGCATCCTACCTGCCTCCGTAAGCATCAGAGATGGTGAATTTGGTTTTGTATTGCAGCAGGGTGACAGCATTAATCTGTCGGATCCACAACGCCTACAAGACAAAGCCATCTTGAGTTTACTTCAGCATTTTATCAAATATGATCACTTTAATCATGTGTATTTCAAAATTTGTAAAGTTCCATATCTAAATCTTATCCATCTCTTTGCTCCAGGGCCATCACGTGAAGGGTGCACTGTCACAGGGCAAGGGGTCAGGTGAGGGGAAATTTAGAAATCTAAAGAGAAAACTCAAGGCAATGGAGCAGTGTAGCAATTTGGGTAAAGATAAGCAGAGTGTAACAGGAAGGTAAAGAGCGTTTAATGGTAAAAGTGCATCAGTGAATAAGGTGAAAGCAGGAAATAATGGTAAAAAGTTAATATTAAAGGCTCTTTATCTGAATTACATGAAGCATGCACCAACAAGATAGATGAGATAGTGGCACAAATAGAGATAAATGGCTTTGATCTAATAGCCATTACAGAGATGCGGTTGCAAGGTGACCAAGGTTGGGAACTAAATATTCCAGGGTACTTGAACAAAAAAGACAGGCAGAGTGGAAAAGGAGAGGAGTAGCCCTGATAATAAAGCATGACATAAGGACAATAGTGAGAAATTATCTTGGCTAGGCAGATCAGGAAGTAGAATCAGTAGTGGCGGAGATAAGAAATAACAAGGAGCAGAAAATACTGGTGAGAGTAGTTTATAGGCCCCCAAACAGTAGCTATCCATTGGCCAGCATATTAATCAACAAAAAAGGAGCTATAGACTGGGCAAATTAAATTGGCAAAGGTAGTCTGGAGGACGTGTTCATGGAATGCATTCGAGAGAGTTTCCTAGAACAATACATCATGAAACCAACCAGAGAACAGGCTATTTTAGATCTTGAATTGTGTAATGAGACAGGGTTAATTAGTAATTTCATAGTAAAGGATCCTATGGGGAAAAATGATCATAATATTTCACGTTGAGTTTGAGAGTGAAATACTTCAGTCGGAAACGAGAGTCTTAAACGTAGGTATGAGGGGTGAGTTAACTAAGGTAGATTGTGAAATTAGATTAAAAGGTATGACGGTAGATAAGTAGTGGCAAACATTTAAAGAAATATTCCAAAATTCTCAACGAATATACATTCCATTGAGAAAAAAAACCTCCATGGGAAAAGTGATCCATCCATTGTTAACTAAAGAAGTTAAGTATTAGGTGAAAAGAAAAGGCTTATAATGTTGCCAAGAATATAGGTAAGCCTGAGGATTGGGAGAGATTTAGAAACCAGCAAAGGATGACCAAAAAATTGATTAAAAAGGAGAAAATAGAATATGAGAGTTAACTAGCAAGAAATATAAAAACAGCTTCTACAAGTGTGTAAAAAGGAAGAGAGTAGCAAAAGTAAGCATTGGTCCCTTAGAGGCTGAGACAGGTGAAATTATAATGGGGAATAAGGAAATGGCAGAAACTTTAAACAATATTTTGTATCTGTCTTCACAGTAGAAGACACAAAAAGCATACAGGTTAAGCGTCCCAAATCCGGAGTTCTGGAATCCGGAATGCTCCGGAATCCGGGCTCCAGGACGATTGGTGGCAGGGGTCCAGAATCTGTAAAATGTTCTGGAATCTGGACACCCTGAGGGAGGCTTACCAAAAACTGAAACCTGGGCCCATGCATTTCCGGACTCGGCACGTGTTTCTGATGTCCGAAGTCCGGAAATATCGCAACCTGGGCTCGGGCGTTTCCGGACTTCGGACATCAGAAACACGTTCCGAAGTCCGGAAAAGCCCAAAAACCGGCTCGGCCTCGGTCCCGAGGTTACCGGATTTGGGACGTCCTATCTGTACCAAAGTAATGGGGAACCAGGGTGCTAAAAATAGTGAGGAAATTAAAGTAATTAATATCAGTAGAGAAAATGTACTTGAGAAACTAATGGGACTAAAAGCTGACAAATCCCCTGGACCTGATGGCCTACATCCTAGATTTCTAAAAGATGTGGCTGCAACGATATTGGATGCATTGGCAGTGATCTTCCAAAATTCCCTAGATTCTAGAATGGTCCCAGCAGATTGGAAGGTAGCAAATGTAACCCCAAAATTCAAGAAAGGCCAGAGAGAGAAAACAGGGAACTACAGGCCAGTTAGCCTGACATCAGTCGCCGGGAAAATGCTGGAATCCATTGTTAAGGAAGTGGTAACAGGGCACTTAGAAAGTCATAAATTGGCAGGGGTTTGGGAACCTGTGCAGGGAGACAGAGGAAAGGGAAGCAAGGATAGAAGCAAAAGACAGGAAGGAGAAAAGCAAAAGTGGATGTCAGAGAAGTCAAGGGTGTAAATCAAACATGGCCACAGTAAACAATCATTCTAAAAGGTCTAAGAGTGTTAAAAAAAGCAAGCCTGAAGGCTTTGTGTCTTAATGCGAGGAGCATTCGTAATAAGGTGGATGAATTAGCTGCGCAAATAGATGTAAACGGATATGATATAATTGGGATTACGGAGACATGGCTCCAGGGTGACCAAGGCTGGGAATTCAACATCCAGGGGTATTCAATATTCAGGAAGGACAAGCAAAAAGGAAAAGGCAGTGGGGTAGCATTGCTGGTTAAAGAGGAGATTAACACACTAGTAAGGAAGGATATTAGCTCTGATGATGTGGAATCTGTATGGGTAGAGCTGAGAAATACCAAGGGGCAGAAAACATTAGTGGGAGTTGTATACAGACCCCCAAACAGTCATGCTGAGGTTGGGGATGGCATTAAATGGGAAATTAGAGATGCGTGCAATAAGGGCACAGCAGTTATCATGGGTGACTTTAATCTACACATAGATTGGTCTAACCAAATTAGTAACGATACTGTGGCAGAGGAATTCCTAGAGTGTATACGGGATGGTTTCCTGGACCAATATGTCGAGGGACCAACTAGCGATCAGGCCATCTTAGACTGGGTATTATGTAATGAGAAAGGATTAATTAGCAATGTTGTTGTGCGAGGCCCCCTGGGGAGGAGCGATCATAATATGTAGAATTCTTCATTAAGATGGAGAGTGAAGTAGTTGATTGAGAGACTTGGGTACTGAATTTAAATAAAGGAAACTATGATGGTATGAGGCATGAGTTGGCTAGGATGGATTGGGGAATGTTACTTAAAGGGTTGACGGTGAATAGGCAATGGCAAATATTTAAAGAACAAATGGATGAACTATAGAATTTGTTCATCCCTGTTTGGCATAAAAATAAAACAAAAAGGTGACTCAACATTGGCTAACAAGGGAAATTAGGGATAGCATAAGATCCAAGGAGAGGACATATAAATTGGCCAGAAAAAGCAGCAAATCTGAGGATTGGGAGCAGTTTAGGATTCAGCAAAGGTGGACAAAGGGATTAATTAAGAGGGGGGAAATAGAGTATGAGAGTAAGTTTTCAGGGAACATAAAAACTGACTGTAAAAGCTTCTATAGATATGTGAAGAGAAAAAGATTGGTAAAGTCAAGCGTAGGTCCCTTGCAGTCAGAATCAGGGGAATTTATAATGGGGAACAAAGACTCGGCAGACCAATTAAATACATACTTTGGTTCTGTCTTCACAAAGGAGGACACAAATAAACTACCAGAGATGTCGGGGAACATAGGGTCTAATGAGAGGGAGGAACTGAATGAAATTAGTATTTGTAGAGAAATGGTGTTAGGGAAATTGACAGGATTGAAGGCCGATAAATCCCCAGGGCCTGATAATCTTCATCCTAGGGTACTTAAGGAAGTGCCCCTAGAAATAGTAGATGCATTGCTGGTCATCTTCCAAAATTCTATAGACTCTGGAACAGTTCCCATGGATTGGAGGGTAACTAATGCAACCCCGCTATTTAAAAAAGGTGGTAGAGAAAAAACAGGGAATTATAGACCGGTAAGCCTGACATCGGTAGTGGGGAAAATGCTAGAGTCCATTATAAAAGATGTAATAGCAGAGCACTTGGAAAACAGTGACAGGATCAGACAAAGTCAACATGGATTTACAAAAGGTAAATCATGCTTGACTAATCTACTGGAATTTTTTGAGGATGTAACTGGTAGAATAGATAAGGGAGAATCAGTGGATGTGGTGTAATTGGACTTTCAGAAGGCTTTCGATAAGGTCCCGCATAAGAGACTAGCGTGCAAAGTTAAAGCACATGGGATTGGGGGCAAGGTACTGACTTGGATAGAAAACTGGTTGGCAGACAGGAAGCAAAGAGTTGGAATAAACGGGTCTTTTTCCGAGTGGAAGGCAGTGACTCGTGGGGTACCACAGGGATCAGTGCTAGGACCCCAGTTATTCATAATATATATTAATGATCTAGACGAGGGAACTAGATGTAATATCTCCAAGTTTGCAGACGAACAAAGCTGGGTGGGCGTGTGTGCTGTGAGGAGGATGCAGAGAAACTCCAGTATGATTTGGACAGGTTGGGCGATTGGGCAGATGCATGGCAAATGTAGTATAATGTGGATAAATGCGAGGTTATCCACTTTGGTGGCAAAAACAAGAAGGCAGATTATTATCTGAACGGCAATAGATTGGGAAAAGGGGAAGTGCAACAAGACCTGGGTGTCCTTGTGCACCAGTCGCTGAAGTTAAGCATGCAGATGCAGCAGGCGGTTAAGAAGGCAAATGGTATGCTGGCCTTCATAGCGAGAGGATTCGAGTACAGGAGCAAGGATGTCTTGCTGCAGTTGTACAGGGCCTTGGTGAGAGCACACCTTGAGTATTGTGTGCAGTTTTGATCGCCTTATCTGAGGAAGGATGTTCTTGCCATGGAGGGAGTGCAGCAAAGATTCACCAGACTGATACCTGGGGTGGCAGGAATGACGTATGAAGAGAGATTGGGATGATTAGGCTTATATTCGCTAGAGTTTAGAAGAATGAGAGGTGATCTTATTGAAACTTATAAAATTCTAACAGGACTAGACAGACTAGATGCAGGAAAGTTGTTCCTGATGGCGGGGGAGTCCAGAACCAGGGGTCATAGTCTAAGGGTAAGGGGTAAACCATTTAGGACTGAGATGAGGAGGAATTTCTTCACCCAGAGAGTGGTGAACCTGTGGAATTCTCTACCACAGAAAACAGTTGAGGCCAATTCATTAAATATATTCAAGAAGGAGTTAGATATATTTCTTAAGGCTAAGGGGATCAAGGGATATGGGGAGAAAGCAGGGACAGGGTACTGAATTTGGATGATCAGCCAGGCTCGAGGGGCCGAAAGGCCTACTCCTGCTCCTATCTTCTATATTAGGCAGAGTCAACATGGTTTTATGAAAGGGGAATTGTGTTTAACAAATTTATTGGAGTTTTTTGAGGATGTAACTAGCAGGCTAGATAAAAGGGGAACCTTAGTATATTTGGATTTCCAAAAGGCATTCGATAAGGTGCCACATAAAAAGTTGCTACGCAAGATAAGGGCTCATGGGGTTGGGGATAATATATTAGCATGGATAGAGGATTGGTTAATGGACAGAAAACAGAGAGTGGGGATAAACGGGTCATTTTCCAGTTGGCAGGCTTTAACTAGTGGGTTGCTGCAAGGATCAATGCTTGGGTCTCAGCTATTTACAATCTATATTAATGACTTAGATGAAGGGACCGAGTGCAATTTATCCAAGTTTGCTGATGATTCAAAGCTAGGTGGTAAAGTAAGCTCTGAGGAGTACACAACGAGAGGACAATAAGGTAGCAGGTGAAGTATAATGTGAGGAAATGTGAGGTTATTCACTTTGGTAGGAAGAATAGAAAAACAGAATATTTATTAAATGATGAGAAACTATAAAATGTTGTTGTTCAGAGAGATTTAGGTATCCTCGTACAGGAAACACAGAAAGTTAGAATGCAAGTACAGCAAGCAATTAGTAAGGCAAATGGCATATTGGCCTTTATTGCAAGGGGGTTGGAGTACTAGAGTAAGGAAGTCTTACGACAATTGTACAGGGCTTTGGTAAGACCACACCTGGACTACTGTGCACAGTTTTGGTCTCCTTATCTGAGAAAGGACATACATGCCTTAAAGGTGGTGCAACAAAGGTTCACTAGTTTGATCCCTGGGATGAGAGGGTTGTCCTATGAGGAGAGATTGAGTAGATTGGGCCTATACTCTCTCGAGTTTAGAAGAAAGAGAGTTGATCTCATTGAAACATATAAGATTCTGAGAGGGGTTGACAGGGTAGATGCTGAGATTTTGTTTCTCCTGGCTGGAGAGTCTCAGGATAAGGGGTGAGATTTAAGAATGAGATGAGGAGGAATTTCTTCACTCAGAGGGTTGTGAATCTTTGGAATTCTCTACGCCAAAGGGCTGTGGGTGCTGAGTCATTGAGTATATTCAAGGCTGAGATAGATAGATTTATGGACTCTAGGGGAATCAAGGGATATGGGGATCATAAGAACATAAGAAATAGGAGCAGGGCTAGGCCATTCGGCCCTTCGAGCCTGCTCCGCCATTCAATGAGATCATGGCTGATCTTCTGCCTCAACTCCATTCACCGGCCCTATCGCCATATCCCTTGATGCCCTTACTAATCAGAAATCTATCGACTTCTGTTTTGAATATACCCAATGACTGAGCCTCCACAGCCCTCTGAGGCAGAGAATTCCAAAGATTCACCACCCACTGTGTGAAGAAATTTCTTCTCATCTCAGTCCTGAATGGCCTACCCTTTATCTTGAGGTTGAGGCCCCTGGCTCTAGACTCCCCAGCTAAGGGAAACATTCTCCCAGCATCCATCCTATCAAGCCCTGTAATCATTTTGTATGCTTCAATGAGATCCCCTTTCATTCTTCTGAATTCAGGAGAATACAGGCCTAGTTTACTCCATCTCTTCTCATAAGACAGTCCCGCCATCCCAGGAATCAATCTTGTGAACCCTCGTTGCACTCCCTCTATGGCAAATATATCCTTCCTTAGGTAAGGAGACCAAAATTGTACACAGTACTCCAGGTGTGGTCTCACCAAGGCTCTATATAATTGGAGTAAGACTTCTTTACCCCTGTACCCAAATCCTCTTATAATGAAGGCCAGCATACCATGTGCCTTCCTAATGGCTTGCTGCACCTGCACATTCACTTTCAGTGACTCATGTGCAAGGACACCCAGGTCCCTTTGAGCATCTGCACTCCCCAATCTTTCACCATTTAGCAAATACTCTGCTTTTCTGTTTTTTCTACCAAAGTGGATAATTTCACATTTATCCACATTATATTCCATCTGCCATGTTTTCACCCACTCACTGAGCCTGTCGAGATCCTCTTGAAGCCTCTTCACATCCTCTTCGCAACTGACACTGCCACCTAGCTATGTATCATCAGCAAATTTGGAAATGTCACATTTAGTCCCCTCATCCAAATCATTGATATAGATTGTGAATAGCTGGGGCCCAAGCACCGATCCTTGCGGTACCCCACTAGTGACAGCCTGCCAAAAAGACCTGTTTAACCCTACTGTTAAATCCGTGAATCTTTAGGTATGGTGTTCTTCAATAAATAGACGGAGACTGCAGATCAACAATCAACAGGTGTTTACTGGATGAGGGTAGTCTAAAAACTAACAGTACAGATCCCTGCTCAGGCCTTATATACAGGTGTGGTCACTGCCGGTACTACAGTATACAGGAGCTGTAAAAGTAGTTCTTTCTTAAAGGTACATACACTACAATTCCTCCCCTTTTAGATTAACAGTACCATAACAATCAAATAACAGTTAACACTTTTAACATGCACATTAACTGAAATAGTCCATTTATAGATTCAGTCTTTGGGGCGGCTTCCTGATCCTTTCTGGATAGTGCCTTTCTGGAGTGTCTTGTTCTTGGTGCGGAGGCGATTCTGGCCCCCTGTCGTCGGTTAGTTCATCAGCTTCCGATGCTACTGTTTCTGGGGTAGATGCTACCGGTATGTCGGGTTCATCACCAGGTACGCGAGACATGGGTTTGACTCGTTCCTGTGACGCTAGGATCTGGTCGACCTGGCATCTCACAATGTTCTCCCCAACATCCACTGTGTACATTAGTGGCCCCTGCCGTGTGCATATCGTTCGGGTTGCCATTTCTGTAGGCTAACAGGAAATTGTCCACCTTATACTGCAGTGGAATGTCGTCATCGCACATGGCCCTTACTGCCTTTTTAAAGGTTTGTACGAACCTCTCAGCCAATCCATTTGTGGCTGGATGATACGGGACGGATGTGTAATGCCTTACCCCATTCCTTCTCATAAATTTCCGAAACTCTTCGGACACAAATTGTGGTCCGTTATCAGAGCAAATCTGCCCTGGCAAGCCGTTCCTGGCAAATATGGTCCGTAGGACTGCAATCGTTTTCTCCGTAGTGGTGGAGGACATTTTGATCACCTCAGGCCATTTCGAGTGTGCATTCACTGCTATTAAGAACATTGAGTCCATGAATGGACCAGCAAAATCAATATGCACCCGTTGCCATGGAGAGGAGGGCCACTCCCATGGGTGTAGAGGGGCATGTGGTGGTGCATTTTGGACCTTCTGGCATCCTGAGCAGCTCTTTGTTAGGTCCTCGATTTGTTGATCGATCCCCGGCCACCACACATAAGCCCTAGCAAGGCTTTTAATTTTCACCCCTCCCAGATGGCCTTCGTGAAGCTCATTGAGCACTCTCTCCCTTAACTTGGGTGGAATTACCACTCGGGATCCACACATCACTGTCCCCTGGCATACTGACAGCTGTTCTCTTCTGGTTGAGAATGCTGGCAACAGTGAGTCGCCATGTGTTGGCCATCACTTCACCGTCAAATCATATACCCGAGACAGTGTCGGATCATTTCCGGTCTCCTTCTCTATATCCGTGTTAGTTATTGGCAAGCGTTCAATTATAGACGAATAAAATATTTCGACAGGGTCCACTGCTGGTGTTTCCTCCGCAGTAGGCAGTGGCAGGCATGATAGCCCATCAGCGTTTCCATGCTGTTTCGTGCCCTTATACTCTATTTCATATTGGTTCGCCCCTAGAAAAAACGACCATCTTTGTAGCCACTGCGCAGTCATCACCGGAACGCCCTTCTTTGGATTAAAGATGGAGACAAGTGGTTGGTGGTCAGTCAGCAAGGTGAACTTCTGCCCGTGCAGATAGTGGTTGAACTTTTTTACTCTCCATACTAGGCTGAGGGCCTCCCTGTCAATCTGGGCGTAGTTGCGCTCAGCTGAGGTTAGTGACCGAGACGCAAAGGCTACTGGCCTCTCCAACCCGTCTGGGAATTTGTGCGACAACACCGCTCCAATACCATAGGTTGAAATGAGCCAACACCTCTTTTCATGTGATCAATTCTTTGCACTTCTGGAAAGCTCGTTTACATTCGTCATTCCACTTCCATGGTACCCCCGTTTGCAGTAGGGTGTTCAGTGGGTGTAATACTGTAGACAAATTTGGTAAGAACTTATGGTAGTAGTTCACCAGCCTGAGGAACGACCTCAGTTCTGACACATTTTCCGGTGCTGGAGCCTTGACTACTGCCTCAATCTTTTCAGGGGACTTATGTAACCACTCTTCATCAATAACGTGGCCACAATACGAGATCTACTTCTGGAAAAACTCGCATTTGTGGCATTAGCTCATAGCCCATATTCCTTCAATCTAGTGAGCACCTGCTCCAGGTTGGCGAGGTGATCACTGTCATTTTTGCCCGTGACCAGGATGTCATCCAAATAACACTGGGTCCCTGGAATCCCTTGCAGGACTTGATCCATTGCCCTTTGCCAAATAGCCGGAGCTGATGCTACCCCGAACACCAGCCGGTTGTATTGGTAGAGACCTTTGTGGGTGTTGATCGTGAGGTATTGTTTCGAGGCTTCTTCTACCTCCATTTGCAGGTACGCCTGGGCCAGATCAATCTTAGTGAAGCGTTTTCCTCCAGATAGCGAGGCGAAAATATCTTCAATCCGCGGAAGCGGATATTGTACCGTGTGAAGGACTGGGTTCACTGTCACCTTAAAGTCCCCACAGATGCGAACCTTCTTTGGTTCCCCAGGCGTATTACTCAACGACCTCTTCATTACAGGAACGATGGGTGTAGCCCACTCGCTCCAGTCCACTTTGGACAGTACTCCTGAACGTTCCAAACCTTCCAGCTCTGCTTCGACGACTGGGCGGATCGCATAAGGCACCGGTCTGGCCTTAAAAAACTTTGGGCTTGCATTTTCCTCTATTTTAATCGTCGCTGTTATGCCTTTTAGTGTTCCGAGTCCCTCCTGGAACACTTCTTGTGCGTCAGTTAGCATTTTTGACAGTCGTCTAGGTGTGACGTCGTCATCCTTTTTGGCCTCTGCCGTCAGTGCCTGTATGGAATGCCAATCTAACTGTATCTTCCGGATCCATTCACATCCTAGTAATGGTGGTCCTCCATCTGGCAATACATATAGGTCCATTTTTGGTGTTTCCCAGCCATTGTATATCACGTTCACCCTTATTTTTCCTTTGGGCTAGACTTTTTGCCCCGTGTACGTCTTCAAGACAAACTCTGTAGCTCTCAAGGGTATATGTGAGAATAGCCGCTTGTAGCCCCTTCGGTTTATGACTGTTAGGGCTGATCCTGTGTCCAATTCCATTTTCACTTGGACTCCGTCTATCTTGAGCATGACCCAGATAGTCTGGTGATCCTCCATTTTGATTACATGATGTAGTTTCAGACAACCCAGCTCCTTGCTTCCGGAGTCTGTATCACTTTTCTGTTCGTCTGTACTACTCTCCGTCACCTTATGTACCTTTTTGTACTTCTGCTGTGGAGACTTCTTGCTGCTGGTTTTCTTCCCCGACCTGCAGACTCTTGCTATGTGTCCTGCTTTTCCACACTGTCTGCACACTTGGTCCTTGAACCAACAACCCTTCTGGTCGTGTGTTGTTCTGCCGCAGCGATAACACTTCCCTGCTCCATATGACATTTCAATGGTGCCATATTCTTGCGGTCTCCGTTGTATCTCTGCAGCGCCCCGTGCGGCTGCTTCGTGTGATACTGCCATGCTGAAAGCCTTGTCCAGCATAAGATCCTTTTCTGATAGAAGCCGTTTCTGGGTTCCTTCACTTTGAAGCCCACACACAAACTTGTCCCTTAACGTATCTGCTAGTCCCATTCCAAACTGGCAGTGTTTCGATAGCTTGCGCAGTTCCGTTAAATACTCAGCATTACTTTTGTCTTTATGCTGGTTCCTTTTGTGAAACTTAAATCTTTCTGCTATCAGCAGCGGTGTGGGGTTTAAGTGGCCCTGTAGGATTTCCAGTATGCTTTCGAAATTCTTATCCACTGGCTTCTCTGGGGTTATTAGGTTTCGCAGTAAGCCATACGTTTTTGCACCCATGGAATTCAACAAAACCAGTGCTTTCCTGGCATCTGGCAGTTCATTCGCCTTGCAGTACACCTCAATGCATTCCACATATGTCGCCCAATCTTCGACTTCATTGTCGAATGCTGTGACACTGCCACTCTTCGGCATCCCTGGGTGTGGTTAGACTGGCGAAAATGGCGTCTCCCGCGCTCTCCCTTCTTCTCCGCTCTCGCCCTTCTTCTCCGCTGCGGCTTCAAAAATGGCGTCTCCCGCGCTCTCCCTTCTTCTTCGTGGCTCAAATGGCGTCTCCCGCGCTTCCTTTCTTCCTCCGCGGACGCTGCTGAGCCCTTGAGCCCTGGCTGCGCTCTGCGTGTTCTCCTGTGCGCCTCTCTCATTGCCGCCGCTCGGTCCTGAACCCCGGCTGTGCTTTACCCTCTCTCTCTTTTTGTTTTCTGTCGACGCCGCTCAGTCTTCAACCCCCGGCTGCGCCCTGTGCGCTTTACCCTCTCTCTTACCCCGTCGACGCTGCTCGGCCTTTTCTGTGCCGTCGGTCGGCTCCAGCCGCCGCTGTCCGGGAAGGGTCTGCGCTGTACCTGTTGCCAGCCTGTTGCTGGATCGTCGTGGCTGGAGAACCAAGCCCAGCTCTCAACAGCCTCCCCTGCGATGCTCACTCTCTGCTGGATGACTGGGCGGTTGCTCGTGGTCAACGCCCGTGCTTCTGGCCTCGACTTTCTTCCACTGTCCTCCAGGAGCGAATCCTTGGGAGGAAATGCAGAGTTGCAGGTACGTTCGAATCGACCTCGTCGCCACTGTTAAATCCGTGAATCTTAAGGTATGGTGTTCTTCAATAAATAGACGGAGACTGCAGATCAACAATCAACAGGTGTTTACTGGATGAGGGTAGTCTAAAAACTAACAGTACAGATCCCTACACAGGGTTTATATACAGGTGTGGTCACTGCCGGTACTACAGGATACAGGAGCTGTAAAAGTAGTTCTTTCTTAAAGGTACATACACTACACCCTCTTTGTTTTCTGTCTGTTAACCAATTCTCAATCTATGCTAGTATATTACCCCCAATTCCATGTGCCCTAATTTTGTTCACCAACCTCTTGTGTGGGACCTTACTGAAGGCCTTCTGAAAATCCAGATACACATCTACCGGTTCCCCTTTGTCTACTCCACTGGTTACATCCTCAAAGAACTCCAATAGGTTTGTCAAACAGGATTTTCCT
This sequence comes from Somniosus microcephalus, assembly GCF_052327205.1. Classification (NCBI taxonomy): domain Eukaryota; kingdom Metazoa; phylum Chordata; class Chondrichthyes; order Squaliformes; family Somniosidae; genus Somniosus; species Somniosus microcephalus. Next base: position 60,669,365 of record NC_140988.1, read on the forward strand.
TTCATAAATCCATGTTGACTCTGCCCAATCTTACTATTAGTTTCTAAATGCCCAGTTATTGCATCCTTTATAATAGATTCTAGCATTTTCCCAACTATTGATGTGAGGCTAACAGGTCTGTAGTTCCCCATTTTCTCTCTCCCTCCTTTCTTAAATAGCAGGGTTACATTTGCTATCCTCTAATCTGCAGGAACCGTTCCGGAATCTATAGAATTTTGGAAGATGACAACCAATGTGTCCACTATTCCAATGGCCACCTCTGTCAAAACCCTAGGATGTAGTTCATCCGGTCCTTGGGATTTGTCAACTTTTAGTCCCATTAATTTTGCTAGTACTGTTTTTTTTTACTAATAATGGCCCAGAAATTCGGGTCTCCACGGGTGAGTACGCACGGGGTACTCACCCGTAAGCCCAATGGAAATGCCAGTTTCCTGCATGCACTGTGCATGCGCGGGAAACCGGCACTTCCGTTCCCCTGAAAGAAGGGGTTCAGAGTTCGAACGCGTGCGCCGGAGAGGCTGCGCGTGCGCATCAAACTTACGTTCTTTTTGCAGGTTTTCCCAGGAGGGTAAGACTCCAGAAGTTACACATATAAAAAGCAGTCGCAAGGCCAGCTTTTTACAAGGTAAGTGGTGAATTAATTAAAAAAAATTTAAAAATTCCACAGGTTTATTATTTTTAAATACTTTAAAGCAAGGTAAATTTATTTTTAGCCCCGTTAGAAAATAGAATTATTTTTTTCAAAAATGTAAATTATTGTTTAAAATAGTTATTTCATGTAATTTAAAGTTTATTTAAAAAACGTGATTTAAAAAAAAAATTATTTGAAGATTTAGTGATGTTTTGGGGCTTGTAGTATTTATAAGTTTGACAGCCCTTCCTGTCAAACTTATGAATGAAGCATTCCCTGCTCCGATTGGTTCCCCATGGCCCACGTGATCCCAGGGGACGCAACGAACTAACTGCACCCCTGGGATACGCAAGCACTGCGCACCGGCAGTTGGAGGAGGCCCAGGATCGGAATTCCACAGGGGCCCACAGCTCAACGGCCGGCGTGCTAGGTAAGTGCAGGTCGGGGGCTTACACCCGCGGGAAGCCCTCGACCCGAATTTCTGGGCCAATAATTTTTTAAGTTCCTCATTCTCGTCACACCCTTGGTTTTCTTGTATTTCTGGGAGGTTTTTTGTGTCTTCCTCTGTGAAGACAGAAACAAAGGGGGGAAAATTCAGTTGGTAGCGCCACCCGTTAGCGCCTTAAGAGGGCACTAAGTGGGGCGCAAGCCAACTAGCGCCCAGGCGCGGCGATATCTGCGTCTCTCACGAAATTGACCGGATATTTTGCGGCGGCACTAAACAATACAGCCCGATCTCCTGCGCACGCAGATCTTGACGTCATTCGAGAGTGCAACGCCCTTGGGGCGCCCCGGATCGGAAATTCAGTGGCGCCCCCCTCCTTTCCGCCAGGCGCTACCAACGACAGGTTGACTGGAATGCATCCCAGTTGCTGTGGGGCTGGGGGAGTGCTATTTAAAGGGGGCCTCTTCCTGGCTTTTGTGTGATAGCCATTTTTGCACCACTCATTCTGAGAGAGAGAGAGAGAGATTTGGAGAGAGACAAAGAGAGAAAGAGAGACTTCTGCATTGAGTCAACACTGCCTGAGGTACTTTTGGCTTCTGACCAAAACTTTGCAGGTACTTTGCTTTTTGACCTTCATAACTTTGATTGCCCAGATACTATGGGGGCTGCAATGGATGGGAATGTCGTCCTTCTCCATCACATTCGGAGGGCACAGAGACGCAGAGAGAAAGTGGCAATCATGGCCAGACGGAGGAGGGCCAACAGGCCTCGGTACAGGAGACCTTACCCTCCCAGGGTTTTTCGCCAACAGTTCACCTACATTAATATGTCTGAGGAGCTCTGTTTGCGAAGGCTGCGATTCAGCAAGGAGGTGGTCACTGAGCTCTGCCATCTGCTTCAGCCAGATCTGCAGCCTCAACTGAGGAGCAGGACGTCTCTGTCAGTGGCAGTGAAGATAACAGTGGCTCTCAACTTTTATGCCACCGGCTCATTTCAATCAGCTACTGGGGACATCGCCAATATCTCCCAGTTCGCGGTGCATTGCTGCATCCGTCAGGTAACAAATGCCCTCTTTAAAAGGAGACGAGAGTACATCTCTTTCCCCATGACCCCAGACAAGCAGCAAGAATGCGCAACGGGCTTTGCGATGATAGTGGGCTTCCCCATGGTGCCGGGCACCATTGACTGCACGCATGTGGCTTTGCGGGTGCCACAAGAGAATGCCGAGGATTTCCGCAACCGAAAGGGCTTCCATTCCTTAAACGTCCAGTTGGTCTGTGACCACAGACAGCTGATACTCGCTGTCAATGCCCACTTTCCAGGCAGCAGTCACGATGCCTTCATCCTGTGCCAGACTTCTGTGGCAGACCTTTTCCAGACACCACATCACACAGGAGGTTGGCGTCTCGGGGACAAGGGATATCCTCTGTGCTTCTTCTTCTTAGGCAGTCCCTCGGAACCGAGGATGACTTGCTTCCACATTAAAAATGAGTTCGCAGATGACTGATGAGTCCAATGCGGGACCTACAGTGTCTGTCACGGGTGGGGCAGACGGTGGTTGAAGGGGCGGGTGGGTGGGGTGCTTGGGTTGACGTGCGCTCCTTGCGCTACCTGCGCTTGGCTTCCGCTTGGTCCCGGCGAAGAGACTCGAGGTGTTCGGCGCCTTCCCGGATCCTTCTCCTCCACTTTGTGCAGTCTTGGGCCAGGGATTCCCAGGTGTCGGTGGGGATGTTACACTTTTTCAAGGAGGCTTTGAGGGTGTCCTTGAAGCGTTTCCTCTGCCCACCTGGGGCTCTCTTGCCATGCCGGAGCTCCGAGTAGAGTGCTTGTTTTGGGAGTCTCGTATCGGTCATGTGGACAATGTGACCCGTCCATCGGAGCTGATTGAGCGTGGTCAGAGCTTCGATGCTGGGGATGTTGGCCTGAGCAAGAACACTGACGTTGGTGCGCCTATCCTGCCAGTGGATTTGCAGGATCTTGTGGAGGCAGCGTTGGTGGTACCTCTCCAGTGCTTTGAGGTGCCTGCTGTACATGGTCCATGTCTCTGAGGCATACAGCGGGGCAGGTATTACTGCTGCCCTGTAGACCATGAGCTTACTGCCGGGTTTGAGGTCCTGGTCTTCAAATACTCTCTTCCTCAGGCGACCGAAGGCTGCACTGGCACACTGAAGGCGGTGTTGGACTTCGTCGTCGACGTCTGCTCTTGTTGACAGTAGGCTCCCGAGGTATGGAAAGTGGTCCACGTTGTCCAAGGCCTTGTCGTGGGTTTTCATAATCGGGGGGCAGCACTGTGTGGCGGGGGCAGGTTGGTAGAGGACCTTTGTCTTACGGGTGTTTAGTGTAAGGCCCATGCTCTTGTGTGCTTCGGTGAAGGTGTTGACGATGGTTTGGAGTTTGACCTCCGAGTGAGCGCAGACGCAAGCATCGTCTGCATACTGTAATTCGATGACAGAGGATGGGACGACCTTGGATCTGGACTGGAGGCGACGGAGGTTGAACAGTTTCCCATTTGTTCTGTAAATTAGCGCCACTCCAGTGGGGAGCTTACTGAGGGTGAGATGGAGCATTGCAGCAAGGAAGATTGAGAAGAGCGTTGGTGCGATGACACAGCCTTGCTTGACCCCGGTTCATACGTGAATTGGGTCTGTGGTGGAGCCGTTGGTCAGGATCACGGCTTGCATGTCGTCGTGAAGCAGGCGGAGGATAGTGACAAACTTTTGAGGGCAGCCGAATTTGAGGAGGACACTCCATAATCCCTCACGGTTGACAGTGTCGAAGGCCTTTGTGAGATTAAAGAAGGCCATGTACAGCGGTTGGTGCTGTTCCCTGCATTTCTCTTGTAATTGACGTGTGGTGAAGATCATGCACCTGGCTGATGACACCGCTCCGTTCGCCCAGCACCCCTGCTGAGCTACGATACAATGAGAGCCATCAAGCTACCAGGAACATCGTTAAGCACACAATCGGCGTGCTCAAGCAACGGTTCCGCTGTCTGGACCATTCTGGAGGAGCCCTGCAGTACTCGCCTGAGCAAGTCTCCCACTTCGTTGTTGTGTGCTGCATGCTGCATAACCTTGCAATCCTCAGGACCCAGCCAATGCCACCAGGCATTGGAGCACCAGCAGAGGAGGAGGAGGAGGATCATCAGCAGCACCAAGGCGGGAGGGAGGCACAAAGTGGAAGGGCCGTCCGTCAAAGGCTCATAGCAAGTCACTTCTAGGCCCCCTCTGAGGGAATGGCTTCTGCCATTCAAACAACCTGAATGAAACCATCCCGCAACCCCTAAGCCGGTCAAGGCAATAATGAGTGCAAAGACCAAACATGTACATTTTGAATACAGACACTTCTTTATTTCACAAACTCTGTGTGTCTCATTTCTGCATGACAAAATAATAGAAAGAAACACAAAAAAAAGCAGTCATTCACATAACTGGCTCTCACAACCTGGAGACAATGTCCAAAACAGTAACAAAAATTTGACCACGAACCTCGGCCTTCAATAAAACAATGAAAAACATTTTGCCACACCTCCTACTTTTTGCCCTTCAAGGGTGATCTGCTTCCCTTGCGAAATTCCCCCCTTCCCACCCTGCAGCTCCTCTGTAATGGGACTCCAGTGGCTGGAGCAAGGCTGGGGGAAGGCTGCTGAGTGTCAGAAACTGAGACTTCAGATGCCCTTGAGGGATGGCCTGGACCAGCTCTGGGCCTGGAGGGGCGGGCTGCTGACTGCACCAACTCTGCATGGGCGGCAGCAGTCTGTCCTACAGGTGGTGTCAACTGCAGTGGAGAAGTGCCAGTGGTGGCAGCAGGAATGCTGTCATCTTGAGAGAGGACAGCAACTCCCTGCTCGACCGACACACTGGCACTCCCATGGGGCAGCACTTCAGTATCTGGAGCAATCTGATGGAGCACAGATTGCTGGCCTGCTGCGGCGCGGTGAGAGCCCCGGGGAAATGTGCCCGATCCAGCGAGGGTGGCAGCAATCAGTGCTCGCATGGCCTCAATCTGCGTCTGCATGAGACCAGCCACTGACTGCATTGCAGCACTTAGCATTTGCGTGGTAGCCGCCTGTGCTACAGCAAAGTGTTCCACATTCCTTGCCAGTGATTCAATGGATTCGGGCAACCTTGCCACTGCAGCCATGAGCTCAGTGTCCCTTTGCTCCGCCTGGGCGCTCATTTTAGCGAGGACCCGCTCCTCGTCTGCGCCCAGTGCAGCAGGACTCGAGGCCATACTCTCCCTCCGGGGAGAAGACCCCATGCTTCCCTACCCCCATTGCGTTGCAGCAGCCCGCTGGGTCCTGGAGCTTCATCCTCATCAGACCATTCCCCCCTGCTCCCCTCCAGGGAAGGCGTGTCCCCAGTATGGGCATGGGCTGCCTCGGTAGAGGGTGGCGCTGATGGTCCGGCTTCCTCTTCCTCCTCGCCTTCAGCTTCACTCTCACTGGCAGCTTAAGGGCCCGTCTCCTCACCTGGTGAATCACCATCTGAAAGCAGGGAGGTACAAGAGTGGCTTTAGCGTGAGGACAGGGTGGCAGCAAGGGAGGCATGAGTGCAGCGATTTAGTGATTTGGATTGAAAGTGTCAAAGGCTGGTGTTGTGAGGAACAAGTGGAAGGAGAGAGGACAAAAAGGTGATGACTTTACCATTGCTGTCCAGGACGGGGTCGGCGTCTCCAGTGGCGACGGGACCAATCACCCGGCTTGCCACAATCCTGTGGACGCTCTCCTCAAGATCGCTGAGGGGTTGAAGCTGAGGCCGCCCTCCACCGGTCCGTTGCTGCTGTCTCCTATTATGAGACAGCTTGGTCTGCAAGAAAAAGGACAGCGTCTGAGTAAATATACAGCCATGGTCTTGCCTGATGTGCCTCCCATAGTTGAATAGCCCTTACTCTATGCAGCCATGGTCTTGCCTGATATGCCTCCCATAATTGAATAGCCCTTACTGTATGCAGCCATGGTCTTGCCTGATGTGCCTCCCATAATTGAATAGCCCTTACTGTATGCAAAGTGTGGAATGTGCGTGTGTGTTTGATGAAAGGGCCATAGGTGTTGGATGAGTGTTGGGCATTGGTGCTTTCAAGACCCTCTGGCCATAAAGTGAGGTTGAGATGGAGGGATGAAGAGGTTTTGAAAAAAAGGCACTCACCCTGACAACCCGAGTGAGGTCGTTGAACTTTTTCCTACATTGCACATGGGTCCTAGGCACCATGCTGCTTGAGGAAACGCTTTGAGCCACCTCCCTCCACACTCTTCTGTACTCGCGTGGCAAAGGCCTCCTGCCATTCTTTGAGTACAGAATGGATCTTCTGCGCTCTACCCCATGAACCAGAGCCTCCAAAGCCCGCTCGCAGAAGTGCTGTGCTCGCTCCCTGGCCCTTTCCATAGTGTCTGGCTGCTAGATTTAGCCACAGGTCTGCCCAGGGCGAGATTCAAGGCTCCAGTGAGCAGGGTGTGGCTACAGAGCAAGATCGACCCTCCCCTTTAAGAACTGACCGGCGCCAGTGTGTCTGTGTTCAATCGCTAACTGACAGCACCTGCGCTGCGCCTGCCCTCTGAGGTAACGCCTCGCTCCTCGGCCTTAGCGCCTTAAGAGTGTTGTGTAGCACCTGATTTAGCGCTCCAATCACCTCCAGGGGCGATAAAAGCCAAGTTTGCTGTCGGAGGCGATAATTAGTGCCAGGCGCTAAACTTTACGCACCGCCAGTAATGGCGCCCCATATGGGCCGATACCAAATTTTTCCCCCAAAGTATTTATTTAATTTCTCTGCCATTTCCTCGTTCCCCATTATAAATTCTCCTGTCTCTGACTGTAAAGGACCTACATTTACCTTCGCTAGTCTTTTCCTTTTCATATACCTATAGAAGCTTTTACAATCCATTTTTATATTTTTCGCTGATTTCTAAAAATATCCCAATCCTCAGGCTGACTGCTTTTTCTGGCAACATTATAAGCTTCCTCCTTTGACTTAATACTAGCTTTAATTTATTTTGTTAGCCATGGTTGGATCACTTTTCCTTTTGGGTTTTTATGCCCTAGAGGAATATATGTTTGTTGCAAATTATGCATTATTTCCTTGAATGTTAGCCATTGTATATCCACCTTCATACCTTTTAGTGTAGTCTCCCAATCTACCATGGCCAACTTGTCCCTCATACCCTTGTAGTTTCCTCTGTTTAGATTGAAGACCTTAGTTTCAGATTGGACTACATCACTCTCAAACTTAATGTAATATTTAATCATATTATGGCCACTTGTCCCTAAATGCCCCTTTACCACAAGATTATTGATTAGCCCTTTCTCATTACACAGTACCAGATCCAGAATAGCCTGTTCCCTGGTTGGTTCCTCCACATACTGATCCAGGAAACCATCTCACATGCATTCCAAGAATTCGTCCTCCACACCATTAGTGGTAATTTGATTTGCCCAGTCAATATGTAGATTAAAGTCCCCCATGATTACCGTATTGCCCTTGTTACATGCACTTCTAATCTCTTGATTGATACTGTGCCCTACATTACCATTACTGTTTGGTGGCCTATACACAACTCCCACCAATGTTTTCCGCCCTTTGCTGTTTCTTAGCTCCACCCAAACTGATTCCAGTTCTACATCACGATCTGCCGAGCCAAGATCTTTTATCTCTACCGTACCGATCTCATCCCTTATTAACAACTCTACGCCACCTCCTTTTCCTTTTTGTCTGTCCTTCCTAAATGTTGAATACCCTGGAACATTCAGTTCCCAGCTTTGGTTACCCTGCAACCATGTCTCTGTAATGGCAATTACATCATACCCATTTACTTCTATGAGTGCCATTAATTCATCCACCTTGTTGCGAATGCTACGTGCATTTAGATAAAGTGCCTTCAACTTTGCCTGTTTAATATTTTTCTGCACTTTGACCCTCTTTACTGTTGGCCTTTGTTTCTGCTCCCTACTAGTTTTGCTGACTACTTTTCTAACTTGCACTTCCAGCTTTGTTTCTCTCCATTCTGGGCCCACACTTAGGTTCCCAGCCCTCTGACAAACTAGTTTAAATCCTTCCCAACAGCACTGTCAAACCCCCCTGCGAGGATGTTAGTCCCGTTTCTGGCGAGGTGTAATCCGTCCAGCTTGTACAGGTCCCACCTTCCCCAGAATCGGTTCCAATGCCTCAGGAATTTATCGGGCGGGAAAGTGGAGTTGAGGTCGATGATCAGCCATGATCTTATTGAATGGCGGAGCAGGCTCGAAGGGCCTACTCCTACTCCTAATTCTTATGTTCTTCTGTTCTTATATGCTACAGGCACCAGCGCAGATATGAGCACATCGGTGGGTCCTCTTAGCCAGTTAGGTTGCATGTCACATAATGAATCGCACAGCACAAGTTAGCACGAGCAGGGAGTGGTGGCAGGGACAGCTGTGGAGAGTCCACGTCGGAGGGTGCCTCCTCTTCAAGCTTTGCTCAGCTGGGCAGAGATGCTGAATCCGGGGGTGGGGGGTGTCATGTATCAATTAAAAGGAGAACGATAGAGACTCAGCAACAACTCTGTGAGGTACTGGCAGGCCTGCCAGGCACACGCTGTACAATGGCACAGAGGATGGAGGAGTCCAGCTCAAACATTTATGGAGTGAAGTCGCAGGGCTTTTCAACCATACAATCTTCCATTGAGAGTCTGACCGCCTCTATGGAAGTTGTATCAGGCACACAAAAGAGTCCCTGCAAGTCCAGGCAGCAGCTTTGAAAACTATGGCCACCAATATTTCTACCTGCTCCCACATGCTGGCAGATAGATTAGACGTGGGCTTACAAGGCATCACTGATCTTCTCCAAGCTGCTCTCCTGAGGGAAGGGAAGCTGGTGAGAAAGGAGATGAAAATGTGCACTCTTTTCAAAGTGTATGCGCATCTCACCCATTCTCCCCACCCGCCTTCAACCAGTACCAGACATGATGCCTCCTCTCCTGCTGGCCCAGTCTGCCCCTGCACAAGTGCAGGTGGAGCAATCATTGGCAGGATCCTCAGGGGCCACAACATCCAGAGGTATTCAGCCATGAGCACCTCAAAAGACAGAGCAAGGATCCGAGCAACCTCCCACTTCCCTGAGGCCATGGGGTAGCACCACGTCAAAGTCCCAGAGATAGGAAAAGAAAAGCTTTATAGCTCACCAGCACATGGGTGATTTTTGATATTTGTTAATCCGATTCATTTTTGACATCACATTAAATTTATAAATTCCCACCTTTTTCCCATGTGCCTCATTATTGAATGGTGAGTGTCTATTCTGCTTTTCATTTATTTGATGTTGAAGGTGGAGAGATGAATTGACTGACACCAATTGGTGGCTGTGGATCCAGTGGATGGATGGTTACAGGACTGCTTGTGTGAGGGTGTGGGATTTTATCATGACATTGGTCCAGGGTGAGTGACTAACTGAACCTTCAAGCTAGCAGGGAATCCCTGGCATCTCGAGTAGCAATGTGATCAGCTGGTCTTGCATTGGGCTAACCATCATCCTCTTTGTCATTGTAATCCTCTTCAGATGAGGAGTCCTGAGTGGCTTCTTCCTCGTAGACCTCTAGTCCTCCCAGCCCTGGCAAACAATCAATCCATCACCTGCGTAATGCATTTATGTGCAGCTATGTGTGACGTTCTAGCTATGTCCACAGTGGTGGCCAGGCAAAAAAATTGAGGGCGTTGGTGACTTTCACAGCCACTGGTAATGTGTGACTGCCAGGTCCAGCAGGCAGCAGATTATATTGTAGGAGGCTACAGATATCTGCGAACACCTGATGAGACAATCTCAGCCTGCAGAAGCATTGCTCCTCTGACAGGTCAAGGAAGCTGAGCCTCTGTCTGTAGACCCTGTTAGATGGGTAGGGCCTCCTGCGAGCTCGTCCACCCCCGTTGCTCCCTTCTCTGCTGGCCACCTGCAGCTCCCTCCGTGTTGCACCCTTGCTGCTGTTGATCCTCATTCTCATCCTCTTCCTCAGTCCAATCGAGAGTAGCCATGATGTCACCCGTCGAGAGCTTCTCTGTGTGAACACCTCCAAACTCTCCTAATAACTCTCTCACACCAAGTACTCTCACCAAACCATGTCCCAGAGGGAATTTAGACAGGACCGGTGAGTACTAAATCTTTATTGACATCGGGCCTCCTGACCTTTAACCACCCCAATAAAGTGCCGCGCAATCTCGCCTCCATTTCCCTGGTAACGTTCCAATGCCTGGAAACTTGTGCTGCAACAGTTAATTTGAACTGCATTATAGGAGCCCAATTTAAATATGTTAATAAGCATCCATGGCAGGACAGTCAGGCATAGAAACATCCGCTGCCGTAAAAATGCCAGCAGCCATGTGCGCAGTTGGTTGGGGTTAGGTTCCACAAATTTCACATTTTAACACCCACCCAACTCTCTCCCGCCCATCATGGGGGGGTTAATATCGAGGCCTTTGTGTCTTGCAGATCTGTTCTTTTTGCGCTATTTAAGATAGCTTTTTACAGGACTTTTTTGATTTACCAATCAAGCCTATTAAAAAGGGCTAAGTTGTCTTCAATGAGAGTTGCAAACCAAATTATCAGTATCTATTTTAAGAACTCATCCAACGAATTAGTTTAACATGCTGGATGAAAAGTATCTTGAACATTTGGCTTATGGTCTGTGTAGGGGTTGCAAAATTTCCCCTATTTCCCTGAAGATTGAAAATATTGGTCCACATCGTGGACGAAGAATTGGGTGATGTGACTGGTCTGCAGTGTTTTAAAATGTGCTGAGAACCACAAAAGACTGCTCTGAGATGGACAGAACGTGGACAACACCGGAGTCGTAGAGCTCTGTGGAAAATATTCACACACCTTAAGACAGTGCTTTTAGTAATAAAATTGTTCCCTGGAGTTTGGGCAATCACAAAAGGTTTTAAAATGGCCACAGAAAGCATGGCCAAAAGGACAAAGCAGCAAAACAGCTCGCAGCGAGTTGTCTGAAAAAGTGGGAAGATACAGGGGCTGTGAGTCAGACCTGCCAATCAAAGGGAGGTTCCCTTCGAAGCACTTGAAGTTGTTTATTTACTTAAGAGATTAGCCCACTTGAGAATGACTGCAGGACAATTGATTTGAAACTGCTTCTGTTTACACAGCCATTCAGAGCTCTCTCACAGACAATGAGAGACTGAAACCCTGAAATGGACTTTTGAAAGGCAACAGTTTAAGCATTGAATGTGTTTAAATCACCCATCATTCTGGACAATAGGGCTGTTGCATTCTCTCTTGTTTTAGCCCAGGTGAGCTCCGGATGTGGGCGGGAACATTTTGGCCCCACAGTGCAGACACACTAACCCAGTCCAACCACTTTGAGTTAGCCAATCACAGCTTTTCTCTTGTGAATTGGAACTTTTTGGGTGCGAATCTTCCAGACAGGCAAACAGCAGGGGGAGGGGGCCTTACCAGGTATATATGATAGCTCCTGAGAAGCTATCGCTCTCTCTTTACTTCCTGGGACCACAGGTGAGCCTCTCTCTCTCTCTCTCTCTCTCTCACTTCGCTGGACCACATGTGAGCAGAGTTTCTGACTCCTCAGCAAAGCAACCTAGTAAGGAGTTTGGGGGATGGTAATTAAGGGGAGATTGCTAAGATTGTTTAATCAACATTGTAGTCACTTACTCCTCGTTTTTGCCGTCTGCATTCCTCCATTTAAGCTATTTCACTGTAATTTACTGTGTTCGTGTGGTATAGTTTTATATTTGATTGTCGTTTCTTTTAGTTAATAAAGCTTGATTTTTCTCTCATCCAGACTATTTGTCCGTTTTAATATCATTAATTATAAGTCCTTCCGTCAGAACTGAAAGGTGGAGTAGCGATTCATGGCACTAACAGGCAGCAAGGACCCTTCAGTAGCTCTATTTAAGGGGCTCATCCACACCATACAGTTAATTGCTGGTTTGTCCTCAGGCTGCTGGTTAACTTCTGGGCCCTTTTTTTGGCTATTTCCTGCAATCCACAACTGAATTATGACTTCTGACAACAACTTGGTGCTGGCGCTGGACTGCTTTTATCTGCTTTGGAAAAAGTTTTATTCCTGTCTTGCATGGACTCATAGGTCTGCCTTTGGGGCTGGAGGATGAGGGGGAGCAGTTAAGAAGACAGAAGACAGCAGGAACAGATGAGAGAAGAGGACAAAGGGGGCCACTTTGCAGGAGGCCATACCTACTGTGGGTTTTCAGGGAGCACTTCTCCGACCTTAACTTCACTGAGGAGCAATGTGTCAAGTGCCTTCGCTTCAGCAAGGAGACTGTCACCAAGCTATGTCACCCACTGCAGCGACAACTTGAGTCTCGCACCAAGGCATGGACCTGTGTCCGTCAAGGTCACCATGCCCTTGACTTTTACGCCACAAAGTTGTTCCAGGTTGCAGCAGGTGACATTAGCGACATCTCGCAGATGGTGTGCACCACTGTAGCAGAGAGGTGATACAGGCTCTCTATGCCAGGAGGAATACATGCATCACATTCCCTATCGATAGACAAAGCAGGACAAGAGAGCACTAGGCTTTGCCCACACTGCAGGCTTCCCCAGAGTCCAAGGTGCCTTATACTACCCCCACATTGCTCTGTGTACTCCCCATCGCCAGCCTGGCATCTATCTCAATAGAAAGAGATACCACTTGCTGAAGGTGGAGCATGTTTGCGACCACAGGCAGTGCATCATGCAGGTCTGTGCCTAGTTTCCTGGTAGCAGTCATGATTCATTCATCCTTCACCAGTTCTCTGTACCACTTTTATTCCAACCACAGCATTAGGTCACAGGTTGGTTGCGTGTTGACAAAGGATCTCCCCTCCAGACATGGCTCCTGCCTGGAACCAGGGCACAGGCGCAGAGCTGGCCTACAATGAGAGCCATCTTATTGAGCAGACCACATGTATGCACTTTCAGCAGGAGTCACTAGATAGTGATCACGTGGGAGTCCTAGTTAACTCTTGAACCAAGTGCGCTCCTGCTCAGGGGGTAAATCCACTGAGCAATTGCAAATGCAAATATTAATGTTTGGATATTTATTTATCTGGTTAGCCTGCTAACATTCACCATCTAGATAGACATGAAGAATGCCCCAGAGGACACATAACGTATATATGGACCCCATTCCCAGAATTAGTCTGTGGGAGAGATTTTCAACTGCTAGCTACCCATTTTTGCCTGTAAAACATGGGGGTCCACAGCTGAAAACAGGGGGGGGGGGCGGGCACCATGGCCACCCCTAGGATGACCAAGGCCCGATTGATGCAGTACACCTGGGCAGGAGGCAGTTTAAATATGCAAATTGAAGTCCTACGCTGTTGCAACTTTGAAGTGCAAGTGGGCGGAGTGTGCGTCGTATGTACTAGGTGCTGAGCAGCTGCTGAACAAAAAGGCCCCAAACTTTTTTTAAATTTTATTTTTGTGGAGTCAGAAGGAGCAGGAATGTTCCTCCCGGCTACACTAAAATACTAGGGCCTAGAAATTCAGTGGCCTGCGCCACCAGTTTGCGCCCAAAGAGGGCACTCAGTGGCTTTTGCGCCACTGGCCACACCTACCGCGATATTTAGTGGGGCGCTAATGGCGGCGTTAGCCTGTAGCGCTGCGCCACCACCAATGACGTCATCGGTGTGCGCAGCGCCCCGCTATCGCCCCGATGGCCATATTTGGTCGCGCCCGCCTCTTCAGCGCCGGCCGCAAATAGCGACCGGTACACAGGGGCCTACCTGTGGCGGTAGTGGCGCTAGTTAAGGTGGAGGTGCGGCCGGCCGCTTTTTCGGCGCCCGCCTGCCCGCACCTCCGTCCCCGGCCTCCTACACCCCCCCCCCGCGGCATTGCCGGCTGTTTCCCGAGAGCCCGGCACTTCTCCTTGGTGCCGGGCTCATTTGCCGGCACTCGCGAGCGGGGATCGCGCTGTTGCAGGCACCTCCCCCTTAACAGTGGGAGGAAGGCCTGCAGTACCGCAGCCTGCCGTGCCGCAGCATGTGGCGCTGCGGCCCTTAGCGCGCCGAAATTCAGTTTCAGCGCCCCAAGCGGGGCGCGGGAAGCCTCGTTTAGCGGCCCGTTTCCATTTGGGGCGCAGAAACTGAATATCCGGATGGCGCAAGTGGCTCCGCTCACAGCGGTAATTCCGGCGCCCAGGCGAGCTTGGCGCCCCAAATGGCGCCCAACTGAATTTTTAGCCCTAGGTCCCACCGCTCCCCCTCCCCGGCCTTCCAGGCTCGACCTGCTGGCCAGCACAGCGTACGGCCACAACCAGCGAACTGCAGTGATCTGCCCGTGTGGCACTCGCCGCTCACCGGCTGCATTCAGATGAACCTGAAAATGGTTCGGGCCTCTCGATGCTGGCTTTGGGTGGGCAGCACGGCCCCCTCCAATGACTTTGCTCCTGTTTCAGGTGGAAGTTGTAGATTCCCCCGTGAAGGGAAAACAAATTGCAGAGAAAGCAATGAGAATTAGGTGAGCCTCGTGGTTGCAAATGGAGTTTCCTTTCCTAAACCTCAAAAGATCATCAGAAGTTAAGACTCTAGATTACGCCACAAGGAAACACACTGATGTTAACTATCGACTGCACAGAAGTAGTTTCTCTATACAGCTGATCTTTAAAGAGACAGTGCTTTAGTTCCAGCTTTAAAAATGGCTTTTGCAGTTATTTTTCGTGGGTTTCCTCCGGGTGCTCCGGTTTCCTCCCACAGTCCAAAGATGTGCAGCTTAGGTTGATTGGCTATGATAAATTGACCCTTAGTGTTAGGGGGATTAAATACGTGGGGTTACGGGGATAGGGAGTGATATGTGTTGGTGTAGGGGTTACGGGGATCGGGTGGGATATGTGTCGGTGCAGGCTCGATGGGCCGAAATGGCCTCTATCTGCACTGTGGGGTTTCTGTGATTTCTGTTCTGTGAAAATACTTTACTATGTTGATACCATGCCTTTAATCTAGATTTTATTTATATTATAATATAGTTTGCTATATCTAATTTTTGAGCATACTTTAAATCCCTAATACAGTAAGTTATTTGAGTTGTCAATCTATCTACTCAATTTTGACTGTTTTAGAAATCAAATGTAGTTTTAAGCTATGTTGTTTCAAATCTGATAAGAATCTTAAAATTACACGTGGAAGGAGATGATAGAAATCAATTGCAAACTTACAAAGAGAACAAATTGTGACTTAGTTTTTCTGAAAACATTAATTACTTTCCAATCATCAGGTACTGCCCCTATATTTAGTGAACTACGAGAAATTCCAGTCACATCTCCCTCTACTTCTACTCTTACTTCCTTAAGCATTTTCTAATTGCCGGTTCCATTGCCCTAAAAACATTCAAGCAGTCATTTCTTTTTCAGTTACCATCTCTTCCATAAACCCGGATGTATCTTCTATCCCTCTAAATTGAAAGATTTCTATCATGAAACAGTAAAATGTAACATCATTACTTTCTGGTCCCATTATTTAATCTCTCAGTCTTTAATATTCTTTAGTATTGTTATGAATTCGGCTCTGCTATGGATAACCTTCTTGGGTTCTGTGGTGATAGTTACCCTCCGCCCCGGTAGGGGGCGACGGAGAGTAAACAGAGAAAGGAAATGAATAAAGAAGCCTCGTGTTGATGGCTTAAGGAATACATCCCGTGTCCATGTATTGAGCAGGTTACATGGTGACAGAAGTGGCAAGTATCCGAAATACCCATGTTAAATACTATCCGCGTCAATGGAACTAACTTTTCCGGTGAAACCAGTCAGTTCCCGGTGAGTGAAAGTTTACGATACGGGTGTAGCATAGTAGCTAGTTAAGCCAGGGCAGAGATAAACAAGAGAGACTGAATAAAAAAGTCTACTTACCCCACGTTGCTGACTATCATGACCACTCAAAGTCCTGCATTCTTTCAGATTTCTCCCCCCTCCGAATTTGATTTTACACGGCCGGAAGAGGAGGCTGAAGCGATCGTCCAGTGCAGGAATATTACGGCTGATCAACTGAAAAGCTATGACACAGTTAAAACGGAGTTGTCTAATCATTTCATCCCGCGGAGGAATTTGATATTCAAACGCGCAAGATTCCATAGGCGCGTGCAGGAGAGAGGGGAATCGGGTGATAGCTTCATCAAAGCGCTATATGAGCTCATAGAACACTGTGAATATGGAGCTATGCGGGACGAACTAATTCGTGACAGATTGGTTGTTGGACTAAGGGATCTTAAACTCTCTGAAAAATTACAGATGGATCCAGACCTCACAGTTGACAAAGCAAAAACACAGGTTTTCCAAAGTGAAGCAATAAAGAAACAGCAATCAATGCTTCAGAAAGATAGTAATGAGGAGGAGGAGTCCATTGAAACCATAAGTGCCCCCCGACAATCAGCCCCCCAAAAACATTTTTCTACCAAATCAAGACAAACTGACGCACATGAATATGTACAGAGGCCTCGCACTGGAACTCAAACTGGAACACATTTCCAACCACAAAAGCGGAGTTGCAGATGGTGTGGCCGGAGTACACACAATAGACAAATCTGTCCAGCCAAAGATGTTAGCTGCAGGAATTGCCAGAAAAAGGGACATTTTGCTGCAGTTTGCCGATCCACACCTGCGGTTGCTGAAATATCAGAGGATGACGACAATGAGATAGCTTTCCTGGGGTCAATTGGAGGTGGGCAGGACCAGCCGTGGACCATCACCCTAAGCCTGTGTGGTCACATGACTGAATTCAAAATCGATACAGGGGCTGATGTCACTGTCATCCCGGAGTGCCTCTACAACGACCTAGGTCAAGAGGCTCTTCAGAGCACCACTAAGATTCTTCAGGGGCCTGGTCAAGTCCCGTTGAATGTCAGAGGAAAATTTTCAGCTACCCTGACCCGTGGTCCACGGTCTACAAAACAGGACGTGTATGTGGTACGCGGTCTACGAACAGCGCTCCTCGGTCGCCCCGCCATCATTTCCCTGCGTCTGGTGTCCAGGTTGGACCCACAAGTAGCAGAGACAGTATCTACGGACCTCGAACGGGAGGTCAGACAGCGGTTCCCCAGACTGTTTCAAGGCATTGGGCGACTGCAAGAGGAGTATCACATTCGCCTCAAGCCGGATGCTAAACCTTTTGCTCTCAATACACCCCGATGTGTCTCGCTCCCCCTTATGTCCAAAGTTAAGGAGGAACTCACCCACATGGAGCAACTGGGGATAATTGCAAGAGTTGAGGAACCCACAGCCTGGTGCTCCGGAATGGTTGTAGTCCCAAAACCCAACGAAAAAAATCAGAATCTGCGTAGACCTAACAAAACTCAATGAAAGTTTCTGTAGAGAGCTGCATCTCTTACCCTGCGTAGAGCACACTCTGGGGCAGCTAAACGATGCAAAGGTTTTTACAAAGCTTGACGCTCAATCTGGTTTCTGGCAAATACCCTTGTCAGGGGAGTCAAAACGTCTCACCACGTTCATCACGCCATTCGGACGTTACTGTTTCCACAGACTGCCCTTTGGAATATCCTCCACCCCTGAGCATTTCCAGCGCCGCATGTCCCACCTCCTTGAGGGACTTGATGGTGTCTTATGCCAAATGGATGATGTGTTGGTGTTTGGCGCAACCCAAGAACAGCACGATCAGCGACTTTTTGCAATTCTCAGTAAACTACAGCAAGCTGGACTTACTCTTAACTCCAAATGTGAATTCGCCAAAACGCAGGTGAAATTTCTCAGCCAGGCCATCGATGGGACCGGTGTCAGAGCAGATCCTGACAAAGTCAAGGCCCTCGCACACATGGCCGTGCCAAGGAATGTATCTGAAATACGCCGCTTCATGGGCCTGGTCAATCACTTGGGCAAATACATACCCCATCTAGCCGATAAAACCAAGCCACTCCGGGATCTCCTCAACAGGCAGACCTCATGGTATTGGGGACCCCAGCAGTCCCAAGCTTTCACTGAGATAAAGACGGAGCTAACCACCCCGCCAGGCCTTGCACTGTATGACCCCAATGCACTCACTAAAGTGTCAGCTGATGCCTCATCGTTTGGCTTGGGTGCAGTCCTTTTACAAAAGAGACCTGACACTGACTGGCGCCCTGTAGCCTATGCTTCACGAGCCCTTTCAAAAACAGAGCAGCGCTATGCGCAGATTGAAAAAGAGGCCCTGGCCATTACATGGGCGTGTGAGCGCTATAGAGACTTCCTAATAGGCATGACATTCCAGGTCGAAACAGATCACAAGCCCCTCCTTACACTATTGGGATCTAAAAACCTGGCCGAGTTGTCCCCCCGCATTCAGCGCTTTCGGATGCGACTCATGCACTTTCACTTCACTATATCACATGTGCCAGGGAAGAGCCTAGCAACTGCCGACGTCCTCTCCAGGGCTCCCTACCAGCCGCCGGTGGACGATTCCCCTGCGGTGCAGTGCATAGAGAATTATGTACACTCAATACTCACTGCGCTGCCCATTACCGAGAAACGCCTGGCTGCACTTGGTCAAGAACAGGAAACGGATGAACTACTTCGTCAGGTCTTCGTATACTGCCGTGAGGGCTGGCCAGATCATGCGAAACTTGACAATGCTCTTAGACCTTACGCGGCCGTTTCAGGTGACCTCACTATTGCACAAGGATTGCTGCTACAAGGGTGCCGGTTGGTCATTCCAGCATCAATGCAGAAAGACATTCTGGACAAACTGCATGATGGCCATCAAGGGATCACAAAATGCAGAGCACGAGCCAGGTGTTCTGTCTGGTGGCCTGGATTAAGCGGTCAACTACAACGTAAAGTACAACAATGCCCAAGCTGCGCCCAAATGAGACAACAACCACCAGAGCCATTGATTCCAGATGACACCCCTGAGGGCCCATGGCAGAAGGTTGGGGCTGATCTATTTCATTTGAATAACTCAACTTACCTGGTAATGTTTGACTACTTCTCTAAGTTCATTGAAGTTATCAAGCTCCTCTCCACCACCTCACATGCAGTCGTTGAATGTATGAAATCCTGCTATGCCCGCCTAGGGGTCCCCCTGCTGGTCCGAACAGATAATGGCCCCCAATTTGTCTCGGACACCTTTCGCTCATTTGCCGACAGTTGGGACTTCACCCATGTCACATCCAGTCCTCTGTATCCTCAAAGCAATGGGGCTGCCGAAGCGCGCTGTCCAGACAGCCAAACAGCTTTTTAAAAAGTCACCTGACCCATACCGGGCACTCCTTGCATACCGCTCCACACCTCTTTCTAGCGGATTCAGCCCTGCTGAGTTGCTACAAGGCAGAAAACTTCGTACAACCGTGTCAACTATGCCATCACTCCTGACCCCAGGCTGGCCCGACCTCCAGAATTTTACAGACAAGGACAAACAATCTAAACTAAGACAACAGGCCAACTTTAACAGTCGCCACAGAGCTAAGCCCTTGTGTCCACTCCTTCCAGGTGACTATGTGTGGATACGTGACTCCCGCAAAAGAGGCATTGTGCAAGGACAGGCCAACACCCCAAGATCGTATCTGGTTGATATCCAGGGCCAGATTGTTCGCAGGAACCGCAGACACCTCGCACTTACCCAGCAGCCCCCAGACGCTGCTGATGAGCCTTCCATTCCCGATGACTACAATGGGGATGCGGGTCCTGGAACTCCTCCACCCACAGGGGATACCCCACCTCCATCTCCTCCACCCACAGGGGATACCCCGCCTCCATCGGGTTCCAGACGATACCCTGAAAGGGTCCGCAATCCTCCTTCATACCTCCAGGACTTTGCAACATGAATAGCTTAAGAACCAAGACACCTCATTGGGTCAGAATAATACCCGAGGTACTTGGTGGAGGGTTCAGGCACTCACCTTATCCCTCCAAGCTTATTCTGCTTGCATTATTCCTGTTTCTCTAAAAAAAAAGAAGATACATTGTGCATTAGAGATGTTATGTTTGTTAGAGTTTGTTATTTCTTAAGCACAGTAAAAAAGTAATGATTTGAAAGAAGGTCATTTGAAATGTTAATAGCAAAGGAATAGTATTCAAAGTCTGTTTAGAAAGGGAGATGTGGTGATAGTTACCCTCCGCCCCGGTAGGGGGCGACGGAGAGTAAACAGAGAAAGGAAATGAATAAAGAAGCCTCGTGTTGATGGCTGAAGGAATACATCCCGTGTCCGTGTGTTGAGCACATTACAGGTTCAATGCTTTCAGTTGCTCCCATTAGCAGTCTGAGTGACTTACTTTTCTGGAAGTTGACTCACTCTGCCCTTTATCGACTTGTATGGTAGCAGGACTCAGGAGCATAACAATGAAACTCCGCTGTGATCGCCATGTCTTATGCACGTATACTTCTTCAATCTCTCCAATAGTGGACCAAATTAACACTAAATAAAGTGAAGTTAGATTCAAGTCACAAGTTGCTTTATTTGACAATATGGCAAAATTAAGCGAGCAATTAGATATGATTAGAGTTGTTTAGTTCAATCAGTACAATTTATATTCATGTAATGATACAAAATAAGGAATATGTAAAGTTACCTCCACTCCAGTGGATCAACTTAAACAGAATAATGTCTATCTACAGAAGCTCCCTCCCTGGAATCTCCTGTCTGGTCAACCTTCCTGTATCATTTTGCTGCCTGACTAGCTGTGTAATCATTTCCAAAACCCAGACAGACTTCCTTGCTGTCTGCATGCAACTTTATTCTTGACTAATTGCATTCAGATCAAAATCTTCCCAATAAAGATGGTGCAAATTGTGTATTGATTATGGAGGCATGTCACCAAATTGCTTATTGCTTGGTCTCAAGGAAATTAACTTTCGATTAGCATATTACTCACCCTTCATCTGATTCAGAAGGTTCCCCAGCTGCACTGGAAATGGTGCAGATGACTGGCCAGGATATTCAAATTGGTTTGACCTCTAGATTTTGGATGGGGCAGGGATGACATCAAGAGGGCAGATGGGTGTTCTGCTTTGCCCCAGATCCGCAATCTCCCTTCCGAGGCCTTCCCAAGAATTTCAGGGACACGGTATTTTCTTTACCCACTATAGTTAGATACATAAATAACCTTGTTGCCTCATATACTACAATTATATAAATCTGTGCATGCAACATGCTATTGCATAAGCAGCTCCCTAAATATAGTTACTTACATTGGTTTTCCTTTTCAAGTTACCTCATATAAAACTCATACTTTACCTTGTTGTGATGTTTTCATTTGAAGAAAAAAATTAATTCACTGTTCTAATAATGGACACCTGGCTCTTTAGTGCTGTCATTCGTCGGGTCCTTTCCATTCTTGGACAGCAAGTGCTGCACTCTAAAGTGAATGGTAAATCTTGCTATCAATTGTAAAAAAAATCTTGATGTGTTATTTGATCCCCCCCAACTCCAAAATGTGTTCGTTGTTCATTGGATTCAGAGAGAAGGCAACCTTAAGTGCATGCTGAAAAGTTGTGTTGCATAGGTTACCTGTGGAGAGTAACGCTGGTGCATTCTGGATGTTTTGTCCACAGAATGCTTGCGCAAGGTCACACTGGTTCATTTTAGGAGTTTTAGGATTCTCCTCCTATTAGTGAGCTCCCAGTAAAGCTGGACTAATGCCCACCTACGTGACTGGGCCACAAATCCCCTACAATTTGCTTCCTGAGCCCTCATTATCTCTGCAGGGCAGGTTTGGAATGGTAATGTCTCTCCTTATAGGCTCACTGCTGTTGGGAGGGAGGGAAATTGAGAACTGCAGCATTTAAAACGCTGCAACCGTTGAAAAGGACTCAGGTGTCTCTGGAGAACAGTAGACATCAGTGGTCAAAAGGTTTGATAGTGTAGCAACCTAGATTATCGGATTCATCAATGGAGGTCCTCGACAGGAGAGTAAGGGTTTGAAATTCCTTAAAGCTCATTTTCGGACCTGAAGTGGAGCCCGCACCCCAATCAGAAGACCAAGGCCGGCCTCGAATTGGGCCTCAGGCCTCATAACTATTAACTGGGAGACAGCTGCTGAGGTCTGTTGTGCCGCCACAGGCAGCTCCCCCTATTTGCTGAAAATAAATATATGGCCGCTTGCCTCACCGGCAGTGGCCCGAAGGTAAGTCCCGGGAGGGGCGTGGAGCAGCACCAGGTGGGATGGGGTGGGGGGGCAATTGAGTTACTGTAGAGTCGGGGGAGCACTCCTACTCCTCCTGTATCCACAGGAATGTATTAAAAAACATTTTTTCCAAAAATTTACCCTTTGGGCCGCATATTTAGGCTGCAGTGACCGTTTTAAAATCCTGAGTGGAGCAGGCCCAGCTTATGCTCTGCTCAATTTAAACCAGTTTTTGCCAGTGGGCCTAAATATATGTGTTAGACCCCCCTATTAACATGTATAATGAGCTAACGCCTGTTTTAAACGTCTGGCCAGAACCCCTTCAAAGCCGCCTTTACTAATATGGTGGTGCCCGTAACTCAGGCTCAGATCGGGTGCAGGATGTTGTGCCTTAAAATTGTTCCTTTTTGCCCCCTGTTTTCACCCAGAGAGGGGTGTGAGGACCAACTTCTACCCCTAAGACTGTTGAGCACTGAGGGCATGGACGTCCCGTAATAAGGTGGTTCAAGCTGGATGGAGAGACATGGTAGAGGCAATCAGTTCAACCACCAACATACCAAAGAATTTCTGCACAGTGCTAGAAGAGATTTACTGGCCTCACAAAGTTAATTAGATAAGTCTAAGCCCTGGTTCCAACACACATACACTACCATTCATATGGTCTTCACTCATCTCCTTACCAATCATACTTTTTCCTCTCTCAGCATCTGGATATCAGCAAAACACAATTATGTAAAGGTCAATGTGCGCAAACACTCAAGCACCATCTTAACTAATAACCTCACAGTTAACTCACAGCCTAGCACAAGGGCTTCTGCTAGTCTTCAATGATGCTTCATTTAAAGGAATAATGCACCTGCTCCTCACATCATCATAGGATGCAAGCACTCATATGATGTGAGTGTCCATGCCACTTACGTATCTTTAACATTGTCTTCTCTGCCTCCAAAATACGAGCTCAACTATAACCATCACCTGAGAAATGCAACTGACAGAGAAGGACCATCACTGAAAACTCTGAGGATGCAGGAAGAGTAGGCTTTAGACATCATAAGCAGACAGATGGGAGAGACAGTGGGAGATGGCAAAATTGGAGGTGAAGTGGCAACAGAAAGTTGGTAAAAGCTCATAATATGTAGTCTCAGCTTGATGTACTTTCTCAAAGTGTTTCAATGCCCTTACTCTCAGCAACTATTTCTACAAGAGGAAACATGCGTAGCTAAACAAGGTCTTCTGTGTTTCACATCATGGGTGGCCTTGCAGGAAAAGGCCAGTCACTCAGATGACCCACTTCCAAATTCATATCTCCTGCCTCTTCTTCACTAACTGTGAAGTTAGCCACTCCCCTTTACATGCAGAAGAGTGGGCTTCTGGCAGTCCTTAAAGGGGACTGGTGATTTTTTTGAGACGATTAATCCAGTACAGTCTTTTAGCAGCAATTTGAGGCAATAGCTTTCAAAACCCATTTTACTCTGTTTTACGCCCCAAAATGGGCGATAATTCAAATAATGGTCTGCGACCTAGTTGAGGTGTCACATTCAGCTGATAGAATGAATTCTCTGGAAAGTTTCATGAACTGAAGCCTCATTCTTCTTGGAGAGGGAACAACATTGGTAGAAACAGTTAAACACAGCTTTAATCATTATTTGTTAGAAAATATATTTCCAATACTGTGTCTTCAACTTAGTGAAAATGTAAAATTAAACCTGAAAGGATTTTTAAAAGGTGTTTGGACTGATTTCATTGGTTTCCTTCTGCTCCTTGCTATTGACAACTGTTTGCTGATTGTTGCTTTTTGATTGGCAATCCACGATTTTAACTCGAGAGTATAAATAATGTGTAGAACTTTCTGTAAGCCAGTAATACCACAATGCACCTTTTGTGCATCTATGTTCCTGTAGTAGCAGATGATCTTGCAATGTTAGTTGACATGAATATCAATTTTGGTCATTGGGCAGGTGTTGTTTATTTTCGGGTGGAAGGACTGGGACAGATGCTGATATGACTGTTAATAAAGGGGACCGTGGATTGTTCAGCTGAAGTTCTCTTCAATGAGCTGCTGCCAAACAGCTCTGGTTGCAGATAACTGTTGGCTCCCACCAGCTTCCTCATCATCCTCTGTTTCGTCAGTGTCCTCTCCCTCAACATGCTGAAGGTCCTCCTCCAGGATGGTGGCATCATGTGTTATCCCCATTACAGAGCAAAGTTATGCAACATTCAGCAAGCCACAACCATATGAGACATTCTTGCTGGGCTGTTTTTCAGGAAGCCACCAGACCTGTCCAAGCATATGAATTAGTGTTTGATGACTCTAATGGTCTGCTTGATGAGGGTCCTGGTTGACCCATGGATCTGATTATAGCCGAGTCCCACAGCCAAACATGGGTCCTGAAGTGGAATCATGAGCCAAGTGTGCAGGGAATGGCCCTTGTTTTCAAGAAACCAACCTTTAACTTGCTCAGTGGCAATATAAAAACATCATGGGAGCTGCTAGGAAAGTGGGCACAAACCTCCATGATGCACTGGTCATCACTCACCAATTGCTCATTAATAGAACTGTAGGTATGTTGTCTGGGCTGTAAACTCTGTTGGGAGAGTAAGGTTCCTGCGAGCATGTCTCCTATTTGTTCTCTCTCCAGCTGCAGCACTGGATGCTCCTTTCTCCTGCCCCTCGTCCCCCCTTTTCTCCTCTTCACATTGGGATTCCTCGAAGGACCTTAACCATGAAAAAACTGCAATGCCAAAAGTCCCTTAACAGTTCAGAGCCTACATTAACAACTTCAAGCACTTTCATATCCTTTAATGTCAACAAATTCACAAGCTACTGAAAGACAAATGTCTCCAAACATTCTATGCTGTCTAACCTGACAGCAGCTGAGGATCCATTTCAATAGCATTTGAAATGGTTGCCTCTGGATTTGTAGCACTAAAGGTTGGTGGGCGGGTGCAGGAAGTGTGTTAGTCACTCAGTCAGGTCAGAAAATGGTGTTGGTGTCAAAATGATGTCACTTGACCCCATTTGAATTTATTCATGAGGCTCCCACCTTACAGATAGACACTCTGGACGTCAGGATTAATGACCCCCCGGAAAAACTTAACTGTAAGTGGGTGGGACGAACAGACATTTTATTTTCCACCTACTACTGCCCAGTTTTTAAATGCAAATGGGTACTAAAGAGAAGAAAATCACACACGGTGAGCTTGTTGACTCATAGGGGTAGAAATGAGTTTGCAGGCCAGCGTGAACTTGGTGTAGGGAACAATCCTGCTCCTCCCTTTTTCTTTAAAACTTACCTTTTTCGTGGCAGCCTCCAACAGTCCCTTTAAGAACTGCATGTAGGCTGCATGTAGACCAAGTAATACTGATTGAAGTGGGCCCGATGCCTGCTGCACTCTGGGCAAAAGAATTTCTGGAATGGGTCCTAAAACAGGTGTCAGCATATTCAAAGTGTGTAATTTCTGTTTTAGGCTAACACCAGGGACGCCATACAGCGCTCAAATCAATATGGCGTTGGACGTGTTTCGACGCTGTTTGGCATGGGAGGTCAGCCCCCTAAATTGGACTTCTGTGTCCCCATGTTCTGCCTGGAAAACAGGTGCACCTAGGTCCAATTTTGCCCCCATACAGTCTTTAATAAATGTAAATTTCCACAACTAAACAAAACTTACCTCATAAAATAATGAAAGCTAATTTTTCAAGTTTTATATATAAAAAATCCATAATCCAAAAGATGGCTTTGGAGAAATATTTTAACGGAATATATATAACAAAAAGTGCTGATTGATTAAAAACATCCAATCTCTATAAGAGGTGTTCTGCAAAGTGATCACCCAACCTACGCTTTGTCTCCCCAATGTAGAGGAGACTGCATTGTGAGCAGCGAATACAGTATACAGGTAGACTATCCTTTATCCGAAAACCTCGGGACCAGCCGTGTTTCGGTTTTCGGAAAATTTCGGATTTTGGAAGATGGGTCGGCGGGGGTCCGCGGGGGGGTCGGCAGGGGTCGGGGTCGGCGGGGGCCCGCGGGGGGGTCGGCGGGGGTCGGGGTCGGCGGGGGTCCGCGGGGGGGTCGGCGGGGGTCGGGGTCGGCGGGGGTCCGCGGGGGGGTCGGCGGGGGTCGGGCTCGGCGTCGGCGGGGGTCCGCGGGGGGGTCCGCAGTCGTGGCTTGTCCGTCGCTGCTAGCCTGGAATGCAATGAAGTTCCGCATTTCCACCAACAGGTCGTCGTGCTCGGTCGGAACAGGGGCCGGCACCGCCGCGGGCTCAGAGCTCTCGTTGCTTTTGAGCCTTTGGAAGAGAGTCAGGTGGTTCGGCGGGGGGTCGTGCGCACGACTTACGCTGACCCTCTGCTCAGCGTAAGTCGGCGGGGGTCGGGGTCGGCGGGGGTCCGCGGGGGGGTCGGCGGGGGTCGGGGTCGGCGGGGGTCCGCGGGGGTGTCCGCGGGGGGTCGGCGGGGGTCAGGGTTGGCGGGGGGGTCGGCGGGGGTCCGCGGGGGGGTCCGCAGTCGTGGCTTGTCCATCGCTGCTAGCCTGGAATGCAATGAAGTTCCGCATTTCCACCAACAGGTCGTCGTGCTCGGTCGGAACAGAGGCCGGCACCGCCGCGGGCTCAGAGCTCTCGTTGCTTTCGAGCCTTTGGAAGAGAGTCAGGTGGTTCCGCGGGGGGGTCAGCGGGGGGTCGTGCGCACGACTTACGCTGACCCTCTGCTCAGCGTAAGTCGGCGGGGGTCGGGGTCGGCGGGGGTCCGCGGGGGGGTTGGCGGGGGTCGGGGTCGGCGGGGGTCCGCGGGGGGGTCTGCGGGGGGTCGGCGGGGGTCAGGGTTGGCGGGGGGGTCGGCGGGGGTCCGCGGGGGGGGTCCGCGGGGGGTCGTGCGCACGACTTACGCTGACCCTCTGCTCAGCATAAGTCGTGCGCCACTCTGGTCATGTCGTGCGCACGACTTACGCTGACCGAAAAAACCTTCGGTTTTTAGAGGGTTTCGGTTTTCGGAAGTTCGGATAAAGGGTAGTCTACCTGTACTAAATTGAAAGAAGTACAAATAAATCGCTTTTCCACCTGGAAGGAGTGTTTGGGGCCTTGGATGGTGGGAAATTTTCTGTTTTTATTTCAAATTCTATTAATGTTGGCTTTAAACTAAAAAGGGGGGGAGTAGTCAGGTATGGGGAAATTTAGAAATCTAAAGAGAAAAGTCAAGGCAATGGGGCAGTGTAGTGATTTGGGTAAAGATAAGCAGAGTGTGACAAGAAGGGACAGAGAGTTTAACAGTAAAAGTACATCAGCAAATAAGGTGACAGCAGGGAGTAATGGTAAAAAGTTAAAATTAAAGGCTCTTTATCTGAATGAATGAAGCATTCGTAACAAGATAGATGAATAGTGGCACAAAATAGAAATAAATAGGTTTAATCTAATAGCCATTACAGAGACATGGTTGCAAAGTGACCAAGGTTGGGAACTAAATATTTCAGGGTACTTGACGTTTTGAAAAGACAGGCAGAGTGAAAAAGGAGGGGGGCATTGCCCTGATAATAAAGGATGACATAAGGACAGTAGTGAAAAAGGATCTTGGCTCGGAAGATCAGGAAGTAGAATCATGGTGGGTGGTGATAAGAAATAACAAGGGCAGAAAGGACTGATGGGAGTAGTTTATAGGTGCCCCAACAGTAGCTATACCATTGGACAGAGTATTAATCAAGAAATAATAGGAGCTTGTAGCAAAGGTAATGCAATAATAATGGGGGACTTTAATCTTTACATAGACTGGGCAAATCAAATTGGCAAATGTAGTCTGGAGGAAGAGTTCATGGAATGCATTTGAGACAGTTTCCTAGAACAATACATCATGAGATGAACAGGCTATTTTAGATCTTGTATTGTGTAATAAGACAGGGTTAATTAGTAATCTCATAGTAAATGATCATCTGGGGAAGAGTGATCATAATATGATAACATTTCACATTGAGTATCAGAGTGACATACTTAAATACAAAACTAGAGTTTTAAACTTAAATAAAGACAATTGGATCAGTATGAGGGGCAAGTTGGCTAAGGTAGATTGGGAAATTAGATTAAAAGCTATGGCAGTAGATAAGCAGTAGCAAACATTTAAAGAAATATTCCAAAATTCTCAACGAATATACATTCTATTGAGATATAAAAACTCCACAGGAAAAATGATCCATCCGTGGCTAACTAAAGAAGTTAAGGCTGAGAATTGGGAGAGCTTTAGAAACTAGCAAAAGATGCCCCAAAAATTGATTAAAAGGGAGAAAATAGAATATGAGAGTAAACTAGCAAGAAATAAAGAAACAGATTGTAAGGACTTCTACAAGTATGTAAAAAGGAAGAGTAGCAAAAGTAAGCATTGGTCCCTTAGAGGCTGAAACTATAATGGGGAATAAGGAAATGGCAGAGACGTTAAACAAATATTTTGTATCTGTCTTTACAGTAGAAGTCACAAAAACCACATCAAAAATAATGGGGAACCAAGTGGCTAATGAAAGTGAGTAACTTAAAGTAATTAATATCAGTAGAAAAAAAGTACTTGAGAAACTAGTGGGACTAAAAGCTGACAAATCCCTGGACCTGATGGCCTACATCCTAGGGTTCTAAAAGAGATGGCAGCAGAGATAGTGAATTCATTGGTTGTGATCTTCCAAAACTCCTTAGATTCTAGAATGGTCCCAGCGGATTGGAAGGTAGCAAATGTAACCCCATTATTCAAGAAAGGAGGGAGAGAGAAAATAGGGAATCCATTATTAATGAAGTGATAACAGGGCACTTTGAAAATCATAATATGATTAGGCAGAATCAATATGGTTTTATGAAAGGGAAATCGTGTTTAACAAATTCATTGGAGTTTTTTGAGGATGTAACTAACAGGGTAGATAAAGGGGAACCAGTGGAAGTAGGGTATTTGGATTTCCAAAAGGCATTTAATAAGGTGCCACATAAAAGTTTGTTATGCAAGATAAGGACTCATGGGATTGGGAGTAATATATTAGCATGGATAGCGGATTGGTTAACGGACAGAAAACAGAGAATAGGGATATTCGGGTTATTTCCCGGTTGGCAGGCTGTAACTAGTGGGGTGCCGCAATGATCAGTGCTTGGGCCTCGGCTATTTACAATCTATATCAATGACTCAGATGAAGGCACTGAGTGCAATGTATCCAGGTTTGCTGACGATGTAAAGCTAGGTGGGAAAGTAAGCTGTGAAAGAAACAAAGAGCCTGCAAAGGGATATAGACAGGTTACGTGAGTGGGCAATAAGGTGGCAGATGGAGTATAATGTGGGAAATGTGAGAGGTTATTTACTTTGGCAGGAAGAATAGAAAAACAGAATGGGCTAGAAATTCGGTGCATTTGCGCCTCGGGGGGGGGTGCCAACGGGACATAAATGACTTTTCGCCCGGGCACAGCATCACTAACGATTCCCGCTAAATTCAGCGGGAGTTTAGCGGCGGCAGTAACCGGTAGCGCCCCACTCCGTTGCGCAGGCGATGGCGACGTTTTCATCCCGCCTGTAAATTTGGCCCACGCCCCCTGAATCTGCGCCGGGTGATGACAACGACTGATTCAGGGGGCGGGAACGGAGCGGCAGGAGACTCGCGGGGGAGGTAAGTAAAGGGAGGGTGGCAGGCGGGGGAAAAAAAATCGGCCGAATTCTTTTGACAGATCATCCACCTACCCGGGAAAAGTGCCTCTGCGTGTGGAGAGTTGCGCTATTTGCTCAACTTCCGCCTGCTGAAATGCCATAGAATTCTTACGCCTGGTAAAAGCAGGCACAAAGCCCGCTTTTACCAGCTTAAGAGTGTAGAAAAATAGAAAAATTAAATTTGAAAACTCATTTATAAATTAAAAAAACTCTTCAAAAAGGTAAGTTTAATTTTAGCCCTGTAAAAACATTTAATTTTTTTTTAATGAAAAAAATTATTAATTAAATGGATTTTAATTTATTTTAATTATGTAATTTTTAAAAATTTAGGCCTAGAAATTCACTATGGCCCCGCCAGCTGGCTAGCGCCCAGAAGTTAGCGCTGGGCGGGAAGCCTATAGCGATCGTCAGATATTCATTGTTAGCGCCCCAATTCGGAAGCGGGCGCTATACCAGGGTGTGCCCGCCTCTGCTTGGGGCGCTGACACTGAATATCAGCACTCTTGGCGCCGCTGCGCCAGCCGCTGCGGAGCGGCAGGCTGCGGTACTGCAGGCTTCCTCCTTCTCTTAAGGGGGAGGTGCCTGCAACAGCCGGAGCCCCGATCGCGAGTGCCGGCAAAAGAGCCCGGCACAATGGAGAAGTGCCGGTCTCCCGCAAACCAGCCGGCAATGCCGCGGGGGGGGGGGGTTGGAGGAGGCCGGGGAAGGAGGTGCGGGCAGGCGGCCGCCGAAAAAGCGGCCGGCCGCACCTTCCCCTTTAAAGCGCCCCACTAAGGATTCAGCACGGCCCCGTTTTCTGGTCGCTGTTTGCGGCCGCTTCGGAGGAGGCGGCCGCAACTAAATATGGGGATCGGGCCGGTTTCGGGGCGGTACCGGGGCACTGCGCACACTGATTACGTCATCGGTGCCGGCACAGCGCTAACGGCTACCGCCGCCAATACCGCTGCGCTGAATATCTGCGCAAACTCATTTTTGGCGCAAAATCACTCTTTAGGCGTTAACTGGGCGCAAAGCTGGCAGCGCCTTAATGAATTTCTAGGCCTTAATGTTTTAGTGTGTTTTTAAATGTGATCCCCATTCATACTTTTGACAGTTCTGTCCCTACAGACCTGTAAAAAGTATGAAGGGCGATTCCCTTCTTTGATTGGTTCACCTAGCCCATATGATCACAGGGGCGCTTGCAAACTGCATGTGCCCTGGGATACATGGACCTCTGCGCATTTCCAACAGGAGATGCCTAGGATCAGATGCCTCGGGAACTACGGAACCAGCAGATAGGTTCGTATATTTTTTTCCGATCGGAGGAATCCGCCCGAAGGAAACCTCCGATCGGAAATTCAGGGCCCATGTTTGAACCTCTCTAATCAGGTTTCTGTAGTGTATGTAACTGTTCTACCTTTAAGAGAACTATTGTATGTAACCGTCCACCTTTAGGAGAACTATTTTAGGTGTGGCACTACTTTATCTTGGCTGCTGTATACTGTAATACCGACGGTGACCACACCGGTATATAAGTGCTGTGTCAGGATTTATTGGGCAGATTCGCCCTGACCTTCGAATAGTAAAGTCCTGTTAAAGTTACTCTTGTAGTCTGTGTATTAATTCGCCATAATACCTACAGACTTTACAGTGGCGACGAGTTCGATCTTACCCTGCGGCAACAATACTTCCGAAGCAGTTAACAAGCGTCGAGAAGAGGCACCCGCCCTCGTCGTTCTGCTGAGAGAAAACTCGAGTCTGCAGAGCAAGGAAGAAGGAAGAATTCAGACACGAAGCCTTCCATCAGCAACAGGCACTGATTGTCCCTTCTGCCACGGTGGTGAGTGAGCCGATCAGCACAAGAAGCAAGTCGGCCACGGTGACTGTGAGTAAAGGGAAAATAAAAAAAATAAACGGAGGATAAGGGCGGTGAACTCGACCACGGTCGGGGGAAAGGAGCCGGACAGAAGTCAGGCCCAGAGGCGCTGAGACTGGGGCAGCGTGGAGCACGGAAGCCGCGGTACAAGCGGGCTGGGAGACGCAACGGCGTCGTGAGACAGCTAGACCGCGACCAGCGAAAAAGGCCGGGCAGCTACCGAGGCCACGAGGCGCTGCGACCGGGATCATAAGGCGCGGGAAGATATAAAAATAAATAAACCGCGGTGAACTCAGCCGCAGCCGGGGAGGAAAGCACCGGACTGCGAGAGGGCTGGGAGGCGCGATTGGAGTGAAAAAGGCCGGGCAGCGACTGAGGCCACGAAGCGCTGCGACCGGGATCGTAAGGCGCGGGAAGATATAAAAATAAATAAATCGCGGAGAACTCAGCCGCAGCCGGGGAGGAAAGCACCGGACTGCGAGAGGGCTGGGAGGCGCGATTGGAAGCCGCTGAGGGAGAGACAGAGCCCGAGCGAGCGGGAGAGACAGAGCCCGAGCGAGGGAGACTGAGCGAGATCCAGCCCAGCGGCTGAAACTGTTCGCCGTCAACGGGTTGTACCCAGCGCCGGTTGCCCTGCCGAGAAAAGGGAAAAAGGAACGCACTGAAGCCGACGCGCAGGCTGCGAACCCCGAAAGCCAGCGGTCGTCGCCCGAGGGAAAAGCTTACCCCTCCCACCAGGGGAAGAAACGCGGGAAGCCGCCAGTAGGCGGGGAAGAAGACAGAAGCGGGAAACCGCCATTTTGAAAGTGGGCGGGGAAAGAAGACAAGCGCGGGAAACCGCCATTTTGAAAAAAAAAAGTTAAAGAAATATTTCGTTATTGTTTCTCAGGAAGAGGGTGAAGATGCCTAAGCGTAGTAACATCAACGGTTTCGATTCCGATGTGGAAGATTGGGCCATGTATGTAGAACGCATCGAGATATATTGTAAGGTCAATAAGATAGCAAATTATGACAAAGCTCTAACCTTACTAAACTCAATGGGTGCGAAGACATACGGGTTATTGAAGCATCTTCTATCACCAGCTAAACCGGCAGATCAGCTAATATTGTTGCTGTCCTGAAGGATCATTTTAACCCCGCACCGCTGATGTTAGCGGAACGATCAAAATTTTACGTGAGAACGCAACGAAAAGAGGAAAGCAACGCGGAGTACCTGGTTGAACTGCGTAGGCTAGCAAAATACTGTCAGTTTGGGGTAAATCTGACAGAGGCACTGAGAGACAAGTTCGTGTGCAGGATGTCGAAGGAAGGAACACAAAAACAACTGCTCGAAGAGAACGATCTTACACTTGATAAGGCTGTCCTTATTGCAGCATCGCACGAAGCCGCAGCGAGAGGCACGGCGGAAATGCAGCGGAAGACAGCGGTACTCAGTGTGGATCAAATGACTTCGGGTACAACGAAATGTTATCGTTGTGGGAAGACAACACACGACCAGAACCAATGCTGATTTAAAAACCAGGAATGTAGAAAATGTGGCAAGCTTGGTCACATAGCTAAGGTATGCCGGTCAGGAAAGAAGACCAGCAATAATAAGTCACCGCAGGAGAAGTACAGAAAGGTACATAAGGTGACTGGGAAGAGTCCAGATGAACAGAATTCGGACTCAGACTCCAACAGCAAGGAACTGGGTAGTCTGAGGATTCACAATGTGAGTAAAGAAGCTGACCGACAAACTATCTGGGTCACACTACAGATTGCAAAAGTCCAAGTGAAGATGGAAGTGGACACCGGATCGGCGTTGACGGTCATGAATAAGCAAGATTACAAAAAGTTATTCAAACATATTCCCCTACGGGATACGGAGATAGTATTGCAGACATACACGGGGCACAAAGTATACCCCATCGGAAAGATAAAAGTCAAGGTGAGATACAAGGACAAAGATCACCAAGGGATGGACATGTATGTGCTGCCCAAGGGAGGTCCACCACTTCTGGGACGGGAGTGGATCAGGAAAATAAAGATAGACTGGCATTCACTAAACACAATGACGGTAGATTCCGGAAAGGAAGATGTCAAACCTGAACGGTTGTCCAGAATATTGGACGAAGCTAAAGAGGTATTCCAGCAAGGACTGGGAACACTGAGAGGAATTAAAGCAAAATTCAAGATTGCAGAACATGCAAGCCCAAAATTTTTCAAAGCCAGATCGGTACCTTACGCGATACGACCTGCTGTGGAGGCAGAACTGGAAGAGCTTGAACGTTCAGGGGTACTGTCTAAGGTGGACTGGAGTGAGTGGGCCACGCCCATTGTTCCCATCATGAAGTCTTCATCAAGTAACAAGCCGGGGGACCGGGAAAGGTCCGCATCTGCGGAGACTTCAAGATCACAGTTAATCCGGTGCTTCACACGGTACAATACCCGGTCCCGCGGATTGAGGATATCTTTGCTTCATTGTCTGGCGGGAAACACTTCACCAAGATAGACCTGGCACAAGCATACTTACAAATGGAAGTCGAGGAAGAGTCGCGCCAGTATCTCACAATCAACACGCACAGAGGCTTGTATCGTTATAATAGACTGGTTTTTGGAGTAGCTTTGGCTCCAGCAATTTGGCAGAGGGCAATGGAGCAGGTCTTACAAGGTGTTCCAAGCACGCAGTGTTACTTGGACGATATCCTGATTACGGGAGAAGACGAGGAGGAACACCTCACAAATTTGAAACTGGTGCTCACCAGGTTGAAGGAATATGGCCTTCGAGTTAATCGCCAGAAATGTGAGTTCTTCCAGAAACGGATCTCGTACTGCGGTCATGTCATTGACCAAGAGGGGCTGCACAAGTCACCTGACAAGATAGAAGCTGTCGTGAAGGCCCCCGCTCCGGAAAATGTATCACAGTTGAGATCGTTTCTGGGGTTGATTAATTATTACCACAAGTTTCTGCCAAATCTATCCATGGTGCTGCATCCGCTGAATGCTCTGTTGCGGAAAGAAGTACCATGGAAGTGGAGCGAGGACTGTAAGAAGGCCTTTCGCAGAAGCAAGGCGTTGATTACCTCTGAGGAAGTGTTGGCTCATTTCAACCCAACATTACCTCTTCGTCTAGCTTGTGATGCTTCCCCTTATGGAATTGGAGCAGTACTTTCACACAAGTTACCAAATGGCTCGGAAAGGCCAGTCGCATTTGCGTCCCGATCATTGACCTCCGCTGAGCGAAATTATGCTCAGATAGATAGGGAGGCCCTCAGCCTTGTGTGGGGAGTAAAGAAATTCAATCATTACCTGCAGGGCAAGAAGTTCACATTACTGACAGACCACCAGCCGTTGGTGTCCATATTCAACCCTAACAAGGCCGTTTCCACTATGACAGCGCAAAGGCTACAGAGGTGGTCCGTGTTACTTGGGGCACACCAATATGACATCGAATACAAAAGGTCCAAACAGCATGGAAATGCTGATGGGTTATCGCGCCTACCGTTGCCAGTAGTAGAAGAGGCGGCTACAGTGGACCCGGTAGAGATGTTCCACTCATCCATAGTGGAATGTCTACCAGTAACAAATTCGATGATCGAAAATGAAACAAGAAATGACCCAACTCTCTCACGAGTCTACGATTAACAGTGGAGGGATGGCCAGCACATGGCGAACCAACGCTGCCCGCATTTTCGCAAAGAAAAGAACAGCTGTCAGTGTGCCGAGGAACCTTGATGTGTGGATCTAGAGTGGTGATTCCACCCAAACTTCAGCATAAGGTGCTAAAGGAGCTTCACGAGGGGCATCTGGGTGGAGTGAAAATGAAGAACCTAGCAAGAGCGTTTGTGTGGTGGCCAGGTATTGATGGAGACATCGAAGAAATAACCAAGAGCTGTCTAGGATGCCAGAAGGTCCAAAACGCGCCACCACAAGCTCCTCTGCATCCATGGGAGTGGCCCTCATCTCCTTGGCAAAGGGTACACGTCGACTTTGCTGGTCCATTTATGGACTCAATGTTTCTAATCGCGGTGGATGCACACTCCAAGTGGCCGGAGGTAATAAAGATGTCCTCCACCACCACGGAAAAAACCATCACAGTATTAAGGACGATATTTGCCAGGAATGGGCTGCCGGAACAGATCTGTTCTGATAATGGACTGCAATTTGTGTCCGAAGAATTCAGGAAGTTCTTAAAAAGGAATGGGGTCAAGCACTACACGTCAGCCCCATACCATCCCGCCACCAATGGATTAGCTGAAAGGTTTGTCCAGACCTTCAAGAAGGCCATAAAGGCCATGGGTAATGAAGACATCAACCTACAGCATAAGGTAGATAACTTCTTGTTGGCGTACAGGAATGCAACACATGCGGTCACAAACCAAACTCCCGCCATGATGTTTTTCAATAGAAGACTAAGATGCCGGCTGGATTTGATTAAGCCAAACGTCAGAAGGGACGTAGAGAACCGGCAATTTCAGGGCATGAATGAAAGGCCAACTAGATCCTTTCAGATAGGTCAACAAGTTTTGGCCCGGGACTACCGTACCGAGAAATGGCAGTCTGGAACTATTGGGAAAAGGCTAGGGCCGCTGATGTATACCGTGGACATTGGTGACAGCATAATAAGGCGCCATGTTGACCAGATCATAGGGTCATCCACAAAGGACCAACCTACTCCACAACCTTACACGGCTAATGTTGAAGCAGAGATACACAGAGCACCTACCTCCGATCTGGTAATACTGGAATCAGATGAACCTGACACTGTCCTTCAAGCCGAATCGACCTTGCCAGAAGAACCTACTACCCCGCCGAAAACTACTACACCACCGAGGCGTTATCCGGACAGAGCCAGGAAGCCTCCAGAGAGACTGAATCTGTGAACTGTTTTGCATAAGTTGTATATATGTTATGATGTTATGTTAATGGGGAATAAGTATGTTGTAAGCTAAAAAGGGAGGATTGTAGTGTATGTAACTGTTCTACCTTTAAGAGAACTATTGTATGTAACCGTCCACCTTTAAGAGAACTATTTTAGGTGTGGCACTACTTTATCTTGGCTGCTGTATACTGTAATACCGACGGTGACCACACCGGTATATAAGTGCTGTGTCAGGATTTATTGGGCAGATTCGCCCTGACCTTCGAATAGTAAAGTCCTGTTAAAGTTACTCTTGTAGTCTGTGTATTAATTCACCATAATACCTACAGACTTTACAGTTTCCGCCCCTGCCACAGCACTGAAACAGCCCTAATCAAAATCACAAATGACATCCTATGTGACTGTGACAGTGACCATGGTAAACTATCCCTCCTCATCCTTCTCGACCTGTCTTTAGCCTTTGACATGTTTGACCACACCATCCTCCTCCAGTGCATCTTTTCTGTTGTCCAGCTGGGTGGGACTGCTTTTGTCAGGTTCTACTCTTATCTATCCAGTCGTAGTCAGAGAATACCATATTTTCGCACCACCGCCACCCCCCCCCCCCACCCCACCCACCCCGCACCATCTACAGTCTATAATTAAGGAGAGAGTGACTGAATACCTTGAAAATTTTCATCTGATCAGAGAGAACCAGCATGGATTTGTAAAAGGTAGGTCATGCCTGACAAACCTGATGGAATTTTTTAAGGAGGTGGCTAAAGTAGTGAACAGGGAAATGTCTATGGATGTTATTTATATGGACTTCATTAACATGATTATAGTCATGATCTCAGTGCTAAAACCGCTGCTCATTGGCTCACCGCTCAACAGGTGGACCAATATCGGGTCCAGTCTAATTCCCAGTCAGTGTGCGGTACAGGTTTTATTCAGTATTAAAGGGGAGGTGCGTTGATACTACAGCACCTCATTGTCAATTCGGTTCCAACTCCACCTGGAAGCAGACGGTAGTGGAAGCAGATGGCTGAGCCTCAGCACAGGGAGAGAGCTCGCAGATTCTCAGATGCTGCTCTTGAGGCACTGGTGGTGGCCGTGGAGAGGAGATGGGCTGTCCTCTTCCCAAAGACTAGCAGGAAGCCCTCGTCCCATACATCTCAAAGGCTCTGGCAGGAAATAGCCAGCTATGTGACGGCCAGCACTGTGGTCCCCAGGTCCACGATCCAGTGCCAAAAGAAGTTTAATGACATCACACAGCAGGTCAAGGTGAGTGAGGGCATCAGCAAATGTCATATCCCACCATCTGCACCACAAGCCTCGTACACGGCTCAATGCACCACACCTCCAGCACTCACCTACCAACAATCTCTACCTATCACCATTCATACCTCACAATCATAGCTTCACTTAACCCTCACAACCTTACCACTGCTGCAAGCCGCACACCCACATCTCACACCTTTCACACACTGACAGCAATTCAACTATGGCAGGCACATCACCCAAACACATTGCACCACACTCACACATACTTTCCTTTCTCTTGCAGGCCAAGGTCGCACATAACAGGAGGGAGCAGTGGCAGACAGGTGGGGGGCAGGCTGTCATCCAGGACCTCAGCCAGCTGCAGGAGAGGGTGCCGGAGATCATTGGGCAGCAGATCATGGAGGCTCTGGCAACCAGCCAAGTTGAAGCCCTTGGAAACAACAACGGTATGCTCATTTCTAATCCGTCTTCTCACATCACAGCTCCCCCTCATCCCACAGTCGTTTCTCACTTTCAAGCTGCTGATGCTGTATGCATGCACATCTTGCTTCCCCCCACCCCTGCCCTCGCGTCACCATAACCCAACTCTTGTGCCTTTCTGCTTTCAGCTAATCAAGAACAGGCACCAGACCAGCCTGTCCCAAGATCGAGGGGGGAGAAGACGACGACACTGTGTCACTGCATCTGTCACTCACAGACACCAGCTCAAAAACTGGCACTGCGTGCACGTTAGAAACTAGTGTAGAAGCAGGATCTGCACAGGGTGAGGCAGCGGGCATGAGTGGGCAGCAGCAAGGCCAGGGGGAAAGGGTAGCTTGGGGGCCAGCTCCCCGTGGGGCGTGTTTGCGCACGAGTTCTGCTGCACAGGACTCAGATGGGGACCTCGATGGTCATTAGAAGTATGATGGGCATGCACAGCAAATTGCTAGGTGCAATGGCAAGCCTGCCAGACAGCCTCTTGGAAATGTCAAGCAAAATGGAGGAGTGGCATAGTGGTTAGCACTGTTGCCTCACAGCGCCAGGGACCCGGGTTCGAATCTGGCCTCGGGCGACTGTCTGTGTGGAGTTTGCACATTCTCCCCGTGTTTGCGTGGGTTTCCTCCGGGTGCTCCGGTTTCCTCCCACAGTCCAAAGATGTGCGGGTTAGGTTGATTGGCTATGATAAATTGACCCTTAGTGTTAGGGGGATTAAATACGTGGGGTTACGGGGATAGGGTGGGACATGTGTTGGTGTAGGGGTTACGGGGATCGGGTGGGATATGTGTCGGTGCAGGCACGATGGGCCGAAATGGCCTCTATCTGCACTGTGGGGTTTCTGTGATTCTGTGAACATTGCACGGCGCTCTGCACAGAGCTTGGAGCCCAGGCTGGAAATGATGGAAATCTCCCGAAGAGACCATGTTGACCCAGACATGCGTGTGATGGGCGATGTCGTGCCTGCCATTACAGCAGAGGCGGAAGTGATCCAACGTCTCAGTGCTGTAGGGGATGTGCAATCCGCTCTCATGCCGTCTCAGCTTGCTGCCACCCAAGCTCAGACTACTGCCATCGTGGCTGGGTTTACCAGTGTTGACCAGGACTTGCAGGGTGTCGCAGCAGGCCAGCAATCTGTGCTCCAACAGATTGCTAGGGATGCTGAGGTGCTGCCCCGGGGGAGTGGCAGTGGGTCAGTGGGGCAGGACCCTGCTGTTCTCTCTCAGGGTGACAGCATTCCTCATCCCACCACTGCCACTCCACCAATGCCCTTGCCTTTTCCCGTCAGTCAGCTCAGGCTGCTGCCGCCCATTGTCGACGTGGTGCAATCTACACCCGGTTCTTCTAGGGCCAAGGCTGCCTGAGGTCATCCTGCAAGGCCATCTGAAGTCTCCCCACAGAAACCGAGCAGTCTTCCACCAGCCATGCTGCAGCCACTGAGGGAGCACTTTGTAGGTGTGCTAGATCAGGAAAGGGCACCCGAACGACAGGCACTAAGGGATTGCACAAGGGTGATTAGTTGACGTCATATGTCATAGAGTCATAGAGTTTTACAGCACAGAAAGAGGCCCTTCGGCCCATCGTGTCTGCGCCGCCCATCCATCCCTGTCCAGTCTAATCCCATTTTCCAGCATTTGGTCCATAGCCTTGTATGCAATGGCATTTCAAGTGCTCATCCAAATGCTTCTTGAATGTTGTGAGGGTTCCTGCCTCCACCACCCTTTCAGGCATTGAGTCCCACATTCCAACCACCCTCTGGGTGAAAAAGTTCCTCCTCAAATCCCCTCTAAATCTCCTGCCCCTTACCCTGAATCTATGCCCCCTTGTTATTGACCCCCCCACTAAGGGGAAAAGTTCCTCTTTATCTACCCTATCTATGCCCCTCATTATTTTGTACACCTCAATCAGGTCCCCCCTCAGCCTTCTCTGCTCCAAGGAAAACAACTCCAGCCTGTCCAGCCTCTCTTCATAGCTGAGGCGCTCCATCCCAGGTAACATCCTGGTGAACCTTCTCTGCACCCTCTCCAAAGCAATCACATCCTTCCTATAGTGAGGCGACCAGAACTGCACACAGTACTCCAGCTGTGGCCTCACCAGCGTTTTGTACAGCTCCATCATAACCTCCCTGCTCTTATATTCTATGCCTCGGCTAATGAAGGCAAGTATCCCATATGCCTTTTTAACCACCTTATCTACCTGCTCCGCTGCCTTCAGGGATCTATGTACATGTACACCAAGGTCCCTCTGACCCTCTGTACTTCCTAGGGTCCTACCACTCATTGTGTATTCCCTTGCCTTATTTGTCCGTCCAAAATGCATCACCTCGCACTTTTCAGGGTTAAATTCCATTTGCCACTTTTCCGCCCATCTGACCAACCCGTTTATATCGTCCTGTAGCCGGAGGCTTTCCTCCTCGCAATTTACCACCCCACCAATTTTCGTGTCATCTGCGAACTTACTGATCATACCTTTTACATTTTCATCCAAATCATTTATGTAGATCACAAACAATAAGGGACCCAGCACCGATCCCTGAGGTACCCCACTGGACACAGGCTTCCAGTCACAAAAGCAACCTTCGACCATCACCCTCTGCCTCCTGCCACTCAGCCAGTTTAGGATCCAACGCGCCAAGGCACCCTGGATCCCATGGGCTCTTACCTTCTTGACCAGTCTCCTATGCGGGACTTTGTCAAAAGCTTTACTGAAGTCCATGTACACCACATCCACAGCATTTCCCTCATCCACCCCACTAGTCACCCCCTCGAAAAATTCGATCAGATTTGTTAGACATGATTTACCCTTGACAAAGCCATGCTGACTATCCCCGATTAATCCTTGCCTCTCCAAGTGGAGATTAATTTTGTCCCTCAGAATTTTTTCCAATAATTTCCCCACCACAGATGTTAGACTCACTGGCCTGTAATTCCCTGGTTTATCCCTGCTACCCTTCTTGAATAACGGTACTACGTTAGCTGTTCTCCAGTCCTCTGGTACATCCCCTGTGGCCAGAGAGGTTCTGAAAATTAGTGTCAGAGCCCCTGCAATCTCCTCCCTTGCCTCCCACAGCAGCCTGGGATACATCTCGTCCGGGCCTGGGGATTTATCCACTTTTTGGCCCGCTAAAACCGCTAGCACCTCCTCCCTCTCGATGCTAATATGTTCAAGTATGTCACAGTCCCCTTGCCCGATTTCTATGTCTGCATCGTCTTTCTCCATAGTGAACACAGATGCAAAAAATTCATTTAAAACCCCGCCTACATCCTCTGGCTCTACACACAGATTGCCACTTTGGTCCCTAATGGGCCCTACCCTTTCCCTGGTTATCCTCTTGCCCTTAATATACTTATAAAACATCTTAGGATTTTCCTTTATTTTGCTCGCCAGTGTTATTTCATGGCCCCTCCTCGCCCTCCTAATTTCTTTTTTAAGTATGCCCCTGCACTTTTTATACTCCTCTAGGGCTTCTTCTGTCTTTAGTCTTTTGTAACTGCCAAAAGCCCCCCTCTTATTTCTAATGCATTTCTGTATATCCCTTGTCATCCAAGGTTCCCTTTGCTTGTTGGTCCCACCCTTGACCTTTACAGGAACATGTTGGCGTTGTACTCTCTCTATTTCCCTTCTGAAAGTCTCCCACTGTTTTGATGTGGATTTTCCTATAAGCAGCTGCTCCCAGTCCACTTTGGCCAGATCCTGCCTTATCATATTAAAATCGGCCTTCCCCCAATTTAGAACCCTTATTTCCGGGCCGTCTTTGTCTTTTTCCATGACCACCTTAAATCTCACCGAATTATGGTCACTGTCGCCAAAATGCTCTCCTACTGACACTTCCACCACTTGCCCGGCTACATTCCCCAGAATTAGGTCCAGTACCGCCCCCTCTCTTGTAGGACTTTCTACATGTTGGCTCAAAAAGCCCTCCTGGATGCACTTTAAGAATTCTGCACCCTCCAAGCCTTTCACACTCTGACTGTCCCAATTTATATTGGGGAAGTTGAAATCCCCCACTATTATTACCCTATTATTTTCGCACTTCTCGGAGATTTGCCTACATATCTGTTCCTCTATCTCCCCCTGACTGTTTGGGGGCCTATAGTACACTCCCAGCAAAGTGCTTGCCCCCTTTTTGTTTTTAAGTTCTACCCATATGGCCTCATTAGAGGAACCCGCTAATATATCATCCCTCCTTACAGCAGTAATTGACTCCTTAATTAATATTGCAACACCCCCTCCCCTTTTACACCCCCCTCTGTCTCGCCTGAAGATTCTATACCCCGGAATATTGAACTGCCAGTCCTGACCCTCCCTCAACCATGTCTCCGTGATAGCAACAATATCGTACTCCCATGTGTTCAACAACAACTTCAGTTCATCCACCTTATTTGCAAGACTCCTTGCATTAAAATAAATGCCTTCCAGCCCTGCCATATTCTCTTTTGCCTTCACATATTTGCTCTGCCTTCCCAGCTGACTTGTTTTTCCCTCTGTATTTGGCCGTAAATCACCCCCTACTATAGCTCCACTCTGTACCCCAACCCCCTGCCAAGTTATGTGTAAATTGATTTTTGATAAATCTATTAATTTTGTTTGAAATCTTTTGTGGTGGCTCTCATTTCAGCTTTATGCCCAGGAGAATGCTGTGACAGAGAGACGGTGAGTAATGGAGATCTGGGGTTTCATTCATTGGAATCGGAGTCTGATGAGGCATCACGGTCAACCCGTCCGGAAGAGGGATTGGGTGCCTGCCTCCTCCCTTCCTCCTCATCCTCTTCCGCTTGCTCATATTCTGCTTTCTCCTCCTCCTCCTGAGGTGGTCCCACAATCCCTGGAGGCAAAGGCTGCATCCTCATGATGGCCAAGTTGTGA
Organism: Somniosus microcephalus; assembly: GCF_052327205.1. Classification (NCBI taxonomy): domain Eukaryota; kingdom Metazoa; phylum Chordata; class Chondrichthyes; order Squaliformes; family Somniosidae; genus Somniosus; species Somniosus microcephalus. Next base: position 60,712,451 of record NC_140988.1, read on the forward strand.
AGCAGACCACCACAAAATGGGACACCCACACTGCCGAATACTGGTGGGTAGCGGAGCCATTGCTTCAGTAGCCCGATGGGCTGCTCAATGATGTCCCTGGTGGAAGCATGGCTCTCATTATATGGGTGCTGGGCACGAGTGGTGGGGTTGCAGAGCCAGGTGCAGAGCAGATAGCCCTCATCTCCGAACAACCACCCTCGAGTTTCATTGCTGACACACCGGACTGACGCAGGATGACGGCTTCATGACTGCTGCCAGGATAGCAGGCACTGACCATCAGGAAGCGCTGGGCGTGGTCGCACACCAACTGCACATTAAGTGAGTGGTAGCTTTTGCAGTTATGGAACATCTCAGGAATGTTATGCGACACCCGCAAAGCCACGTTGGTACAGTCGATGGCACCCTGCACCATGGGGAAGCTGATATCCTGGCAAAGCCACATGCACGCTCGTCCTGCTTCTCTCTGCTCAGAGAGAAGAAAACATAATCCCTTCTCCTGGTATAGAGAGCCTCAGTGACCTCCCGGATGCAGCGATGGACGGCAAACTGAGAGATGTTAGCTATGTCTCCTGCTGCAGACTGGAAGGATCCACTGACGAAGAAATTGAGGCTCAGGGTGACTTGACTGCCACTGGGAGAGCCGTGGTCGCCCTGCTCTCAGGCTGCAGGTCTGGTTGCAGGTGGTGGCAATGTTCTGTGACCACCTCCTTGGTGAAGCAGAGTCTCCTAATACACTGCTCCTCACTTAAGTGGATACAAGAGAATTGCTCTCGGAAGACACTGGGTAGGCAAGGCCTCCTGTTAAAGCCCTCCTGGCCCTCCTCCTCATAGAACCATAGAAGTTTACGGCACAGAAGGAGGCCATTCAGCCCATTGTGTCTGTACTGGCCGTTTCCTGTAATGTGGTGACCAGAACTGTACACAGTACTCTCGCTAGTGTTTTATACAGTTCAAGCATAACCTCCCTGCTCTTATATTCTGTGCCTTGGCTAATAAAGGAAAGTATCCCGTGTGCCTTCTTAACCACCTTATTTACCTGTCCTGCTACCTTCAGGGATCTGTGGACATGCACTCCAAGGTCCCTATGTTCCTCTATATTTCTCAGTATCCTACCATTTATTGTGTATTCCCTTGCCTTGTTAGCCCTCCCCAAATGCATTACGTCACACTTCTCCGGATTGAATTCCATTTGCCACTTTTCTGCCCACCTGACCAGTCCATTGATATCTTCCTGCAGTCTACAGCTTTCTTCCTCACTATCAACCACACGGCCAATTTTTGTATCATCTGCAAACTTTTTAATCATGCCCCCTACATTGAAGTCTAAATCATTGATATATACCACAAAAAAGCAAGGGACCTAGTACTGAGCACTGCAGAACCCCACTGAAAAACAGCCTTCCAGTCACAAAAATACTCATCAACCATTACCCTTTGCTTCCTGCCACTAAGCCCATTTTCACAGAATCACAGAAACCTCACAGTACAGATAGAGGCCATTTCGGCCCATCAAGCCTGCACCGACACATATCCCACCCGATCCCCGTAACCCCTACACATATCCCACCCTATCCCCATAACCCCACGTATTTAATCCCCCTAACACTAAGGGTCAATTTTTATCATAGCCAATCAACCTAACCCCGCACATCTTTGGACTGTGGGAGGAAACCGGAGCACCCAGAGAAAACCCACGCAAACACGGGGAGAATGTGCAAACTCCACACAGACAGTCACCCGAGGCCGGATTCGAACCGGGGATCCAACTTGCCACTTTCCCTTGGACCCCATGAGCTTTTACTTTCCTGACCAGTCTGCCATTTGCGACCTTTTCAAATGCCTTGCTAAAATCCATGTAGACTACATCAGACACACTACCCTCATCGAGCCTCCTTGTTACCTCCTCAAAAAATTCAATCAAGTTAGTCAGACACGACCTTCCCTGACCAAATCCACGGGACTGTCCTTGATTAATCCATGCCTTTCTAAATGATGATTTATACTGTCCCTCCTCCCTCTGCGCGCGCATCTTCTCCTCTTCTTCGCTGCCTCCACTCCTTCTCCCTAAGATACTCGAGCATGAGGGGGACTGCAAGTAGAGCCCCCTTGACTGTGAGCAAGTGTGAGCAGAAGCTTTTAAATATTAATGAAGATGTTCTCCACTTGAAACAACGCTCCCTGTTACCTTAGAACCTTGAAAGAAGTTTATAAAGCTGCTGAAGTTGCAGAAAGTTGCACAGAGCCAGTCAAACTGATCAGATGGGCGGAACAGTGGCAAATGGAATTTAACCCTGAAAAGTGTGAGGTGATGCATTTTGGACGGACTAACAAGGCAAGGGAATACACAATAAATGGTAGGATCCTAGGAAGGACAGAGGATCAGAGGGACCTTGGTGTGCATGTACATAGATCCCTGAAGGCAGCAGAACAGGTGGATAAGGTGGTTAAAAAGGCATATGGGATACTTGCCTTCATTAGCCGAGGCATAGAATATAAGAGCAGGGAGGTTATGATGGAGCTGTACAAAACGCTGGTAAGGCCACAGCTGGAGTACTGTGTGCAGTTCTGGTCGCCACTATAGGAAGGATGTGATTGCTTTGGAGAGGGTGCAGAGGAGATTTACCAGGATGTTACCTAGGCTGGAGCGCTTCAGCTATGAAGAAAGACTGGGCAGGCTGGGGTTGTTTTCCTTGGAGCAGAGAAGGCTGAGGGGGGACCTGATTGAGGTGTACAAAATTATGAGGGGCATAGATAGGGTAGATAGTAAGGAACTTTTCCCCTTAGTAGAGGGGTCAATAACAAGGGGGCATAGATTCAAGGTAAGGGGCAGGAGGTTTAGAGGGGATTTGAGGAAAAACTTTTTCACCCAGAGGGTGGTTGGAATCTGGAACTCACTGCCTGAAAGGGTGGTAGAGGCAGGAACCCTCACAACATTCAAGAAACATTTGGATGAGCACTTGAAATGCCATAGCATACAAGGCTACGGACCAAATGCTGGAAAATGGGATTAGATTAGACAGGGCTTGATGGCCGGCACGGATGCGATGGGCCAAAGGGCCTCTTTCTGTGCTGTATAACTCTGAGGCCTAGAAATTCACTATGGCCCCGCCAGCTGGCTAGCGCCCAAAAGTTAGCGCTGGGCGGGAAGCCTATAGCGATCGTCAGATATTCATTGTTAGCGCCCCAATTCGGAGCCGGGCGCTATACCAGGGTGTGCCCGCCTCCGCTTGGGGCGCTGACACTGAATATCAGCGCTCTTGGCGCCACTGCACCAGCCGCTGCGGAGCGGCAGGCTGCGGTACTGCAGGCCTCCTCCTTCTCTTAAGGGGGAGGTGCCTGCAACAGCCGGAGCCCCGATCGCGAGTGCCGGCAAAAGTGCCCGGCACAACGGAGAAGTGCCGGGCTCCCGCAAACCAGCCGGCAATGCCGCGGGGGGGGGGTGGAGGAGGCCGGGGAAGGAGGTGCGGGCAGGCGGCCGCCGAAAAAGCGGCCGGCCGCACCTTCCCCTTTAAAGCGCCCCACTAAGGATTCAGTACGGCCCCGTTCTCTGGTCGCTGTTTGCGGCCGCTTCGGAGGAGGCGGCCGCAACTAAATATGGGGATTGGGCTGGTTTCGGGGCGGTACCGGGGCACTGCGCACACCGATGACATCATCGGTGCCGGCGCAGCGCTAACGGCTACCGCCGCCAATACCGCTGCACTGAATATCTGCGCAAACTCATTTTTGGCGCAAAATCACTCTTTAGGCGTTAACTGGGCGCAAAGCTGGCAGCGCCCTAATGAATTTCTAGGCCTATGACTCTATGAACAGCAAACGTTGTTGCTGATGATCCCTTTAAATACCGCTGCTACAGCCTCTTTCCTGCTTGCCAATGCTTGCTCAGCTGGAGGCACTTAAGGTAAGTGGAGCAGCGAAGTCGACACTCGCAGATCGGGCATCAAGTGAGCATTGCACACTCACTGGCGTCACGATCTGCATCATCTGCATAATTCTCGTGAGTGCCGACATCAGCAGTGCTGACTGCCGCTACGGGACATGCCGGCAGCCGCCATTTTTTTCCCCTGAAGTTTTAGCCCCAAGAGTTAAATTATGAGGAGACTTTACACAAACTAGGATTGTATTCCCTGGAATTCAGAAGGTTATGGGGTGATTTGATCGAAGTTTTCAAGATATATGGGAGAACTTATTTACGCAGCGAATGGTTATGATCTGGAATGCACTGCGTGAAAGGGTGGTGGAGGGAGACACAATCGTGGCTTTCAAAAGGGAATTGGATAAGTACCTGAAGGAAAAGAATTTGCAGGGCTACGGGGAAAGGACGGGGGAGTGGGACTAGCTGAAATGCTCTTGCAGATTGCCGGCACGGGCTCGACAGGCCGAATGGCCTCTTTCTGAGCTGTAACCATTCTATGAACTGCTAGGGTAGATAGAGAGAGACTATTTCCGCTGGTTGGGAATTCTAGGACTAGGGGGCATAGTCTAAAAATTAGAACCAGGCTTTTCAGGAGTGAAGTTAGGAAACACTTCTACACGTAAAGAGTGGTAGAAGTTTAGAACTCTCTTCATCAAGTTAATGCTAGGTCAGTTACTGGACTAGTAATCCAAAGGCCTGGACTAATGATCCATGAATTCAAGTACCACCACGACAGCTGGGGAATTTAAATTCAGTTAATTAAATAAATCTGGAACAAAAAGCTAGTGTCAGTAATGGTGACCATGAAACTACCGGATTGTCATAAAAACCCATCTGGTTCACTAATGTCCTTTAGGGAAGGAATTCTGCCATCCTTACCTGGTGTGGCCTATATGTGACTCCAGGCCCACAGCACTGTGGTTGACTCTTAACTGCCCTCTGAAATGGACTAGCAATCCACTCAGTTGTACCAAATCTCTACAAAGAAGTCTCCTAAGAGTAAAACCGGACAGACCACCTGGCATTGATCTAGGCACAGGGCACGACAAAGGCACACCCAATTTGTAAAGTCCTCCTCACTAACAGCCGGAGACTTTTGAACAGCATTATGGGAGTGCCTTCACCACACGGACTGCAGCAGTTCAAGAAGGTGGCTCATCACCACCTTCTCAAGGGCAATTAGGGATGGGCAATAAATGCTGGCCTTGCCAGCGATGCTTACAAGTTATTTTTAAATCTGAGATTGATATTTTGTTAACCGAAGGTATTAGGGAATATGGGGCAAAGGGATACGGAGTTAGGTCACAGATCAGCCATGATCTCATTGAATGGCGGAACAGGCTCAAGGGCTAAACGGCATACTCCTGTTCCTATGTTCCTATTTTACCTCTGGTGTCCTCCAGGGGTCTATCCTTACCCCCTCCTATTTCTCATCAACATGCTGCCCTCAGCGACATTATCCAAAGACACAATATCAGGTCCCCCACTTCCTTCACCCCACGCTTTCAGCCATCTGTTCTGGAATTCCCTCCCTTAAACCTCTCCGCCTCTCTCTCCTCCTTTAAGACTGCTTAAAACCTACCTCATACACTAAGCATTTGGTCACCCGTCCTAATCTTCTTTGGTACGGTGTCAATTTTTATCTGATTTATACTACTGTGAAGCGCCTTGGGTTGTTTTACTAGGTTAAAGGTGCTATATAAATGCATGTTGTTGTTGTTATTGTTGAGCTGATCTTGGCAACTGCTGTGAATTGTATATCTCAGTCTAACTTACCCAGTGTGCAATAGAAGTGTAAGCCAAGGAAACTCGTAGCTGCTAAACCACTGATTCTCACTGACAGAAGCAAACGAGGCCAGTGAGGATTGAGCAACCAGATCGCGGGGAAACGGTGCAAGAGAACTCGGTGGAAGAGTTTTGAAGGTGCACAATGGGTGAATATGACTTCCACCTGATGTTCCTGGCTCAGAAAATTCCATGCGTGCACCACTAATGCACTGAAAACAGTGAGAAAATTCCTTCCCATTATATATTAATTACATCTTCACATTCACACTTTGTAAAGCCATCAAATATACTGATTGTGTGGTCCTTGCTGGAGAGTGTATTGACACATTGGATTTATAGGCTATGCGTACACTGGGAGCACTGCGCCTACGCGATTGAACAGTTTATTTGACATTCGTCCCTGGTGTCATTTGGGCTGGGAAAACAAGTGGACCGAGAGTTTCCACTGGTTCGTGCAATCCAGCTGAAATTGGCCAAGCCAGCGTGAAAGAGCGCGGAATTTTAAACGCATGTTACATTGAGCGTAAATCAAGTTTCCGCAATCTTTAACACTGGTTTAAAAAACATTGCGCTGGAAGCTGGCCCCACCCACAAAACTGGCCACGCCCCCAGATCAAAATAATGAGCACAGCGAGTTTCTGCCAATTGCGCCCGTTTGCGACCATTCGAGGAGGTTCTTCAAATTGAGCTCGTAGGCACGTTTTAGAAGTTTTAATATTAAAAAATATTAAATTTACTAAGAAACTGACTAGTGTACGCCAATGAATCTAGTAAATTGTTCAGTAGTTTTTTTAAGTCATTTTCAGTGATTTAAAATCAAGTTACTCACAGGTGGTGAACTAGAGATCCTTAAAATAAATGCTTATTTTTTGTGATTAACCCATTCTCAGTTGTGTTAATAAAACTGCACCAGGTTACCACTCTTAAGAATATCAAGGAATATTTTGAAATGCAAAGAAGAAAACCAATTACCTTCTATTACGCTGCCTGATTGCGCTGGTTCATGGAAGATTTTACGTTTGTGATTATGCAAGTGTCTTTGGGTGTAAACTTGAACCATAACTTCACTTCGGGAAAACAGCACAATTTCAAGTGCAATGTGTGCCCAGTTTTCCAATTGCACCAAAAGCGGAAGCTCTACCCTGAGGTCTTTGCCTAACTAACGGTCCTGTTGGTTGGACTCAATGTCCTTCCCTGGAATTAGGCGGCTTGTTATTGATGTCTTATTTCTTGTTCTGTGCTGAGGTGGTTTGAGTGTTTGGGGAGTCTTAATAATACACCACAAAAGTAACTAAAATATTAGAAACGTATTTTTTTTTGGTTACATTATTCCCTGGAATTTTCAAGGCCTAAAGAAACAAAATGTAATTACTCAAATAGCTAGAGTGCAGTTAGCTGTAGTTGGAGAAAGTTTTGCCAATAAGATCACCTATTCCATTATGTTTTTGGAAGATATGATTCTGCTGTGACACAATAACAAGCCTCATTTCTTGTAACTTTCCCACAACATTTTAACATGCCCACACAGCACTGCAAAAAACACCAGACTTTAATGACCCATATATTTTGCATAAAGGTAGGAAGACCCCCTCATCACCACCAGCCACCTCCCCTTACTTACATACATGCAGAACAGCCTCAGCTTCAAGTTTATGACAACTTTGTTTTCCATATAACCACTTCACACGCATCAGCCGACTCAGAAAGCCCTTGTGGTGATGCTGTTTCCCAGAGTTTCACTTTAGTACACACACTGAAGCCATTTACTGACCTCATTTCCACTGGTAGCCTTTTCCAGTTTTGCTGATTCTACACATGCAAACAAAGGAAGCCTGGTTCAGGTTAATGTGCTTCAAGCTGCAAAATGCTATCTAAGAATTCTCCAACAGCATTGATCAAAGATTAATATTTTGCTTTATCTTTTCCTATGCAATGACTAATATACATATTTTCAACCGATTAATTAACCAACAGTGCATGCAACAAATTATTTGTTTTCATATCTATTTCAAAAGAGAAAATTGCAACATCACAGTTCAGAGAAGAGCTGATTTAAGCTCAAGTCTGATTTTCAACAATGAGTCTGAAACTTTAAAAATATGGAGCCCTCCTGATGACATCACATGCTGAACCACACAAACAATGAGAGCCCGGATTCTACATGTGTCTGTTGCAATTGACTCAGGCAGCATGTAATATTGGTGCTGCCTGGTCATTGTTGTGAGTCAGGCATGCAGCCAATGAGTAGCGTTGGCTGCATGCCTGATTTATGACAATGTAGGGGTGGCCAGACATTGGGTATCTCTGATGCCACTTAAAGGCAGAATGCACCACTCAAAGGGGAGGTGCATTCTGGTTGCAGACACCAGGGAAAAAGTTCTGAATAAAGATATTGCTGAAGCAACTTCTGAGAGGGCACTAAGGTTCCCTGATGCTGCCTTGGAGGCCCTAGTGCAAGCAGTAGGCAGGAGGAGGAACATCCTCTTTCCCCCCAGGGGACAGGAAGTCCTCCGGGCATCTACTCTGTCAGCAGTGGGAAGAAATTGAGGAGCATGTGAATGCCAGGAGCATTGCATCCAGGACATGTCTGCAATGCCGGAAGAAATTCAATGATCTCACTAGAGCTGTTAAAGAATACTGCTCTCTTACTCTTTGCAAACAGCTGCACCATGTACCACCCCACTAATCACAAGACTCACAGCAATCGCAAAAATCCCCTCAACCTGCTTCCCTTCACACTCCTACAATCACTGCACCATATTTCACTACACCTCCTTTTCCTCATACTCACACACTCACCACTATTACAACCCTCACTTCCTCACAACTCACATCTCAGACATTGACTATCAGCTATTCCTCAGTGACAGCCACATTCTCCAAACATATCATAAGACTCTCACTGACATAGTCCCTTCTTTCTTGCAGGAGAAAGTTGCACACAACTCCAGACAACAGGTTGGCACCGGAGGAGGAACAGTTCACCTGCAGATCCTCTTCCCCTCAAAGAAAGCGTGTTTGCCATCACGAGCAGGGGTAGAGGCGAGGCTGTGGCGACTGGCAATGCTGTAGGAGACATCGCGTAGGGTTTCTTCAGGCCTAATCCTCCTCATCCCTTCTGACTTGTCCCTCACTGCAGACACTCCTGCAAGACAAGCTGCAGATACTTTCACCACCCACTTCACTCTCTCTGCCCTCCCTTCACACCACAAGCTAACCCTTCGCCTTCTCTTTCATTTCAGCTACTGAGAATGTGGAAGCCCCTGTGCCAGTGGAGGAAGAGGAGGCCAGCCACCCTCGCAAGCACCAGCTCAGATACTGGCCTCATGCAGACTTTAGAGGCTAGGTTAGAGGAGGTGTCTACACGTGGTAACTCACTAGGCACATGTGCAGGAGCTAGGCCAGGAGGATAGGACGCCACAGCTGCCAGCTCGCCGGAGGGCGAGGTTGCATTCTAGTTCTGGTGCAGAAGACTCAGGTCAGAGTTTGAGGGCCTAGGCTACTGAAGAAGGATGATGGGCATCTACCAGGAAATGCTAGGTTCACTGGACAGCCTGCCTGAGAGCTTGTGCACAATGTTGCGGACCATGGAGGAGTCCAGCTCCAACTTGTCTCAAGACTTTACGCAGGCATGGAGACCGTTCTCTCCAATATATTCAGCTCTATTTACAACACAGTAGCACCCACCATGATGGAGCCTCTGCTGCCACGCAATCTCAGAGGGATGCCATCTTGGCTCTGGGGGCAAATGTTGACAGGGGCGTCCAAAGCATCACAGCAGTCTTTCACTCTGTTCTCATGCAGAGCTGTAGCAGTTTTGATGCGCCATCCCAGGAGAGTGACCTTGCCTCCATGGGAGAGGCACCTGCTGTCCTCACTCAGGACGACAGCATGCCTGCTCCCCCGCCACACACTCTGCCAATGCCCTTGTTAGTGCCACACAGCCAGCTGGGCCAGATTGCCCCAGCACATGCTGAGAGTCTGCAGCCAGGCCCTCTATGCCCAGAGTGTAGTGTCCGAGGATCAATAATACTCAGACTGCAGGAGAACAATAAAACAGGTATTTACTGAACAGGGAGTAATTCAAGACTGAAATACAGAAGCCTGCTATGGCTTTATATACAGGGGTGGTCACTGCCGGTACTGCAGTATAGAATCAGTTCTTCTCTTAAAGGCACATACACAACAATTCCTCCCCTTTTAGATAAACAGTACATAACATTCATTTAACAACTAAATAATAACTAATTACAATTACAATTTTCTCTGTACTATGTACATCAACTGAAATAATCATTTATAAGTTCAGTCTTTGAGGAGGCTTCCTGATCCTGACTGGATAGCGCCTTTCTCGAGTATCCTGTTCTTGCGGCGGTGTTGATTCTGGCTCATTGTCATTGGTTGGTTCGTCAGCTTCCAATACCACTGCTTCTGAGGTAGACGCAATCTGTACTTCGGGTTGATTACCAGGTGCACCTGCTCGTGGTATGGGTTTGGCTTGTTCCTGTGACTCTAGAATCTGGTCAGCATGGCATCTCACGGTGCTCTCTCCAACGTCCACTGTGTACATTAGTGGTCCCTGCTGTGTGCATATCGTTCCTGGCTACCATTTTTCTGTTCGGTAGTCGCGGGCCAAGACTGGTTGCCCTATCTTGAAGCTCCTGGTTGGCTTCTCATTTATGTGCTGGTTTCTTTTATGGAACTTGAATCTTTCTGCTATCAGCAGCGGTGTAGGGTTTAGGTGTTCCTGTAAGATATTAACAACCTCTTCAAAACTTTTCTCCATTGGTTTAGCTGGGGTAATTAAATTCCGCAATAGGCCGTACGTTCTCGTGCCCATCAAATTTAATAATACCGACGCCTTCTTTCCATTGGCCACCTTATTGGCATTGCAGTACACTTCAATTCTTTCCACATACGTGGTCCAGTCTTCTACCTCGTTGTCAAAAGCAGTGATACTGCCACTCTTCGGCATCTTGGGTGATTTAAAATGGCGCCTCCCGCGCTTTTTCTTCTTCCCCAATGTAATAAAATGGTGCCTCCCGCGCTTTTCCTTCTTCCCCAATGGAATAAAATGGCGCCTCCCGCGCTTTTCCTTCTTCCCCTTGCTGCCACGCTGCTCCTAGCGTTCTACAGGGTAATGGCGGCGACCCACGGCTTCGGCGCGTCTCACTTTTCCTTCCCCGCGTTCTATCCTCTCCACGCTGCCCTGTTCTTGAGCACCGACCGCGCCCTGTGCGCTTCACCCTCTCTCCCTCTCTTCCTCCCGACGACACTGCACGGCCCCTTTGCAGAGCCGCTCGATCGAGCCCGAGCCTGCCGCAGTCCGGAAGGTTCAGCGCACTACCTGCTACCAGCACAACTTGCTGGAACACCTCGACTGGGGAGCCAGGCCCAGCTCTCCACAGCCTCCCCTGCAACTCTCCGATGGATCCCTGGGCGGTTGCCCACGGTCGACGCCCGCCGTTCTGAATTCGACCTCCAAGAAGCTTCTCTTCAGGGAAAAGATCCCCGTGAGGTGATGCAGTACTGCAGGTGAGTTTGAACCTGCCCGTCGCCAGTGTAGTGTCCGAGGATCAATAATACTCAGACTGCAGGAGAGCAATAAAACAGGTATTTACTGAACAGGGAGTAATTCAAGACTGAAATACAGAAGCCTGCTATGGCTTTATATACAGGGGTGGTCACTGCCGGTACTGCAGTATAGAATCAGTTCTTCTCTTAATGGCACATACACAACACAGAGCGGCTCGAGATCACCCACCATGGCCCTCTGAAGTGTGCTGAATGGAAGATCAGCATTCTGCCACCTCCCAAGCTGTAGCCACTGAGGAAACATAGGAGCAGTTGGCTCGGGAAAGGAGCACACAAGACAAGCACTATGGGCTAGCACAAGGTGATTCTGAATTATTGCTGTTAACTATTAGATAGAGATGTAATTGAATTGATTGATAAATTTGTTTTCTGTTTTGGATTTGGTGTTTATGTTTGTAGTGAAGTAAGGGAAGACCCATTTATTGGAGTATTTGTGTCGCTGCGCCAATAGGCTCGCCCAAGCCAATAAAAGGTTGATCACACCACTCAACTCACCATTGCAGTCAATGGTGATTGGCAATTTGCTCAATTTATGCCATTATTCACCATTAATCGTGCCACAGCCACTTAAGACTAGAAAATAGTGGCTGATATTGATGTGACTTATGGCCATCACATGACTCTTAGCCTGGGAGGCCAACTCAAAGACAACTAAAGCTGTGGAGCCTCACTCCTGCAGCCTGGAAATTGTTCTCAGAGGGTTTTATTTCTACTTCTCTCAGTCAAACAGTCTTTTCTTGCAACTTTTGCCATTCAGATTCCTGTGAATGTCTGCAGGTAATTATTTTCAGGACCCCCACCTGTTTCTAAAGACTAAGAAGGTGAATAGTAACAGTCTATCCACTGGGCATTCGCCTGTTCTTGATCATGGACAAACTGGAGGAGTAACAGAGGGAGCAGGGAGATACCATGGCCGATTGCACTCGGCAGGGAAGGCTCTTTGATTTGCATACATTTTCTTAGGCTTACAAGCACTAGTAGGCACATTTTAAAAGTTTTTCATGTCAAAAAATATTTAATTCACTAAGAAATTTACCAATGAAACTACTAAATGATTCAGTTTAGTGGTTTTTTTAGTCATTTTTAGTGATTTTAAATCAGGTTACTCACAGGGGGAGGACTTGACACCCTTATTAAAAATGCTTATTTTTGATGATAAACCCTTTTTCAGCTGTATTAATAAAACTTCAGAAATCTGTAACATCTCTCCTTGTAGTCTCATTTTTGGGTGCATTGCTGCCCAGGAGACCAAAAGCAAGAAGCTATGAAACTCCGCCATTTCCGCCACCTCCAAAGTGATCCCACCACCAAACGCATCTTCCCCTCCCCTCCCCTTTCAGCATTCCGTAGGGACCGCTCCCTCCAAGGCACCCTAGTCCACTCCTCTATCACCCCCAGCACCCCCTCCCCTTCGCCTGGCACCTTTCCGTGCAAGCGCATGGGATGTAACACCTGCCCTTATACCTCCCCCCTTCCCACTGTCCAGGACCCCAAACACCCCTTCCAGGTGAAACAGCGATTTACTTGTACTTCTTGCAATCTAGTATACTGTATTCGCTGCTCACGATGCGGTCTCCTCTACATTGGGGAGACCAAACGCAGATTGGGTGACTGCTTTGCGGAACACCTCTGTTCAGTCCGTAAGGGTGACCCCGAGCTTCCGGTTGCCTGTCATTTTAATTCACCACTCCATTCCCACTCGGACCTCACCGTCCTTGGCCTCTTGCATTGTTCCACGGAAGCTCAACGTAAACTCGAAGAACAGCACCTCATCTTCCGATTAAGCACTTTACAGCCTTCTGGACTCAATATCGAGTTCAACAATTTCAGATCATAACCTCGGCCCCTATTACATTTTTACTTATATTTTTTATCCACACCTTTGTTTTGGTTTTTCCCTTCCCCCTTTCCTTTTTTTTCTCTCTCCCACATGGCAGCTGTCTCCCATTCTGCCAGCGCATTTCACACCTAATCTAGAGCTGTCTTTTGTCTCCACTAGTTCTATCACCATCTCGTCTCGTTTTGAACACCTCTTAATGTCTCTCCTTCTCTTTTGTTCTCTCCCAGCCTGGCCTCTTAATCTATTTCATTCCCTGTGCCTCTTAATCTTGATAAAGGGTTTTGACCCGAAACGTTGACTCTAATTTCTCTCCACGGATGTTGCCTGGCCTGCTGAGTTTTTCCAGCATTTTCTGTTGTTATTTAGGCTATGAAACTCACCTGGCCATGCACGTGAGTGCAAAAGACAAGTCTGAAGCGTTTGCAACCATCTACAGCCAGAAGTGCCGAGTGGATGATCCATATCAGCCTACTCCTGAGGTCCCCACCATCACAGAAGCCAGTCTTCAGCCATTTGATTCACTCCATGTGATATCAAGAAATGGCTGAGGCCACTGGATACATCAAAGGCCCCGACAACATCCCGGCTAAAGTGCTGAGTGTAGTGTATGTAACCGTTCTACCTTTAAGAGAACTATTTTAGGGGTTGCACTACTTTATCTTGGCTGCTGTATACTGTAATACCGGCGGTGACCACACCGGTATATAAGTGCTGTGTAATGATTTATTGGGCAGTTCCGCCCTGACCTTCAACCAGTAAAGTCCTGTTAAAGTTTACTCTTGTGGTCTGTGTAGTAATTCACAATATAACACACAGACTTAACAGTGGCGACGAGTTCGATCTTACCCTGCGGCAGAGATACATCCAAAGCAGTTAACGGACGTCGAGAAGAGGCATCCGCCCTCGTCATTCTGCTGAGAGAAGACTCGAGTCTGCAGAGCAAGGAAGAAGGAAGATTTCTGACACGAAGCCTTCCATCAGCAACAGGCAGTGATCGTCCCTTCTATCATGGTGGTGGGTGAGCCGATCAGCGACGAAAAGCAAGTCGGCCACGTTGACTGTGAGTAGGGGAGAAAATAAAAAAAACGGAGGATATAAGGGCGGAGAACTCGACCACGGCCGGGGAAAGGAGCCGGACAGAAGTCGGGGCCAGAGGCGCTGAGACTGGGGCAGTGTAGGGCACGGCAGCCGCGGTGCAGACAAACGCAGCCGGTGTGAGAGACCGGGCTACAAGCGGGAATGCAGCCGGTGTGAGAGACCGGACTACAAGCGGGAACGCAGCCAGTGTGAGAGACCGGGCTACAAGCGGGAACGCAGCCGGTGTGAGAGACCGGGCACAAGTGGGCTGGGAGACGCAACAGCGTCGAGAGACAGCTCGACCGCGACAGGGGAAAAAGGCCGGGCACCTACCGAGGCCGCGAGGTGCTGCGACCGGGATCGTAAGGCGCGGGAGGTAATAAAAAATAAAAAAAAGAAGAAACGGCGGAGAACTCAGCCGCAGCCGGGGGAGGAAAGGACCGGACTGCGAGAGGGGCTGGGAGGCGCGATTGAAAACCGCTGAGGGAGAGACAGAGCCCGAGCGAGCGGGAGAGGCAGAGCCCGAGCGAGCGGGAGAGCGAGGGAGACCGAGCGAGCGAGGGAGAACGAGACCGAGCGAGGGAGACCGAGCGCGGGAAACCGCCATTTTCGGAGGCGGGGAAGAAGACAGGAGTGGGAAACCGCCATTTTGAAAGTAGGCGGGGAAGAAGACAAGCGTGGGAAACTGCCATTTTGGAAGTAGGCGAGGAAGAAGACAAGCGCGGGAAACTGCCATTTTTTTTTTTAAAAAGTAAAGGGAAAAAAAAAAATTCATTGTTGTTTCTCAGAAAGATTGCTAAGATGCCTAAGCGTGGTAACATCAACGATTTCGATCCCGATGTGGAAGATTGGGCCACGTATGTAGAACGCATCAAGATATATTGTAAGGCAAATAAAATAGCAAATGATGATAAAGCTCTAACCTTACTAAACTCAATGGGTGCGAAGACATACGGGCTACTGAAGCATCTTCTATCACCAGCTAAACCGGCGGATCAGACTTTCGCTAATATTGTTGCTGTCCTGAAGGATCATTTGAACCCCACACCGCTGATGTTAGCGGAACGATTCAAATTTTATGCGAGAACGCAACTGAAAGAGGAAAGCAACGCGGAGTACTTGGTTGAACTGCGTAGACTAGCGAAATACTGTCAGTTTGGGGAAAATCTGACAGAGGCATTGAGAGACAAGTTCGTGTGCGGGTTGTCGAAGGAAGGAACACAAAAGCGACTGCTCGAAGAGAACGATCTTACACTTGATAAGGCTGTCCTTATTGCAGCATCGCACGAAGCCGCAGTGAGAGGCACTGCGGAAATGCAGCTGAAGGCAGCGGTACTCAGCGTGGATCAAATGGCTTCGGGTACAACGAAATGTTATCGTTGTGGGAAGACAACACACGACCAGAACCAATGCTGGTTTAAAAACCAGGAATGTAGAAAATGTGGCAAGCTTGGTCACATAGCTAAAGTATGCCGGTCAGGAAAGAAGACCAACAACAAAAAAAAGTCACCGCCGGAAAAGTACAGCAAGGTACACAAGGTGGCTGAGAAGAGTTCGGATGAACAGAATTCGGATTCAGATTCCAACAGCAAGGAACTGGGTAGTCTGAGAATTCACAATGTGAGTAAGGAAGCTGACCGACAAACTATCTGGGTCACACTGCAGATAACAGGAGTCCACGTGAAAATGGACTTGGACACCGGATCGGCGTTGACGGTCATGAATAAACAAGATTACAAAAAGTTATTCACACATATTCCCCTACGGGATACGAAGATAGTATTGCAAACATATACGGGGCAAAGAGTATACCCCATCGGAAAGATAAAAGTCAAGGTGAGACACACGGACAAAGAACACCAAGGAATGGACTTATATGTACTACCTGAGGGAGGTCCACCACTTCTGGGACGGGAGTGGATCAGGAAAATAAATATGGACTGGCACTCCCTAAAAGCAATAACGGTAGATTCCGGAAAGAAAAATGTCAAACCTGCACGATTGTCCAGAATATTGGATGAGGACGTATGCAACAGTGACAGGGACAAAGCAGAGAGTGAGAACTCGGTGAAGACAATCAGCTCAGACTCTGGAACTGATGATGGTAAGACCAGCCCATGTGCAAAAGACAAGTCTAAAATGGACTTGCAGATTAAAGATGGAAAAACGAAGGAGTACATAAATGCTTCAGAAGAGAGCAAAGTATCAGAACAGATTTCCACCGAACAACAACAACATAGTTTGACAGAGAATTCTGAGTCTGTCCAGTCTACAGACATGCACATTTCTGAGGAACACCGGGCTCGAACTCAACTCAATTTCAAACTACAACAGCAATTGGAACAAATGATTCACTGTTTTGAGCAAGACATGAATGCAAAGAAAAAGTTCTTTAACACAGAGTGGGAGAATCTGGAAGGACAGCTGAGGCAGCTGATTGAGAAAATGGAGCAGGAACACACAAACCGTCTGCGCGAGGAGGCCAAACGAATCAAAGCTGAGCAAGAAAGGGAATATGTCGAATTCATCGAGCAGTTGAAAGCTAAGAAGAAAGAGCACCCTTTTGTGAGCAGTGTCAGCAGTACTAAGCCACTCAGGGAATTGGGTGCAGAGGCAAAACCTGAAGATGCTGCAGAGATCAAGTTTGTTGCTGGAAGCGCTACTTCCAGAGCTTTGCTTCGAATTAAAGAATTGCCAGTTAAAATTGTGAAACCCTTGAAAGAGAAGATTAACATGGAGAAACATCGTGTCATTTTCGAATGCAAGGTTTCCAGGTCAAATGCTGCTGTCAAGTGGTATTACAAAGACAAAGAGATTCATCCCAGTAATAAATATGAGATTGTGAGTGAAGATGTGTACAGGAAGCTCGTTATTAATAATGTCGCTTTTGAAGATGAAGGCAACTACATGTGCGACGCCATAGATGACCAAAGCACAGCAAAGTTATATGTAGAAGAGCAATCAATTGCCATCATTAAACCCATATGTGCTGTGGAAGTGTCAGCGCCAAGTGACGCCAATTTTGAGTGTGAGCTTTCAGTTGCTGACGTGAAGTCTCCAAAATGGATACTAAATGGTGAAATTCTTCATGCTTCTGAAGATGTGGACATTGAGCATAGTGGCACTATTCATCGTCTCACTCTAAAAAAAACAACTTGTAAGATGACCGGCTTACTGCAGTTTATTGCAGGGAAATCAAAATCTGAGGCAAGGCTGACTATTAAAGAGCCTCCGTCAAAGGTAGTCAAAGAACTACAGAACATTACAGTGGAAGAGAAGCATTCTGCTACTTTGAGCTGTGAGTTTACACTTACTCCCAAGATGGTCAGATGGTACAAAGACCAGAGCTTAATCGAAGCTTCTGACCGTTACAAATTTAAACAAAATAAGAATGTGATAGAACTTACCATTACAAATCTCACAACCAAAGACTCTGGTGAATATAGCTGCAAATCAAGTAATGCACAGACCGCAGCCACACTCACAGTTGAAGCTCCAAAAATAGAAATAATAAACCATTTAGAGGACGTAGGTACTGAGGAGGACAGCAATCTAGTATATTCATGTGAGTTGTCCCATGATGATGAAGATGATGACTCATCTGAACCATTATCACCCCTTCCAGGTCACGCACGTGGTCCCTCTGAACTGAATCAAATCAGTCTGGAAGTAGGGAAAATTCCCAAGGTACTCGAGCCTTTAGAAGCCAGCAAGGCTGTTTCGGAAGTTACGAAAGTTCAAGCTGTTAAGTCCAGTGAAGGACTATTGGATGAGTCACCCCGGCAACGTGAACCGACTACACCACCGAGAACTACTACGCCACCGAGGCGTTATCCGGACCGAGTCAGGAAGCACAGGAGGCGCCTCCGCAGAGACTGAATCTGTGAACTGTTTTCCGCAGAGACTGAATCTGTGAACTGTTTCCCGCAGAGACTGCATCTGTGAACTGTTTTTACATGAAGTTGGATATATGTTATGATGTTATGTTTAATGGGGAATAGGTATATTGTAAGCTAAAAAGGGAGGATTGTAGTGTATGTAACCGTTCTACCTTTAAGAGAACTATTTTAGGGGTTGCACTACTTTATCTTGGCTGCTGTATACTGTAATACCGGCGGTGACCACACCGGTATATAAGTGCTGTGTAATGATTTATTGGGCAGTTCCGCCCTGACCTTCAACCAGTAAAGTCCTGTTAAAGTTTACTCTTGTGGTCTGTGTAGTAATTCGCAATATAACACACAGACTTAACACTGAGGACTTGTGCTCCAGAACTAGCCGCACCTCTAGCCAAGCTGTTCCAGTACAGGTACAACACTGGCATCTATTCTACAATGTGGAAAACTGCCCAGGTATTGTCCTGTCCACAAAAAGCAGGACAAATCCAATCTGGTCAATGACCGCCCCATCAGTCTACTCTTGATCATCAGCAAAGTGATGGAAGATGTCGTCGACAGTGCTATCAAGCGGCACTTACTCACCAATAACCTGCTCACTGATGCTCAGTTTGGGTTTTGCCAGGACCACTCGGTTCCCGACCTCATTACAGCCTTGATCCAAACATAGACAAAGGAGCTGAATTCCAGAGGTGAGATGAGAGTGACTGCTCTTGACATCAAGGCAGCATTTGGCCGAGTGTGGCATCAAGGAGCCCGAGTAAAACTGAAGTCAATGGGAATAGAAGGGGAAAGCACAAAGGAAGATGGTTGTGGTGTTTGAAGCTCAATCATCACAGCCCCAGGACATCGCTGCAGGAGTTCCTCAGGGCAGTGTCCTAGGCCCAACCATCTCCAGCTGCTTCATCAATGACCTTCCCTCCAACATAAGGTCAGAAATGGGGATGTTTGCTGATGACTGCACAGTGTTCAGTGCCATTCACAACTCCTCAGATAATGATGCAGTCCATGCCAACATGCAACAAATCCTGGACGACGTTCAGGCTTGGGCTGATAAGGGCAGGTAACATTTGCACCACACAAGTGCCAGGCAATGACCATCTCCAACAAGAGAGAGTCCAACCACCGCCCCTAAACATTCAATTGCATTACCATCCTCAAATCCCCCACCATCAACATCCTGGGGGGTCACCATTGACCAGAAACTTAACTGGACCACCCACATAAATAATGTGGCAACAAGAGCAGGTCAAAGGCTAGATATTCTGCGGCAAGTGTCTCACCTCCTGACTTCCCCAAAGCCTTTCTACCATCTGCAAGGCACAAGTAAGGAGTGTGATGGAATACTCTCCACTTGCCTGGATGAGTGCAGCTCCAACAACACTCAAGAAACTCGACACCATCCAGGACAAAGCAGCCCACTTGATTGGCACCCCATCCACCACCTTAAACATTCACTCCCTCTACCACCAGTGTACCGTGGCTGCAGTGTTTACCATCTACAAGATGCACTGCAGCAACTTGCCAAGGCTTCTTCGGCAACACCTCCCAAACCCGCGACCTCTACCACCTAGAAAGACAAGGGCAGCAGGCGCATGGGAACACCACCACCTCCAAGTTCCCCACCAAGTCACACACCATCTTGACTTAGAAGTATATCGCCGATCCTTCATCGTCGCTGGGTCAAAATCCTGGAACTCCCTCCCTAACAGCGCTGTGGGAGTACCTTCACCACACGGACTGCAGCGGTTCAAGAAGGCGGCCACCACCACCTTCTCAAGGGCAACTAGGGATGAGCAATAAATGGTGGCCTGGCTAGCGATGCCCACATCCCATAAACGAATAAAAAAACCTCAGCCTAACCCACTGTCGGAGCACAATGGAATGCTTGCAGCTGCAGGGCCCTGTCCTCGTGATGGGTCAGCTGCTCCACTCTGAGCGTGCTCCCGTGCATTGTGCACCAACTTGCCCTGTAGGGAGAAAACAGAGTTGAAGTTACATGGGTTGCTTCCCATGACGTACAGGTGTCAATCTGACAGGCATCTTTTCAAGCATTGGAATCTTTTGTTCATCAACTGGTCAGGTCTTTGTATCTTTTACCATACTGGTCCTCCGACTGTGGGGTGACCGACAACGACAAGGCACTCAATGCTTCGGCCACCTCCCTCCACACCACCTGGTTCACTTTGTGGGGAGCCCTCACCCTTGCAGTCCCCAGCAGTCACCTCCACTGCATCTCATCCAAGAGGTCCTTGTCACCAAAGTTATGTGCCCTCTTTTGAACTTGTCTTGCGACAGTGAGTAAAGAAAACATAGGTCCCAAAATTCAACAGGGCCAATTATGACAGTTTTGTTTCCGGTTCAGATACTTGTGCACAGTGATCCTCTGCAGCATGGGGTCAGTTTATTTAAATATGCATTGGCAGTTCTGTGGTGCAAACCCAGGGCAAAAGAGGAGTAATGTGCCAGGGATGCTTGCAAATTGCAGTTTAGACTTTAAAAAGCCAAGTCAGGTAGAAGAGTGCAGCATCAGCCTGGGGAAGCATTCGTTAAGTATGGAAGTGCTTGGATCAGTGAGTGGTCTGTCAGGTAGCTGTACTGGATGGCTCGTGTGTGATTTTGTGTCACTTTTAAAGAAAATCTCCCGCTGGTGGATCTGGCAGAGGCAGCCAAAGGGAGAAAGGCATTGCGGACAGGAAGAAAGAAAGAGGGTGCAATTTCAATGAGAGTGACCTCCAGACCTTCCTGGATGAGATTCAGGAAAGGGGAGAGAGAGAGACAGACAGAGATTGCTGGGCTCCATGAGGAAGCTGCAAAAAAGTGTTGCATTTGCCATATAGAGGGAGGTGACAGTAACATTGGCCCCGATCTTGACTGGGGGTTGGGGGGGCCCCCGAGTTTCTGTCAGGAAACCCGCATGCTGTGGAATTTTGACTCCATACCACGTGTAGTTTTGCTTTGATAGGTTCCCTGATTGGCAGGCTTGGCTTCCAGTCGGACGGGGAGGCCCCTGGAGCAGGCCGCATCTGCCACCGCAGGTAAGTTGTCTGCTGCTGCTAGTTGGGGGTAGGGTCAGATCCCCAGCCCGGGGGGAGTTTATTGGGTGGGGGGGGGTTGGTCTGTTGGTGCGGGGGGAGCTTGGGAGGCCGGGGGGGGAGCACTTACCTTCTAACCAAAACTGTCCTCGTTTCCCTTCATCTGTCGGGTTTCCTGGATTAAACCTGCAAAGCAGGTTAAATTAGAGGTTGCCAGCCTTATTAGAATATCTAATTGGCCAACCCGCTTCCTGGGAGTGGGTTGGCTAACCGTCCCTGTCCTGTCTCCTGGGAGTGGGTTGGCTGCCCGCACCTTGTCCCGCCTCCTGGGAGCGCGTTGGCTACCCGCCCCTTGTCCCGCCTCCTGGGAGTGCGTTGGCTACCCGCCACTTGTCCCGCCTCCTGGGAGTGTGTTGGCTACCCGCCCCTTGTCCCGCCTCCTGGGAGTGCGTTGGCTACCCGCCCCTTGTCCCACCTCCTGGGAGTGGGTTGGCTGCCCGCACCTTGTCCCGCCTCCTGGGAGTGGGGTTGGCTACCCGCCCCTTGTCCCACCTCCTGGGGGTGGGTTGGCTGCCCGCACCTTGTCACACCTCCTGGGGGTGGGTTGGCTGCCCGCCCCTTGTCCCGCCTCCTGGGAGTGGGTTGGCTGCCCGCCCCTTGCCCCACCTCCTGGGAGTGGGTTGGCTGCCCACCCCTTGCCCCACCTCCTGGGAGTGGGTTGGCTGCCCGCACCTTGTCCCACCTCCTGGGAGTGGGTTGGCTGCCCGCCCCTTGTCCCGCCTCCTGGGAGTGGGTTGGCTGCCCGCACCTTGTCCCACCTCCTGGGAGTGGGTTGGCTGCCCGCCCCTTGCCCCACCTCCTGGGAGTGGGTTGGCTGCCCGCACCTTGTCCCGCCTCCTGGGAGTGGGTTGGCTGCCCGCACCTTGTCCCGCCTCCTGGGAGCGGGTTGGCTGCCCGCACCTTGTCCCACCTCCTGGGAGTGGGTTGGCTGCCCGCACCTTGTCCTGCCTCCTGGGAGTGGGTTGGCTACCCGCCCCTTGCCCCACCTCCTGGAGGTGGGTTGGCTACCCACCCTTTGTCCCGCCTCCTGGGAGTGGGTTGGCTGCCCACACCTTGTCCCGCCTCCTGGGAGTGGGTTGGCTGCCCGCACCTTGTCCCGCCTCCTGGGAGTGGGTTGGCTGCCCGCCCCTTGTCCCGCCTCCTGGGAGTGGGTTGGCTGCCCGCCCCTTGTCCCGCCTCCTGGGAGTGGGTTGGCTGCCCGCCCCTTGTCCTGTCTCCTGGGAGTGGGTTGGCTACCCGTCCCTTGTCCCGCCTCCTGGGAGTAGGTTAGCTGCCCGCCCCTTGTCCTGTCTCCTGGGAGTGGGTTGGCTGCCCGCACCTTGTCCTGTCTCCTGGGAGTGGGTTGGCTGCCCGCACCTTGCCCCACCTCCTGGGAGTGGGTTGGCTGCCCGCCCCTTGCCCCACCTCCTGGGAGTGGGTTGGCTGCCCGCCCCTTGTCCAGCCTCCTGGGAGTGGGTTGGCTGCCCGCCCCTTGTCCCGCCTCCTGGGAGTGGGTTGGCTGCCCGCCCCTTGTCCCGCCTCCTGGGAGTGGGTTGGCTGCCCGCACCTTGTCCCGCCTCCTGGGAGTGGGTTGGCTGCCCGCCCCTTGTCCCGCCTCCTGGGAGTGGGTTGGCTGCCCGCACCTTGTCCAGTCTAATGGGAGTGGGTTGGCTGCCCGCACCTTGTCCTGTCTCCTGGGAGTGGGTTGTCTGCCCGCCCCTTGTCCTGTCTCCTGGGAGTGGGTTGGCTGCCCGCCCCTTGTCCTGTCTCCTGGGAGTGGGTTGGCTACCCGCCCCTTGTCCCGCCTCCATTAAGCCTGGAAGTGGGCGGGTTGGAGTTGGGCTCGAGATTTTTAAAGTTTTAACATCTCACCTGACCCCAGCTCACCCGTTTTGGGGGTTTCAGATTCAGCCCATTGAATGCCACCTCTCTCACACCCAGAACCGCAGACCAGTGCTGGAAGAAGTTCTGTGATCTGATGACGACAGGCAATAAAACACAACAGTCACTCTCCCTTTTCTGCCTTAGACACTGAGCACCAAGAAACTGTTCACACTCTAACCTTAATAGTTATACCAATAACCCTTCACACTATACTGTGGGCCAAGGGTTTGCTAAATCTGTATCTTGCAATATGTGTTGCCAACTCCTTAAACAGCAATTACTTGCACACAAAACTTTAAAATCACTTGCTCCACTTTAACAGAGTGATATTAAATCCAATGCCACCTGGGAGACAGCCCTCAATGCCTTCAATGTCTCTGAGCACAATACTCACATCCTCACAGTGGAAATGTGCAGAATAAAAAAGAATCAAAACAAAAGAAAGAGTTTTTGGATGATACATTGCAAAAGTGTGAGCTAAACTTTGAAATCTCTTTTTCACAGGAAAATATATCTAATAATCTGGAAAAAAACTGTTCTAAATATACATATAATAACTAACAGAGAAGGGTCACCTGAGCTGGACAAGACACTGGCTGAAGGTGAAATTCTTCTTTTATCAAAGGAATGGAAGAATGCCTATTTTTCTTTGTAAACAAAACCACATGCTCATAAATGGGTGGGGGTAGAATTTCCATGGATTCCTCTCGATTTCCTGCAGTAACTTCAGTGGAAGATCAGTGTAAACCTCAGAGAGATGGGGAGCCCTGACTGATTTCCCATCCCTTGTACCAGGGAACTGAAGCCAACTATAGCATCTGTTGAGTGGGCAGGTAAGAGTTGGGCTTGAGATAACTCAGCACAGACTGGAGACCAAACGTGGGATGTGCCTGGTTGGAATTGCTTACTTTCTCAACGGATAATTCACTGAGTCATTCAGGGATACCATGGTGACAAAATGAAGCATGGTATTGGCTTGTTTAATTCTATCAGGGCACACAAGAGATTAAAAGCCAGCCTCACTCACAGAAGCACATGCCCTGGATTCACCCGATACAATAGCAGCAACATTTAGTCATTTTACCTGAAGCAGGTGCTCATGGGATGGGCCAAACCATTCCATTCAAGTCTCCTCATCTTGTGAGATTTGTTCACATGTGCTGGCAGGAGTTTTGAAGTTTAACTGATGGTTATTTAACTCTGCTTCGTTCTAATCATTTTCTGGGAAATATTTCTCAGCCTTGCTGGTTCAAACTGGGGTGAGGGGGGGAGAAGAGAGATTAAACCAATAAGCTGAAATGACAGTGTAGAGGGTTCTCTGTATGTTCCCTGGGCATGTTATGAATTGCCTAGCTTTTTAGGCAAGTAAAAGGATTCTCCAGCACATAGGGAGCGAAGGACTCACCTATGGGAGCGGTCTGAGGCATTAAAGATAAAAGAAAAATATATCTAGAGTAACAACCCCACAAACATAACACCCTTATAAATACATATTGGGGACAATTTTCTGAGTACACGCTAGTGAGGCAGAACTTCACCTACTGCCAGGACATATTGGAAAATCACAGGTGCGATGCCTGCTATTTTCTGTCCATTGATTGCCATGGACAGAAAATCAGTCAGCAAACCCACAAGCAGCGTCACAGAATGTAGGCTGACACTCCAGTGTAGCACATGACACTTTTTGAAGAAGAGCAGGGGAGTTCTCCCTGGTGTCCTGACCAATATTTATCCCTCATCCAACACCTAACACAGATTTATCTCATTGCTGTTTGTGGGACCTTGCTGTGCACAAATTGTGTTTCCTGCATTACAACAGTGATTACACTTCACAAGTACTTCATTGGTTGTAAAGCACTTTGTGTGGTGAAAGGCTCTACATAAATGCAAGTTTTTTCTTTAATCACTGTATTTATTGATGAACTCCCTCTTTACCTTATTGGAATTGTTTTTATTACTCTATCCATCTTATATCTGAAGACTTCCCATTGCTGATCCATCGGCCATTTACTAACTTTTCTGCCCACTTAGTTTGGGGCATAACCCTTCTTATCTCACTGAACTTTGCCTTTTTCAAGTCCAACACCCTTATCTTTAACTCTTCATTATCCTTTTCTGTTTTGATATTGAACATTATAGTCGCTATTTCCCAATTGTTCTCCTATTGTCACATTCCTCTTGTGGCTTCCTTGATACATGTGTCAAAAGCAGTCTTGCATTGCAGTTACCAATTCATACTCTAGGCCACTTGGACAATCTCAATTTATATTTGTTGTTTGAAATCCCCCATTCAGATAACCCTATTTTCACATATCCTCCTTATATCTTTATAACGCCAACAATGAGTGAGATAATATGATTCAACAATAATAAGTTTTATCATTCTACACAATCTATCACTCACGGTTTATCAGTAACCAAAATATTGAGTATATCAGAATCATGCTTTTAGTTATCATAACTTTCATGAGAGTTTCTGATGTGTAACCTCAATGCTCCAGAAATGAGGGCTGGGATATTTTAACTCCCAGGCCTCGTTTAAATCACACCTGCCCACCAACACCAGAGAGGCTGCGGGATCAGCTGCCAGGGCCATCCGACAGGGGTTTTGCGATCTGAAAGGTGAGACAAGTCCGCGGCAGGGGAGGTCTAAGCTTTCCCCATGGGGCCCGGAGGAGCAATCCTATGTTCCTCCTGGTTCCATAAGGAAAGCTAAAAAAAAGTTTTAAAACTTACCTTTTTGTGCCTGTTCTGGCCCTGATGGTCTCCCCAGCTGCTTTCACCTGGCAGGAAACTCACTGGGGCTTCCCACTCAGGCTGGCTAGTTAAAATTGCAGTCATATCCCGATAACGTTATTGGGACCCAACATGCATATGCAAAAAAGGACCCCACCACCTTTGAGCGAGTGTCCTTGACGCCTCCTCAGTTGAGTAGGTTAAAATTGGGAACCAATTGGCATCTCCAGAGCAGGTAAGTAACTCAGGCAATTTTAACTGCCCAGCCTCCCAGTTTCTGCCAGTGAAGTAGGGTTAAAATTACACTCAAAGATTAATAGAGATACAGGAAGGGAGTAACAGAGATCAATACATCTATTGACCACTTAACTACCAGAATTGAGAAATCCTGAAAAATTGAATATAGCGATTGTTGTTTATGGGGTTAATGTGATTGCCATTTTGTGCATAGCAAGATGCCACAAACCGCAATGTGCTGAACGATTAGTTAATCTGGCAATTTTGATTGAGAAGGGAATATTGGACAGCACACTGGAGAATAGTGCTGGAGGATCATTAACATCCAGCCAAAGCTCTAGAACAGGGAGATTGGGACTGGGTTGAATCCAAAGGACTGAACCTTTAACAATGCAGCAGTCCTTCAATTCTGCACTGAAAGTGTCAGCCTAGATTATGCTCTCAAGTCCTTGAGTAGCCTTACACCCACAACCACCTGACACGTCTATTGGCAAAAATAATTCTATATGTTAAAATGTGTGTGTATAATGCGCACTTCGTATGTCACAGTTACTTTCTGTAACTCCTTCCTGTCATACTTTGTTGCTAACACCCTATTGTTATAAAATAGTGTATCCTTGGAATCACCGTGAGCAATGTCACAGGAAATTTGCTTTTAAAATAATAAATAGAGTAAAACAGATTAAAGAGTTTTACATTTACAATTTTGAATTTTCCAGGGATATGCATGCTTTGTGCATCCCAGGATGCGTGACTATTACAGTCTGGGGAGAAGAGGGAGGCCTATAGCACTGCTTTTGCATGAGAACCCAATGCTCTTCAGCTGGTCTTAGGTCTGTAGCTGTTACCACACCAGTAAGTCAGTGCAATGCTACAATAGTTGTGACTAACTTGACTTTGAAAATTATACAAGTCAGCAAAAATAAATAACCCAACTCTGGCAGCAATTTTAGTTGCATATTCAGTCAACAGCTTAACGTACAGGCTATACTGAAGAAATGCATACGTTTTGTTCACTGCAGCAGACTACCTAGTAACAGGAAGCCAACACTCTTCCTGTTGTTTAAAAGAACAAACAAGTACAAAGCATTTATTTTGCTTTCATGCTTCTCCCATTGTGAACTCTTGCTACCTGAGCATTTCCCCAGGGCTAAATAATGAAATTTAAAAGATTTTTGTTTTTAGAAAGTGTAGTTGCTAGGATAAAAGCGTGAGTTCTTTTTTAAAAAAGGAAAATTGTGCTCATGCACATACATGAAACTGTGCAACCTATGGGTTTTAGTGGTTTTGGTCAGAGGTTAGTCGAAAAGGGATTTTACCAGCATCCATTTTACTATTACCAGGCTTGAAGAAATTCCAGAGAGTCATCAAAGAGGAAAATGTAATATTATTCATCCATCACAAAAGGTACAGAAAACTAAACTAATGACTATTGAACACTCCCACGATTTCCCCCAAGGAGGGTATAAATGTAGATATCTTCAGCTATGGTTAACATCGTACTCTGAAATTAACTTCTGTCAGTCTTCAGAATAAATGACTGCTGTAATCATGAAGAGGTTACTGTGCACGTTCTTCATTGTGCTAAGTTATACCATGTTAACAGGTGGTGTACCTGCAAAAGAAGCAGCCCTGAAAGAAATGTTGCATTCAGCTACACATCTCCAGGAAATTGGACAGGTATGGTTTTAGCCTTTGAGTATGTGATAGCATCTTTAGTGTTACAGCTCTTATTTATTTTTTGCAAATATTAAAGATTAATTGTTTTTGCATTGTGTAATTCCAGGACACATGGGACTCTCTACTCACTCCTGTAAACATAGAGGTAAGCATTTATTTAAATGTTTTGATTAAAAGGTTAAACTGTACTATTTACATCAGGATTATAACAAAAGTACACAAATTTAAATTTATATTGCTGGCACACTTATTTGAAAATGTAAAGAAAAAGAAAAACGTTAGACAATGAAATATAGATCTCTCATCCAGGCTATCTGAAAGTACTTCATTCCTGAATGTTAAATTGATGATAATAGTAATTCGCTCTTGCACTAGTTATTCAATAATTTGTGAAGAATGCCACATCATTTTGAAAAGGGACTGCATATAAAATGATAAATGTTATCCAAGTAGAAGAATAAAGAATGTAGCAACAGAAAAAAAATCTGATTTTAAGAAAAGAACAAACTACTTGTGGCAACAATAAGATAGATTGCTACAAAAGCTAAACCAGTCTACCTGGGTTTGAAAGGCTGGCTATGACTGTAGAGGTAGAGGTAGAAATCCTCATCACATTTAAAAAGTACTTGGATAAGCACTTGAAGTGCCGTAACCTACAAGGCTACAGACCAAGAGCTGGAAAGTGGGATTAGGCTAGATAGCTCTTTGTCGGCCAGCACGGACATGATGGGCCAAATGGTCTCCTCTGTGCCGTATGACTCTATAAATCACTTCAGACTATCAAACAGAGCATTTTGATCAGAGAATTGGATAGAGATTTTAATGATAAAAATTATTACTGAACTGTTATAAAAAGCACATATTTATTCCATTGACTCGGGGATATTAAATTCAATCAGCAGTTTGCTGTGAATTTGAAATCTGGTTTTAATTTCTTTTATATTTGGCCAACACTTAACTTACATTATCACTTTACAGTTAAGGTTTTAAAAAATTACATTATTGTGCTAAGTAGTGTTTGTAGCAGAAGTAGAAAAACATTGAAGTACTTGAGCTTAATGTAGATTGCAATAGCAAGCACTGAGCACTTGAAAGCATATACATTATTCTTTTGAGGAATACAGTTGTATTTCTGGGTCAAAAAAATTTAAGTATCTAATTTGAGTTCAGTCAAGGGCCACAGCAGTAAACATTTGTCCTTATCAGGCGCAAATCAGGGCCATAAACATTGTTTAGCAGTTGATACGCTGTTAAAACCCCACTTACACCTAATCCAACAAGATCTAACTTTTAACAGCGATATTACTGCGGGAAAGCTGAAGTTTTCACAGTTACACTGATTTCCCTGATTACACTGATTGCCAGCTATGGATGGGAGTGGGGGGGGGGGATGTTGCAGGGCCACAGCGCAGCCAGTGTCGGAGCAGTGAATGACTGACCACAACTTCAGGATTTCCGCGTTAAGATGTGTGTGCACTACATCCTGAAGTTGTGGTCAGTTTCAAAGGGGCAGTAACAGCGAACGATGTTCGTTCACTGTTATTACCCACTGCAAATTTCGGACCAATATTTCAACTTATATTTTTACACCAATAGCATTTTCTGAAATGGAAAACATTTCCACCTTCCCTCCCATTTAGGCAAAAACTCTTACATCCCTGCGCATTAGGATGATGTCTGTCACAGTGCATCGTGTAAAATATATCCTTTTATTCTAATTTTTCTCGTTTTTCATTCTGCAGCTTGATTGCTCTCTGCTCTACTTTAAAAAAGGATTGAAGGACTTGAAGACAAAGTGTAAAGTTAATGCCAGTGATGAACAGAGTTGCATAAACTACATAAAGGTCATAAGAATGAATATGAGACTATGGCAAGCCGTAAGTACAAGATCAAGTACAAGTCTTCATACCACAATGTAAATTGGATCTGAAAAGCTAGCACTTGTTGTCAAACATAATATTCTATTTCAACTAAAATGTATTTCTTCTTCAGCATGATTTAGCGCTTTAAAACTACTGTCTTTCCTGAAACACAAAAACAGAAACAAACACCTGTAAGGTGGATGGTACAAAAACATTAACAGTAGGGGGCAGTACACTAAAGTGTTGGCCACCTTAGTCCATGATGAGGATAGTGTTGTGTTAAAAGAATGTACTAATAACTGTGATCTTATTTCCAGAAAAAATGCCCAGAATGTGAATATGAAAAGAAGAACTTCACTGACTTCATGTCTCACCTGATTTCGTTCTTACAGAAAAAGCACAAAGAATTAATTGCAAATTTACATGGCGCTCGTGGAACTAAATAAGGCATTTTGATGTCTATGCATGTCGACAGTAAAGCTAACACAAATTAACTTGATGTTTAAGATTGGAAAATAATATTTTAATATTTAATTTATTGTGTTTTTATAATCATATGAAGGCTGCTCTTAAAAATGTAAGAAAATTACTGACTGCTCACAGCTAGTGCTGAATGTAAGTCTGTTGCACTAGCTGTGTTTGACAATGTGCCTGAACTTAGCCTTATTTATACCAATTAAATAATAGTGTTTTGTAAACAAAGCTATTTTATGTGGATAACTGTGATGTCAATATTTATAACTTATTCAAAAATATCATAATATATGTTAAGAGTACACTGTATTTAATTTACCTTATTTATATATGACTTGTATTTTTACTATAAGTTATTACAGTTGCTGCTGTTTTATTTAAAATTTATGATGTTCTAATTCAAGCTATAAACACAAATAAAAGTGGTGAACTATGCTTTGTTGTGTGTCATTAAGACCTATGGGTTCACAATAACAACAGAAAATGCTGGAAAAACTCAGCAGACCAGGCAACATTCGTGGAGAGAGAAATAGAGTCAACGTTTCAGGTCGAAATATTTTGTCAAGACTGAAAAAGCACAGGAAATGGAACAGATTAAAAGCCAGGCTGGGAGAGAACAAAAGAGAAGTGAAGAGACATTAAGAGGTATTCAAAATGAGACGAGATGGTGATAGGACTAGTGGAGACAAAAGACGGCTCTAGATTAGGTGTGAAATGCGCTGGCAGAATGGGAGACAGCTGTCATGTGGGAGAGAAGAAAAGGGGGGGAGGGCCCAAACAAAGGTGTGGATAAAAAATATAAGTAAAAATGTAATGGGGGCCGAGGTTATGATCTGAAATTGTTGAACTCGATATTGAGTCCGGAAGGCTGTAAAGTGCCTAATCGGAAGATGAGGTGCTGTTCCTCGAGCTCACGCTGAGCTTCCGTGGAACAATGCAAGAGCCCGAATATGGTGAGATCTGAGTGGGAATGGGGCAATGAATTAAAATGACAGGCGACCGGAAGCTCGGGGTCATCCTTATGGACTGAACGGAGGTGTTCCGCAAAGCGGTCACCCAATCTGTGTTTGGCCTCCCCAATGTAGAGGAGACCACATCGTGAGCAGCGAATACAGTATACTAGATTGCAAGAAGTACAAGTAAATCGCTGTTTCACCTGGAAGGGGTGTTTGGGGCCCTGGACAGTGGGAAGGGGGGAGGTATAAGGGCAGGTGTTGCATCTCCTGCGCTTGCACGGGAAGGTGCCGGGCAAAGGGGAAGGGGTGCTTGGGGTGATAGAGGAGTGGACTAGGGTGTCTCGGAGGGAGCGGTCCCGACGGAATGCTGAAAGGGTAGGGGAGGAGAAGATGCATTTGGTGGTGGGATCACATTGGAGGTGGCGGAAATAGCAAAGGATGATCCGTTGAATGTGGAGGCTGGTGGGGTGAAAGGTGAGGACAAGGGGAACCCTATCGTGGTTCCGGGAGGGAGGGGCAGGGGTGGGGGCAGAAGTGCGGAAGATAGAACGGACACGGTCGAGGGCCGTGTCAACCATGGTAGAGGGGAATCCTCAGTTGAGGAAAAAGGAAGACATGTCGGAAGCACTGGTGTGGAAGGTGGCATCGTCGGAGCAGAGACAGAAAAACTGGGAGAATGGAATAGAATCCTTACAGGAGGCGGGGTGGGAGGAAGCATAGTCCAGGTAGCTATGGGAGTCTGTGGGCTTGTAGTGAATGTTGGTCAATAACCTATCCCCAGAGATGGAGACGGAGAAGTCGAGGAAGGGAAGGGAAGAGTCAGAGATGGACCATGTGAAGGTGAGGGAAGGGTGGAAATTGGAGGCAAAGTGAATGAAATTGTCTAGTTCAGGGCGAGAGCAGGAAACAGCACCGATACATTCATAAATGTACCGGAAAAAGAGGTGCGGGAGGGGACCCGAGTAGGACTGGAACAAAGAGTGTTCCACATATCCCACGAAAAGGCAGGCATAGCTAGGACCCATGCGGGTACCCATAGCAACACCTTTGATTTGGAGGAAATGAGTGGAGTCAAAGGAGAAGTTGTTCAATGTGAGAACAAGTTCAGCCAGGCGGAGGAGGGTGGTGGTGGATGGGGACTGGTCGGGCCTCTGTTCAAGGAAGAAGCGGAGTGCCCTCAGGCCATCCTGGTGGGGGATGGAGGTGTAGAGGGATTGTACGTCCATGGTGAAAAGGAGGCGGTTGGGGCCAGGAAACTGCAAACTGTTAAAGTGGCGGAGGGCGTCCGAAGAGTCGTGGATGTAGGTGGGAAGTGACTGGACAAGGGGAGAAAAGATAGAGTCGAGATAGGAAGAGATAAGTTCCGTGGGGCAAGAACAGGCTGAAACGATGGGTCTACCAGGGCAGTCCTGTTTGTGGATCTTGGGAAGGAGGTAGAAGCAGACTGTGCGGGGTTGGGGAACTATGAGGTTGGTGGCCACGGGGGGAAGATCTCCAGAGGAGATGAGGTCAGTGACAGTCTTGGAAACGGTGGTTTGATGTTCAGTAGACTTTTGGCAGTCTGCAATAGAACATAAACTGCCCATCTAAACCAAGCGAAATTAACCAGTCAGTGCTTACAGAAAACCAAACCTTTTTAAATGCCAAGTGATACTCAGGAGGAGTCACAAGGGTAGCTGGGCTCGCCACCCAAATTGAAGCCACAGCCAAATAGAAAATCTACAAACCACCATCTCTTCCCTTTTACATAACTCCAGAGACTAAAAGGGTCCATTGGGTCTCCCCACACCCTCTTAAACCACCCAGGCATCACTGCAAGAAAATAAGATAGCAACTATTACAATAGTTTATATTGCTTTGATGAGCAGAAGTGTTCCAACAATTCCTTTTTAGTGTCTTGATAACTGGACTCAAAAGAAAAGTTAACTTACTTTGAAATGGCTGAGTGCTTAATGTATTGTACAATGTGTTCTACATTTCTCTGATACTGTTGGAAAAATACCAGAGGTAACACTACAATAGCAATCATAATCATTACTATTCCTGTTTCCACATCATTGTGCCACGCCAATCACAGAAATGGTTAAAACAAATTAAAATAAATACAACTGATAGGGTAACCTGTAGGTTTGGATAACCTTTGCATGTACATTATAGTTGCATTAGAAGCCATGCTATTAAAATGTTACTGTAACTGCAAGGCATGATGGGATGCTTGACCAAAACCAGACCAAAGCGTAGTGTCAGCATTTAACAGTAGCAGTAGTTGTAATAAAGTTTCTTCACGAAACCTTGAATCAGGAACAACAAACAAAGATAATGGTAACTGGAGACTGGATAAGATAAACAAAACTGCAGAAAGGCAGAAGTAAGGACCTTGGGTCCGGGACAGTTGAGATAGCGGGAAGCATCTGCCAAAGCCTACGTAACCGGTAATTAACGGTTGATTATGTATAAATAAACTGCCACGACCATTGTAAATTTGAGAGACTTTGGTACGCTGAAGGCTCTCCCCTGCATGCTTGTAATAAAATTTCTCTCATATCGCAGCCTACCCATGACTCCGAGTGGTTTCTTTCCACAACAACTTGGCGTAGTCGGCAGGATCCGTTGCTAGTACCGAAACAAGGGCACCGTTCCGGGACCAACAGACAAAGTGGGGATAGTACGTTAATTTATACCACCCAGTAGTTAGGTCTGTGGGCACGGAGCGATCCCTCGGACTATCAGGGATCTCGAACAATACGGAGTCAGAACGGCTGTCATGTGAGAGAGAGAGGGCAACGTTGCAAATTGGTTGTGGTCGCCGATGGCCAGGTGAGGGCCGGGGGAGAGAGCTTAATGAGTGTCTCTCTGGGGGTAGAAGACCCCCGCGAGTTTAGGTTTCGCTGACGGCCAGGTGAGGGCCGGGGGAGAGAGCTTAACAGGTGTCTCTCTGGGGGTAGAAGACCCCTGCAAGTTTAGGTTTCACCGTCGGCCAGGTGAGGGCCGGGGGAGAGAGTTTAACAGGTGTCTCTCTGGGGGTAGGAGACCCCCGCGATTTCTAAAGAGTTAAGTAGGTAAGATGGCTGAGGGAAAGCCGGGTCCTCAGGGATCCATAACGGAGTATTTGTTAAATAAACATGACAAGGTAATAAAAAGAATGGGAAAGGAAGGCTGGGATCCTGAATGGGTTCCCGACCGACAGAAAGAATGGTGGAGTAAGGAGAGCAAGAATAAGGAGGAGAAAGCAGCAGTGGTTCTTTGTCAGATCCACCTGAAAAACGTGTAAGATTTGAGCCACACGGGAGAAGTAATAGTGGATTCTATTGTAAGGGGAATAGATAGGTGTTTCTGTGGCCGCAAACAAGACTCCAGGATGGTGTGTTGCCTCCCTGGTGCAAGGGTCAAGGATGTCTCAGAGCGACTGCAGAACATTTTGGAAGGGGAGGGTGAACAGCCAGTTGTCGTGGTACATGTAGATACCAACGATATAGGTAAAAAATGGGATGCGGTCCTAAAAGCTAAATATAGGGAGTTAGGAGGTAAATTAAAAAATAGGACCTCAAAGGTAGTAATCTCAGGATTGCTACCAGTGCCACGTGCTAGTCAGAGTAGAAATAGAAGGATATTTCAGATGAATACGTGGCTAGAGGAATGATGCAAGGGGGAGGGATTCAAATTCCTGGGACATTGGAACCGGTTCTGGGGGCGGTGGGACCAGTTCAAACCGGACGGTTTGCACCTGGGCAGGGCTGGGACCGATGTCCTAGGGGGAGTGTTTGTTAGTGCTCTGGGGGAGGGTTTAAACTAAAATTGCAGGGGGTTGGGAAACTGAGCAGGGGGACAGGGGAAAGGGAAACAAGGATAAAAACAAAAGATAGGAAGGAGAAAAACAAAAGTGGCAGTCAGAGAAATCAACGGTTTAAATCAAACATGGCCACAGTAAATAATAATTCTAATAGGTCTAAGAGCATTAAAAAAAACAAGCCTTAAGGCTTTGTGTCTTAATGCGAGGAGCATTAGTAATAAGGTGGATGAATTAGCTGTGCAAATAGAGGCAAACGAATATGATTTGATTGGGATTACGGAGACATGGCTCCAGGGTGGCCAAGGCTGGGAACTCAACATCCAGGGGTACTCAATATTCAGGAAAGATAGGCAAAAAGGAAAGGGAGGTGGGGTAGCATTGCTGGTTAAAGAGGGGATTAACACAATTATAAGGAAGGATATTAGCTCTGATGATGTGGAATCTGTATGGGTAGAACTGAGAAATACCAAGGGGCAGAAAACATTAGTGGGAGTGGTATATAGACCTCCAAACAGTAATGCGGAGGTTGGGGGTGGCATTAAAAGGGAAATTAGAGAAGCATGCAATAAGGGCACAGCAGTCATCATGGATGACTTTAATCTACATATAGATTGGGCTAACCAAATTAGTAACAATACTGCGGAGGAGGAATTCCTGGAGTGTTTACGGGATGGTTTCCTGGACCAATATGTCGAAGAACCAACCAGAGATCAGGCCATCTTAGACTGGGTATTATGTAACAAGAAAGGATTAATTAGCAATCTTGTTGTACGAGGCCCCTTGGGTCGGAGCGATCATAATATGATAGAATTCTTCGTTAAGATGGAGAATGAAGTAGTTGACTCAGAGGCTAGGGTCCTGAATTTAAATAAAGGAAAATAAGATGGTCTGAGGTGTGAGTTGGGTAGGATTGATTGGGGAATGTCACTCAAAGGGTTGACGGTGGATAGACAATGGCAAACATTCAAAGACCGCATGGATGAACTACAGAATTTGTTCATCCCAGTTTGGCATAAAAATAAAACAAAAAAGGTGACTCAACCGTGGCTAACAAGGAAAATTAGGGATAGCATAAGATCCAAGGAGAGGACATATAAATTGGCCAGAAAAAGCAGTAAACCTGAGGATTGGGAGCAGTTTAGGATTCAACAAAGGAGGACAAAGGGATTAATTAAGAAGGGGAAAACAGAATATGAGAGTAAGCTTGCAGGGAACATAAAAATTGACTGTAAAAGCTTTTATAGATATGTGAAGAGAAAAAGATTGGTGAAGTGGAGCGTAGGTCCCTTGCAGTCAGAATCAGGGGAATTTATAATGGTGAACAAAGAAATGGCAGTCCAATTAAATACATATTTTGGTTCTGTCTTCACAAAGGATGACACAAATAACCTCCCAGAGATGTGGGGGAACATAGGGTCTGATGAAAGGGAGGAACTGAAAGAAATCAGTATTTGTAGGGAAATGATGTTAAGGAAATTGATGGGATTGAAGGCCGATAAATCACCAGGGCCTGGTAATCTACATCCTAGGGTACTTAAGGAAGTGGCCCTAGAAATAGTAGATGCATTGCTGATCATCTCCCAACATTCGATGGAATCTGGAACAGTACCCATGGATTGGAGGGTAACTAATGTTACCCCACTATTCAAAAAAGGTGGTAGAGAGAAAACAGGGAATTACAGACCGGTAAGCCTGACATCGGTAGTGGGGAAAATGCTAGAGTCCATTATAAAAGATGTAATAGCAGAGCACTTGGAAAACAGTGACTGAAGGTTGAGGCCAAAAAGGATGCCGACGTCACACCTGGACGACTGTCAAAAATGCTAACTGATGCAAAAGAAGTGTTCCAGGGGGGACTCGGAACACTAAAAGGCATACAGCAATGATTAAAATAGAGGAAAATGCAAGGCCAAAGTTTCTTAAGGCCAGACCAGTGCCTTATGCGATCAGACCAGCTGTCGAAGCAGAGCTGGAAGGGTTGGAACATTCAGGAGTACTGTCCAAAGTAGACTGGAGCGAGTGGGCTACACCCATCGTTCCTGTAATGAAGAGGCCGTTGAGTAATACGCCTGGGGAACCAAAGAAGGTCCGCATCTGTGGGGATTTTAAGGTGACAGTGAACCCAGTCCTTCACATGGTACAATATCCACTTCCACGAATTGAGGATATTTTCGCCTCGCTATCTGGAGGTAAACGCTTCACCAAAATTGATCTAGCCCAGGCGTACTTGCAAATGGAGGTAGAAGAAGCTTCGAAACAATACCTTACGATTAACACTCATAAAGTTCTCTATCAATACAACCAGCTGGTGTTCGGGGTAGCATCGGCTCCGGCTATTTGGCAAAGGGCAATGGATCAAGTCCTGCAAGGGATTCCAGGGACCCAGTGTTATTTGGACGACATCCTGGTCACGGGCGAAAATGACAGTGATCACCTCGCCAACTTGGAGAAGGTGCGCACCAGATTACAGGAGTATGGTCTACGAGCTAATCGCCACAAGTGCGAGTTTTTCCAGAAACAGATCTCATATTGTGGCCACGTCATCGATGAAGAGGGGTTACATAAGTCCCCTGAAAAGATTGAGGCAGTAGTCAAGGCTCCAGCTCCGGAAAATGTGTCACAACTGAGGTCGTTCCTCGGGCTGGTAAACTACTACCACAAGTTCTTACCAAATTTGTCGACGGTATTACACCCACTGAACACCCTACTGCAAACAGGGGTACCATGGAAGCGGAATGACGAACGTAGACGAGGTTTCCAGAAGTGTAAAGAATTGATCGCATCAAAAGAGGTGTTGGCCCATTTCAACCCAGCACCACCAATTCATTTGGCATGTGATGCATCACCCTATGGTATTGGAGCGGTGCTGTCACACAAATTCCCAGAAGGGTTGGAGAGGCCAGTAGCCTTTGCGTCTCGGTCACTAACCTCAGCCGAGCGCAACTACGCCCAGATTGACAGGGACGCCCTCAGCCTAGTATGGGGAGTTAAAAAATTCAACCACTATCTGCATGGGCAGAAGTCCACCTTGCTGACTGACCACCAACCACTTGTCTCCATCTTTAATCCTAAGAAGGGCATTCCAGTGATGACTGCACAACGGTTTCAAAGATGGTCCCTGTTTCTAGGGGCGAATCAATATGAAATAGAATATAAAGGCACGAAACAGCATGGAAACGCTGATGGGCTATCTCGCCTGCCACTGCTTACTGTGGAGGAAGCACCAGCAGTGGACCCTATCGAGATATTTTATTTGTCAATAATTGAACGATTGCCAGTAACGAACGCGGATATAGAGAAGGAGACCTGCAATGATCCGACACTGTCTCGGGTATATGATTTGATGGTGAGGGGATGGCCAACACATGGCGACTCACTGTTGCCAGCATTCTCATCCAGAAGAGAACAGCTGTCAGTATGCCAGGGGACAGTGATGTGTGGATCCAGAGTGGTGATTCCACCCAAGTTAAGGGAGAGAGTGCTAAATGAGCTACATGAAGGTAATCTGTGGGGAGTGAAAATGAAAAGCCTTGCTAGGGCTTATGTGTGGTGGCCTGGAATCGATCAACAAATCAAAGACCTAACCAAGAGCTGCTCAGGATGCCAGAAGGTCCAAAATGCACCACCAGGTGCCCCTCTACACCCATGGGAGTGGCCCTCCTCGCCATGGCAACGGGTGCATATTGATTTCGCTGGTCCATTCATGGACTCAATGTTCTTAATAGCAGTGGATGCTCACTCGAAGTGGCCTGAGGTGATAAAAATGTCC
This sequence comes from Somniosus microcephalus, assembly GCF_052327205.1. Lineage (NCBI taxonomy): Eukaryota > Metazoa > Chordata > Chondrichthyes > Squaliformes > Somniosidae > Somniosus > Somniosus microcephalus. The sequence continues at coordinate 60,751,022 of NC_140988.1, forward strand.
TCAACCACTACAGAAAAAACGATTGCAGTCCTACGGACCATATTTGCCAGAAACGGCTTGCCAGAGCAGATTTGCTCTGATAATGGACCACAGTTTGTGTCCGAAGAGTTTCGAAAATTTATGAGAAGGAGTGGGGTAAGGCATTATACATCCGCCCCGTATCATCCAGCCACAAATGGATTGGCTGAGAGGTTCGTACAAACCTTTAAGAAGGCGATAAAGGCCATGTGCGACGATGAAATTCCACTACAGCATAAGGTGGACAATTTCTTATTAGCCTACCGAAACGCGACACATGCAGTTACCAACCAGACCCCGGCCACGATGTTCTTTAACCGAAGGTTGAGATCTCGTCTGGACTTGCTCAGACCAAATGTGCGAAGAAATGTTGAGGATAAACAATTCAAGCACATCAACGAGAAGCCGACAAGGAGCTTCAATGTAGGGCAACCAGTCTTGGCCCATGGCTACCGAACAGAGAAATGGCAACCCGGAACGATATGCACAAGGCAGGGGCCATTAATGTACACAGTGGATGTCGGGGAGAACATTGTGAGACGCCACGTCGATCAGATCTTAGCGTCACAGGAACGAGTCAACCCCATGTCTCGAGTACCTGGGGATGAACCCAACATACCGGTAGCATCTACCTCAGAACCAGTAGCAGTGGAAACCGATGAACTACCCGATGAAAAGGGGCCAGAATCGCCTCCACACCAAGAACAAGAACCTCAGGAAAGGCGCTATCCCGAAAGGATCAGGAAGGCGCCCCAAAGACTGAATCTATAAATGGACTATTGCTGTTTAATGTACATGTTAAAGTGTTAATTGTTATTTGAATATTAGGGGTACTACTAATCTAAAAGGGGAGGAATTTTAGTGTATGTACCTTTAAGACAGAACTACTTTTACAGCTCCTGTATACTGTAGTACCGGCAGTGACCACACCTGTATATAAGCCTTGCGCATGCCTCTGTACTCCCAGTCTTGAGACTACCCTCCTCCAGTAAATACCTGTTGATTGTTAAGTTACAGCATCCGTGTGGTTATTGAAAAACATCATACTCTCAGAATCACGGATCTAACAATGATCAGTAATGATTTCTAACTCTGAAACCAACACTTGCAAATGCTATCCAATAGAGCGAAAATTACCAAAAGTGAAACCATACAAAGCTTGATTTCTATGCACCCATTTTAATAAATTCATACCTATAATGAATACAATGAAATGTCCCAAATTGGCTAACAAAACCAAGAAAGGGAAATACAAGCAAGCCACAAAGTACAATGAAAATTGCACAGTTGTAATGGAACAACCGTCCTTTAAATGTGAGGACTTCACATCAAGTGGTTAACTAACTTGAAGATATAAAATCAGGGACAAGTCTGCCCTGATTTTTCATCAGAGGATCACAGAACACCCTATTGCTCCATGGTGTATATTAAGAAACACAAGTATAGCAGAATTGAGTCAGTTCCATGCCAAAATCCAGATGGGAGGAAAATAGAGAAATCTGTTACGTGTTGAAATAATAAGGGACATTGCAAGCAAAAGGGGTTTCATTAATTCACCTCCGGTTTTCCACCACACACTCACTACCTCTAAATAGTACATGTTAACTGGTGGGGACACCTGGCTGCTTAAGATTCAGGACACAGGCCCTCCCTGTTAGGTTGGTAGAGGTTCGTAAATGAGAGGTCGAAATAGAGTTTCTCTCCCTCTCAAGGTGGGGACTGTTAGAAACTAGGGGTGCCTAGAAATGTATATGGCTTTTAAATAATAAGTTTCGTTATCCTGGGAAGCTTGCATTAGAATTTGAGACAGTCTTTTTGATCAGGTAGATTAGGTGAAACATAAACATTCCACACGGGGGCCCATAGGATGGTCCTGCCAGGTTAGCTATCTGTTGTTTGTAAGTTAGGGTTTTGACTTTGTTAATGTATCTTTAACTTGGCCAGTGAAGGCCCAGCCTATGTTTCTTCCATTATTACTAATAACTATATTATAATCTCCACAGATAGAATTTGGAATTTGTTTAGCAGAACTGCTTGTGGAGATAATTAAAAGTTAATTAGGAAAAGACATAGAATGAAAGGAATTTGAGGAGGATAAGGTGTCCATCTTAGGATGGGCCATTTGCTAGATGAAGGTGAGATGGCGACTGGTTAATGTGCGACAGCTCTGGCTGGGGCCATGATTAAGAGGGACTTGTACTTGCTGGGAAAAAGGGGGAGAGAGTAAAAAGAGTTAAGATGGATTCCAATGGAGGAACCTTCAAAATGTAAAAACAAGAAAGATAAATTGGATGAAGTAATGAGACCTTCTTTTGGGGAGGGCTTTCATCCAAACACCAAGACAAAGAACCTAAGCTGTCATTGGTTGATGAAGTTTTGGAGGAACCTCTATAGGTTAAATGGTCTTGTCAATAACTTGGCCTCAGGCCCACCCCTAAAAAGAGAATAAAAAGTGACACCCAAGGGCTTGCACACAGACTGCGGAAGGGAGAGCCGAACAGCTGGTCGAACGCTCTTTCAAGAGTGATCCCATGCTCACCATTGAAGGCCCAAGAGAGAGAGAAAGAGAGAGAGACCAGAAGCCAGAGAACTGTTTACACATGCCAGCCGTCTGTCCAATTGGGTCCGATATCAGCTGCTTGTCATGGTCGTATGTTTTTGCTGTATTACTAGTGTGTTATATTCCATCCTAAACTCTGATTAAACACAATGGCCTAGAAATTCACTGGCCTTAGCGCCGCTTTTGAGGCGCTAGAGGGCCTAGCGGCGAAGTTATGGCCAGTTTTGAAATTGACAGGGGCCCTAAATCGGCGTTAGGCCGGTAGCGCTGCGCCGGCACCGATGACGTCATCGGTGTGCGCAGCGTCCCGGTTGCCATGGTAACCCGCCCGAACTCCGAAATTGAGTTGCGGCCGCCTCGCCCGTGGCAGCCGCAAGCAACGTTCTGGCAGAGGTGCCTTACAGAACGTTGCGCCGGCGCATTAAAGGCCCCGCGGCGGCCGGCCGCTTTCCCGCCGCCCGCCTGGCCGCAGCTCCCTCCCCGGACTTCCCCCCCCCCCCCCCCCGGAACAGAAGCAAGCCCGGCACTTGTCCGAGGTGCCGGGCTCATTTTTAAAAAGATTATCGCGGGCCGCGGCCGGGTGCAGGCAGCTCCTCCTTAGGGGAAGAAGGAGGCCTGCACTTCCCGAACCTGCCGCACTGCAGCGGGCGCCGCAGCGCCGGAATAGCGCCGAAATTCAGCGCATAGCGCCAGTTTTCAGGCGCTAACAGCTTTCAGCAGCGCCGGCAGCCGTTTGGGCGCAGAAGTAGTGAATTTTTGGCCCGCCCAGCGCGACTTAGCTCCGGCACTAACTTCCGGCGCTAAAGCTGTCGCTGCGCCAAAACCCAATTTCTAGGCCAAAATACCCACCATATTGGTTTGCACTTGATCCTGTTTACCAGAGATACGTGAATCTCAACAAATTGGCGAGCCAGCCAGGAACCTTCAGAGAATTACTTGAAAAACCCCTCTGGTGAGCACTGACCATACTCACTGCGAATTCAAAATGGAATTGAAGGGAAAGCTGGGGAGACAAACAGCTGCTGTTGCGGCTGTTAGTCGCCTTAAACCTGGGGATTCCAGTATTAACTGGGATGATCTAACAAGAAAAGCCCAGTGCAATAATAACCCCATCTGCCAAAATAGTCCCTCACCCTCTGCGCCTCCACCTCCGCCTCCCTATCCTGGACAAACTACCCCAGTAGAAACCAAGCAGGTTAATATAGTCACTACTACCACCCAATTTGGTGACCCTACACCCTCGGATGATGAATTCAATAATGATACCTCTTCTGTAGCCTACAACCTGCCCCCAAATAAGGAAGTAACCACTACCACCAGTAGAAGTTTGACCCCGGCAGAGTGCAAAGCACTAGCTGAAGAAATGGGGCCAATAAACTGGGGGATGAACCCAGTCGCCCTAACAAGTGATTGGGGTACATTCCGTCACTGTCACCCTGAGTTAGAGTTGACAGACTTAAAACAAGTTCTGTTGTCATGCATGTCGCGGGAACTCAAGTTGTCACTTTCACGGGAAATCTATGATAAAAGTAAGGGGTGGTGGGATGTTATGGATTCAGTTTGTTCCCGTTTGGGCATGGACGCAGTTAATTTCACCCATGCAGCTGGGGACGCCCGGCAAGAGGCTAACGAGCATCCCATAGCCTTTGCAAATCGATTGTATGATTTGTACAACCAGTCCCAGAGAAACTATAATGGTCAAGAATTTTGGGACACGGAGGGATTTAAGCTGACATTCATTGATGCTCTCTTACCCCCACCCCCCCCCACCCACCCCGGTAAGGGACGCTCTTGGTATTACTGTACATCAGGGAACCCCGTGGGCTGATCTAGAGGATGCTTGCATTCGAGCTTGGGACCGAGTTAAATCGGCCCTCACCCCTACTGAGTCCAAAGTGTCGGTGGTGGAGGGTCCTCTGACTCCACAAGCCCCTCCCCAGTAGGGAGGCAAACGCCACATAATCTGTTATAACTGTTATAAGCCTGGACACTATGCTCGCAACTGTCGCAATAGGCGACGTCCAAATAATGGCCCACGCTACCAACCCCCAATCCGTGATGGTAACGGGTCAGATTTGAACTCTCTGCAGCAACAGCTCGATCACCTTTCAGCAGTAGTTGAGGCCATTTTACATGACCCCGCTCCCTTTTCCCATTCTGGCACCACCCTAAACCTCTCTGGCTTTAATGCTTCTACTCAGTTAGCAAATCAGGGATTGAGCTCCACAGTTTTGTCCATTGATGGGAATTCCGTCGATGTCACCTTTCCTGTATATATGACCACCCATGACCAGAAAGGTGTCCTCGGAAGTGACATGTTTATAAACACTGTGCTGTCCTCGACTACGCTAATGATTGTCTTTGGTGGCACTTTAATGAGGGACCACCGACACCTATTTCAGATGCCCATTCAATATATGCAATTAAAAAACCCGAGGATTTCACCCTTCCCGGGACTGAAGACTCCATGGTTAATACATTAATTCATAAATTTGCAGAGGTTTTTGCTAAGTCCAAACATGATTGTGGTAGGATGTCGGGAGATGAGGAAATTAATGGACCCTCCCACCCTCCTGTTAAGCAGTATTCCATTCCGTCTGAGAGTAAATCTTATGTTCGGTCTACTATCGATTCATTGTTAAAGCAGGGTGTTATCCGCATTGGCACTTTTACCACTAATTCCCCAACCTGGCCAGTTAAGAAGCCAGACAATAGTTGGCGTCTAACAATTGATTATCGCAAGCTTAATTCTGTAACCCCAGCTTGCGCCCCTGTTGTTCGGGAGACCCCCACTCTCCTGTCCCAGATTTCACCAGGTAGCTGCTGCTTCTCCACCGTTGACATTTCAAACGGCTTCTGGAGCATTCCTGTTAAGTCAGAAGATCAGTGCAAGTTTGCCTTCACTTTTGAAGATCAAAGGTATACTTGGACATGTTTACCTCAAGGCTTTCACAACGCCCCAACTATATTCCACAAATGGATGGCTCAGGCACTGAAACCTTTTTCGAGACCCGACTGCCTGCTGCAGTATGTTGACGACCGTTTGCTTGCAACGCCTGACAAAAAGATTCATATTAAATTAATGGAAGAGCTATTAGACATTCTTCTAAAAGCTGGGCTGAAAATTAACCCCAAAAAGGTACAATTGTTAAAGCCAGAAGTGACATTTTTAGGGGTTTCTGTGGGACAAAAGGGACTCAGCCCTGACCAGGTGATTCAGCATTTACCATTGCCCGCATCCAAAACCGCACTTCGTTCCTTCCTGGGCCTAGTGGGATACCAGCGCTCATTTATTCCCAGATTTGCGGAGCTAGCCAAACCATTATATGAACTGTTAAAGGATGAAGAGGACGCTGTGGCCCGTGACTGGACCACCGAACATACAACGGCTGTGTCCCTCCTTAAAACTGCTGTTATACAAGCCACATGCCTGACAAGCCCTGACTGAGAGAAGCCTTTCCACCTGGAGGTGGGATCCACCGATCAGAGTCTTGCTGCTGCTGTGTGCCAAGGGGTACAGGGTAAACTTATGCCAATCGCATTCGCCTCCCGTATTTTGAATGGCGTGGAAAAGAATTTCACTGTGTGTGAGCGACATCTGCTAGCCACTTTGTGGGCAGTCAAACACTTCACGTTTGTTACTGGGCTGAACAAAATGATCATACATAGCCCCCACACCCCTTTGAATCTTTTACTTAAACCAGGGGACACTTTGGTCTCCTCTGCCCGACTCAGTCACTGGACACTTCTATTAACTCAGAGAGATTTGGAAATAACGCCAAGGCAGACAACTTTACTACCTCAGCTCCTACTGTATGAGGGGGAAGCCATGAGTGCCCCCTTCCACCACTGGAGTTTGACCGTCACCCCGTCTCTCCTACTCCGCTAAGTGATGCCCAGAACATCTACATTGATGGGTCATCCTATCACAGGGACGGAAAGCCCCTTACTGGATTTGCAGCAGTCATGCCTGACCGAGAACTTAAGTATAAATGCATTCCCTACTCTGCCCAATATGCTGAAATTGCAGCCCTGGTGACAGCAATCCAAATTACTCATGGCATACCTGTTAATGTCTGGTCAGATAGTGCCTATGCGATTAACACTTTGTTATCTTTATTTGATAAATCCATGTAGTGAAACAAGGAACTCGAAGAGGCGATATCTTAGAACTAGTACGAGTATTTTATTAACAACTGTGTAACAAACATCAGGCCTGCATCCTGGCATTCCACCTTTGCTGACCTTAACAGGAAGCAATCACCTGACCTTAGCAGCAGCATTGGCTACAGCACCACCTGGTGGATAACCTTAATCATAACATCCCAGATTACTATATCCCTCCTCCCTTAAGATTTCAGTATGAATTTCTTAACAAACAACCATTCCTAAGGGTCACATAAGAAGTCTCCATTCACCATGTTCCATACTTGATGTATCTAACAGGTCAGTATCAATCTCTCTGGTGGCTTTCGAGTCCTTTGTGAACATCGAACAGTAAAGTCCCTGCTTGGTTGTGGTAAAGCCACCAGCTGCTCCTGAGCAGTGCTCAGAGCATCTGACTCTGCAACGATGGTTTCCTCTTGATGAATAGGTTCCTGTGGAATTGTCTCTGTCCCTGGTGGTGGCACCACAGATGCACTTGGATAACTGGTGGCAAACCTGTCCTCAGTCATTGCAACTGGAACCTTCATTTCAATTTCCCCTTGTCTGGGAAGTATCTGATCTACATGTCTGCGTACTATCCTACCATCTTCCAACGTGACCTTGTATGATACTGGACCTGTCATTGAGTCTATGAAGCCAGGAATCCACTTTGGTCCATAACTGAAATTCCTGGTAAGGACCGCATCTCCTTCTCCAAAACTTCGGCTCTTTGTTCTTTTGTCATGGTTCTCTTTTTGTTTGTTTTGTCTGTTTTTCATTTTCCTTTTTAGGTCTGGGTGGACAAGATCAAGAGCGGCGCGTAGTCTACAACCTAATAACATCTCAGCAGGACAGAGTCCTGTGGTGGATTGACGTGTTATTCTGAAGCTGAACAGAACCCGTGACACTTTGGCTGCTAAACTCCCTTCTGCACTTTTTTTCATCATCTCTTTAAATGTTTGTATGGCTCTCTCCACAAGCCCATTGGAGGACGGATGATATGGAGCCGAGGTCACTTGCACTATGCCATTTTTTCTCAAGAACTCTTTTGTCTCTGTACTCACAAAACAAGTGGCATTGTCACTCACCATGATCTCTGGTAGCCCTTGATTACTGAAGCTCCGACGCAGGCAGTCTATAGTAGTAGTGGCGGAAGCAGAATTTACAGGATAAACATCCATCCATTTGGAATGTGCATCAATGATTATGAGGAACATCTTCCCCATGAATGGACCTGCATAATCTAAGTGCAATCTTCTCCATGGTTTATCCGGCCACTCCCAGGGGTGGAGAGGAGCCGCTGCTGGCGCCTTCCTGTGTACCTGACAAGTGCTGCATGACTTGACTAGATTTTCTATCTCCTCATCTAGCTTTGGCCACCACAAGTAACTCCTAGCCAAGGCTTTCATACGCGAGACCCCAGGATGACACTGATGTAGTTGCCCTAGGATAGACTGTCGTGCTGGCTGTGGAATAATCACTCGTGCTCCCCACAACATGCAACCATCCTGCACACTCAGCTCTGTTTTCCTGACACTGTAGGGTGTGAAGTCAGCCCCTTCTGGATGCTGTGGCCATCCCCTCACCACATATTCTCGAACTCTAGACTACTGGATCTTTACCTGTCCATGTTCTTACTTGCTCTGCAGTCACAAGTGCCGTGTCAGTGTCCTCCAACATCAAAACTCTGTCCTCTGGAGCTGCACGGATAGGTGTGCCTGGCAGTGGAAGACGGCTCAAAGCATCTGCGTTCCCATGGTACTTGCCCACCTTGTAGACGATGACATACTCATATGCCCTCAACGTTACTGCCCACCCCTGGATCCGGGGTGACGCCATCTGTGGAACTGCTTTCATTTCATTGAAAAGAGAGAGAAGAGGTTTATGATCGGTGCATATGGTGAACTTCCTGCCATATATGTACTTGTGGAGCCTCTGTAACCCAAACATTACAGCTAACCCCTCTTTATCTAACTGGAAATCGTTTTTTTCCGCTGGCGTTAGAGTTCGGGACATAAACCCTATTGGTCTTTCAGTTCCATCTTCCATGCGGTGTGAAAGAACTGCCCCCACCCCGTAAGGTGAAGTGTCACAAGAGAGAATGATGTCTTTCTCTGCATTGTAGTGAACCAGCAGCTCCGACGACAGCATCAGTTTCTTGGACTGTTCAAATGAAACCCTCTGCTCCTCTCCCCACTGCCACTGTGTCTCCTTGTGCAGTAGTTTGTGAAGAGGTGCTAACACTGTTGACAAGTTTGGTAAAAACCTGTTATAATAGTTCAACAGTCCCAGGTAAGCTTTTAACTCAGCCACATTGGTAGGAGTAGGGGCGTCCTGCAGTGCTTGTACCTTCTCCTTGAGTGGATGGAGCCCGGTGGCGTCCACTCTGTGTCCCAGGAACACTGCCTCATTCCCCAGGAAAGTGCACTTACTCCTCTTGAGTCATAATCCTGCCCTCTCCAATCTCTGTAGTACCTCTCTCAGAGTGCTCAGATGCTCCTGGTCGGTTCTTCCCGTCACCAGAATGTCATCCAGATAGATGGAAACATGTGGAATCCCTTGCAGTACACCTTCAATTGTCCACTGGAAGATATCTGGACTAGATGAGACACCAAACGGTAAGCGGTTATATGTAAACAAGCCCTTGTGTGTATTTATGGTAACATACTTCTTTGATTCATCATCCAGTGTAATCTGCAAGTATGCATGACTCATATACAACTTTGTGAATTTCTTCACTCCAGCCAGGTTTGCAAAGAGATCCTCTGTTTTGGGAATAGGCTAATGCTCTAGTTTGGACACCCGATTAAATGTCAATTTATAATCTCCACAGAGTCTTACCGAATTGTCCGGTTTTAAAACAGGTACTATGTGAGCTGCCCATTCTGAACATTGCACTGGCTCCAGTATGTTCTCTCTCAATAGATGGTCAAGCTCACCCTCTACCTTTGGTTTCATGGCATAAGGCACAGGTCGTTGTTTAAAAAACCTTGGTGGTGCCTCCTTGGCTACATAAATCTTAGCTGGGGGGCCATTAAATGTGCCAAGTTCCTCCTTGAACACATTCTCATGTTCACTCAACACTTCTTGCAAAGTCAACTGTTTGCCCTCATCTATTTGATTTACTGCTCCCCAGTCTAATTTAAGTTCTTTTATCCAGCCCCGACCTAACAGGTTTGGTCCAGTACCCGATACTACAACTACAGGTAGCTGTTCCACTGTGTCCCTGTGTTGCACAGTTACATTAGCTGTACCTAATGTCGCTACTTGTTCACCTGTATATGTTTTAAGATGCAGAGAGCAAGGCTTTAAATCTGGAACTTTTGCACGGTTCCACAATTTTGAGTACTCTGCCTTGTTCATTATGGTCACGCCGCACCCTGTATCCACTTCAAAGTTCACCTTAGAGTCATTTACTGTCAGTTGCAATGTGATAGGAGCCACTTTTGGAATGTTCTCTAACATGCTATACATTATGAACATGTCCTGTTCTTCCTCAGCTTCCCCGCTGATGTGGTGTGCTCCATGTTTTTTCACTTCTCTTCCTTGGTTTTGCTTTCCTCCCCCTTTTGGTTTGGATTCCTCCACAGGTGATTTTGCCCTGCATGCTCGTTTTCTGTGTCCTTGTTTCCCACACTTGTGGCACTTTTTCTCCAGAAACCGGCATTCACTCGCCAAGTGATCACCCTTGCATCTATAACATGCCTTCACATGCTCACGTTGTGGTTTCTGATGCATGTTTAACTTGTGCACAACAACCTGACCTGCAACTTGCTTAGCATTAGCCCTGTCCGAATCCTGTATTTCTTTTACATCTCGGTTCGCTGTCTCTATGGCAAGAGCAAGTTCCAATGCTTTTTCATAAGTAAGCCCAGTCTCGGATAATAATCTCCGTTGCATTCGGTCGTGCACAATTCCGCAAACTAGCCTATCTCGCAGCATTTCCTTCAGGTTGTTCCCATAATTGCAATCTTGTGCTAATTTACGCAACACTGCTACATAGTCCATTACGCTCTCTTCCTCTTTTCTGTTCCTTGAATTAAACTTGAACTGCTGTACACTCTCACTAGGCTTAGGGTTGAAATGTTCTTTTAGCAAGGCCACTAATTCAACAAATGATTTGTCTCCAAGCTTGTCAGGACTGAGCAGATTCTTCATCAAACTGTAGGTTTGCCTTCCCACCTAACTCAGCAGAATGGCTTTCCTTTTTCCGGCATCATTTATTTCATTTGCTTCGAAAAAATAACCCAACACTTCACAGTATTCCTCCCAGATTTGTGCTTGAATATCAAAAGCGGAAACCGTTCCTACCATGGCAGCCATGCTCTCTTCCAACTGGTAGCTAACTTTAGCTCGTGATTCTGTTGTTTAACCATCCTGGCAGACTTCTCTTCTTTATTCAAGGTCCTTTTTACCTCATCGCCAAATGTGATAAATCCATGTAGTGAAACAAGGAACTCGAAGAGGCGATATCTTAGAACTAGTACGAGTATTTTATTAACAACTGAATAGCAAACATCAGGCCTGCATCCTGGCATTCCACCTTTGCTGACCTTAATAGGAAGCAATCCCCTGACGTTAGCAGCAGCATTGGCTACAGCACCACCTGGTGGATAACCTTAATCATAACATCCCAGGTTACTATACTTTACCACTGTATGCTAGGAATAATTTTGTACTGTTGATGGCAAGACCCTGCTCCATGCTGACCTCTTTGCTTCCCTTTGGGCCTCTTTAAATTCACGATCAGCTCCTGTCTATGTTGGTAAGGTAAAGTCCCATTCACGTTCTTCAGATGTACATACCCAGGGTAACTCACAGGCAGATCATGCTGCCAAGGATTCCACTGTTAATGGTGACCTCTGGAAAGCCCCTACCCCTCCCTTAAGATCAGTCTCGAGTATCCAAGGTGGGGACATCGACCTCCCTTCCTTCCAGGCCAGTTATTCCCCTTATGCAGTTGTTATTGCATGGCATCAGAATGGATGTCCGTTACCTCAGCCCACTCCATGGGCTGCGGACACACAATTGGCTCCGGATCAGTCTGCAGAAGCTGCTCCCCTGTTAATTTTCAACCCCTGCATGAGGTAGCTATCATCTGATCTCCTGGTTGTCTGTGTTCCCCCATCCATGGCACCTGAAATTTTTGATCTCCTGCACACACATCCGGTAGGAGAGCACTATTCAGCTGATGCAACTGTTCAGAAACTATGCAAATTTGCATGGTATCCCGATTGCATCACAGATGTCACTCATAGGGTGAACTGTTGTCTGCCCTGTTTACAGCACAATCCAAGTGCCCACACTAATTGGGCACTGTTGCGCAGTCCCCCTCCTCCCGATGGGCCGTGGACCCACCTTCAAATTGATTTTATAGGGCCCTTACCTACAGGACCTTCGGGCTTGCAGTATTGTCTGGTTATAGCTGATAAATTTACTAAATGGATGGAGGCTTTTCCATGTAAAACAAACACCGCATTGACAGCAGCTCACCTTTTATTGGGTGAGGTGATCTGCAGGTGGGGAGTGCCAATTCAAGTTGATAGTGATCAGGGATCACACTTTATCGCCCAAATGTTTACCAAATTGCAATGGATAATGGGTATCTCGCATAAATTTCACATCTCCCATCACCCACAATCATCTGGCGTAGTGGAAAGAGGAAGCCAAACTCTGAAAACTATGTTAAACAAATTTTGTGCAGATCACCCCACCAAATGGTCCAGTATGTTGCCAATCTGTCTAATGGCTATTAGATCCACCCCGCATAGCACAACGGGTATTTCACTCTACCAGGCTATGACCGGGCAACTAATGCGAATGCCAGCCCATCTGTTAACCCCTTCAGCCACACCATTAGTACAGGGAATTGCCAACCAACAATGGCTTGAATTGGTGGTAGAGAACATAGAACAAACTAACATGTTTGTAGCTACACAAACAGGCACATCAAAAAACCAAGCAAAAAAATACTTCGACAAGAAGGTCCGACCATTTGAGTATCAAGTGGGAGATGTTGTAATGGTACTAAACTATGGGAAGAAGAAACATTGCTTCGAACCAAAGTGGAATGGTCCCTTCCCGATTATTGACAGGGCCAGTCCTTCAGTTTATCTGGTGCAATTTCCTGGAAAAAAGGGAGAGCCAAGGTGGCTAAATTGTACCATATCAATCAGTTGTAAACTGTGAAAGAATAAATATTGCATATTTTGCCTTACAGAACAAGTTAAGAATGATAATGAAACAGGTTGCACGCTGCATCAGTCATCGAACCCTCCTGCTGGGGGTCATCATATTCATAAGACACTCGAACGCCTCTCCAATCTCTACGAACTGGGTGGAATACTACAATATCAATGGCGAGGGTATAGCATGTCGAGTATTGAAGGAAATATGTGAAGTAAAATTCATATGCGAGGGAAGTGTGGTACATCTACCGACGGTTACCACTTGGAAGCACTACCTTTTGATTCCTGAAGGAAATGGAGTTTGGGTGCAACTACATTGCAGCACAGAGGGATACAGCCCAGAGGCACCGGAAGGCAAAGCCCCGGGATGGTACCGGAAGGTATCCACAGCATTGGTTAAAACTGGACTGATGGGAATACGCTATGAAGTAAAGAGCAAAAACTGGGACATTAAGAACTATGATTTGAATTGGCCATCCTTTTGGTCGAGACATGAGGGTGAATATCAGTGGAAAGCCAAGTGGCAAGAAAATAATACGGGAATTAACCCACGATGTTGTGCGGGATGGTGTGTTAGTAGTGGAGGGGTAGTTGTAATAACACAAAAGAGAGAGGAGATCACGGTAAATAAAACTAGTAACAAGAAAGAAAACTGTCCCAAAGTAACAGAAGGTCCCAATAATGGTTTAATGGTAACTCGAACCCATGAGAGCCTGTATAATGATGTTAGATATCAGATTGTTCCAGTGATATTTAATCTTTCAGCAGTCCAAATGCCAATGGGACTGTGCAACCATGCATAATAGCTATTTTACAGTTATCTGGTGAGACAAATGGATAAGGATTGTGTAGAAAGGAATGTGGGAAAAGACAGTGGTGAATCTTGGCCCCCAATTGATGGACAATGGTACAAACCAGTGGTAGGTGGAGAAAACGGTATGACTAAGTCGAGAAGGAAGCGAGGGTTAGGGGAATGGCTAGGAAAAAGGAACCACGGCAGGCACAGCAGCATGGAATAGAATAGACATAGAATATATGTGGGAACATGATGAGGCTATGAGGAGACAATTGAAGGGAATTTTAACCAAAATAAATAAGGGAGAATCAGACCAAATTCAAGAATTGCAAGAAGCACTAAAAACAACCTTAGAAATGGTACACAATTTTCAAGAGATTCAGGACAAGGTTAATGAGATAATCAAAGAATCTGAAGGAAGTAAGTACCAGTTTTCTAAGGGTATCACTTGTGCTATGTATGGGAGTTTCCTACTGGATCAGGTACAGAAGGGTCTGATGGACATCGAAAATAATCAGATACCCAACTTTGTGAATGACAGACATTTAGAGAAATGGTTTAACAAGACTGAACCATGATGTACTGCTAGGAAACATGGGTTAGCTTACTATGCCAAATTACCATGCCCAGGTGGGGAGAATAATTATTATCTAGACCCCAAAAGCTTCCTCATACCAGTAGTCCTATGGTTGCCCCGATTGAACCAGACAAATAAGTGGGAAGTGTTCAAGGTCGAATCAATAGGATCTATGGAAGGGAAGGTACACAAACAGTATGCAGAATATCCAACTACTTGATTAAGCAGGGCATGACCTGGAAGGCCCCTAATTTGGATTGTTGCACTAAGAATAAAGGATCAGGGATGTGTAGATGTGACAATCTTGAGCCTGGGATACCAGCATATGGGTTCACTGTAGATGAGCAATCACCTACTTGCACCATCCAAGTGCAAACATGGGGTAATAACCACACTCTGGTCAGTTATTTAAGCCAGGGACGTTACTGTGTGACCGCCTCTGCTACCCAATATACCCACGGGTTAGATATCTGTCAGGTCAGATGGCCAACCTTCTACTTAAGACCTCTTGAAATGACTAGAGTAGTAAATGCCCATTTGATTCCCGTAAGAACTCACAATATAACCCAAATACAAGTAAATATTACTATGCAGCAGGAGGCCCTAGAGGCAGTGGTAAAATTTGGACATCCAATTCTACCACTATCCCTCAGTTTAAAGTCTATCATTGAAAGAAGTAGTACCTCGCAGAAACATTTGGTTAAAATGCAGCAAGACAATGCCCAAATTGAGAAAGCAATAAGCAAGGTGGGGAACCACAGGTGTGACAGCTCTGGCTGGGGCCATGAGTAAGAGGGACAGGACCGGGCCTTGTACTTGCTGGGAAAAAGGGGGAGAGAGTAAAAAGAGATAAGATGGATTCCAATGGAGGAACCTTCAAAATGTAAAAACAGGAAAGATAAATTGGATGAAGTAACGAGACCTTCTTTTGGGGAGGGCTTTCATCCAAACACCAAGACAAAGAACGTAAGCTGTCATTGGTTGATGAAGTTTTGGAGGAACCTCTATAGGTTAAATGGTCTTGTCAATAACTTGGCCTCAGGCCCACCCCTAAAAAGAGAATAGAAAGTGACACCCCAAGGGCTTGCACACAGACTGCGGAAGGGAGAGCCGAACAGCTGGTTGAATGCTTTTTTAAGAGTAATCCCATACTCACCATCAAAGGCCCAAGAGAGAGAGAAAGAGAGAGAGACCAGAAGCCAGAGAACAGTTTACACATGCCAGCTGTCTGTCCGATCGGATCCGATATCATCTGCTTGTCACGGTCGTATGTTTTTGCTGTATTACTAGTGTGTTATATTCCATCCTAAACTCTGATTAAACACAATACACCCACCATATTGGTTTGCACTTGATCCTGTTTACCAGAGATATGTGAATCTCAACAAATTGGCGAGCCAGCCAGGAACCTTCAGAGAATTACTTGAAAAACCCCTCTGGTGAGCACTGACCATACTCACTGCGAATTCAAAATGGAATTGAAGGGAAAGCTGGGGAGACAAACAGCTGCTGTTGCGGCTGTTAGTCGTCTTAAACCTGGGGATCCCAGTATTAACTGGGATGATCTAACAAGAAAAGCCCAGTGCAATAATAACCCCATCTGCCAAAATAGTCCCTCACCCTCTGTGCCTCCACCTCCGCCTCCCTATCCAGGACAAACTGCCCCAGTAGAAACCAAGCAGGTTAATATAGTCACTACTACCACCCAGTTTGGTGACCCTACACCCTCGGATGATGAATTCAATAATGATACCTCTTCTGTAGCCTACAACCTGCTCCCAAATGAGGAAGTAACCATTACCACCAGTAGAAGTTTGACCCCGGCAGAGTGCAAAGCACTAGCTGAAGAAATGGGGCCAGTAAACTGGGGGACGAACCCAGTCGCCCTAACAAGTGATTGGGGTACATTCTGTCACTGTCACCCTGAGTTAGAGTTAACAGACTTAAAACAAGTTCTGTTGTCATGCATTTCACGGGAACTCAAGTTGTCACTTTCACGGGAAATCTATGATAAAAGTAAGGGGTGGTGGGATGTTATGGATTCAGTTTGTTCCTGTTTGGGCATGGACGCAGTTAATTTCACCCGTGCGGCTGGGGAAACACGGCAAGAGGCTAACAAGCATCCTGTAGCCTTTGCAAATCGATTGTATGATTTGTACAACCAGTCCCAGAGAAACTATAATGGTCAAGAGTTTTGGAACACGGAGGGATTTAAGCTGACATTCATTGATGCTCTCTTACCCCCCCTCCCCCCCACCCCCGTAAGGGACGCTCTTGGTATTACTGTTCATCAGGGAACCCCGTGGGCTGATCTAGAGGATGCTTGCATTTGAGCTAGGGACCGAGTTCAATCGACCCTCACCCCTACTGAGTCCAAAGTGTCGGTGGTGGAGGGTCCTCTGACTCCACAAACCCCTCCCCAGTAGGGAGGCAAACGCCACATAATCTGTTATAACTGTTATAAGCCCGGACACTTTGCTCGCGACTGTCGCAATAGTCGACGTCCAAATAATGGCCCACGCTACCAACCCCCAATCCGTGAAGGTAACGGGTCTCATTTGAACTCTCTGCAGCAACAGCTCGAACACCTTTTGGCAGTAGTTGAGGCCATGAAGCACAGTCAGGCGGGGGGGGGGAGCAAAACGTTTCAGCTGTTTCTCACAGTGGAGATGCGCTCCCAGACTCACGGCCCCAGTGATGGTCAGAGGCTTCCACGGTGACCATGCCTTCTCCTGACTGGTACGGGGAGGATGGATGACCTTTTCGTCCGGGCCACTGATCATGGAGGCCGCCACCATGTAATGCTTGCGGATACCGGTTCTGCCGTGACTATTTTACATGACCCCGCTCCCTTTTCCCATTCTGGCACCACCCTAAACCTCTCTGGCTTT
Organism: Somniosus microcephalus; assembly: GCF_052327205.1. NCBI lineage: Eukaryota > Metazoa > Chordata > Chondrichthyes > Squaliformes > Somniosidae > Somniosus > Somniosus microcephalus. Next base: position 60,768,198 of record NC_140988.1, read on the forward strand.
AATGCTTCTACTCAGTTAGCTAACCAGGGATTGAGCTCCACAGTTTTGTCCATTGATGGGAATTCCGTCGATGTCACCTCACCTGTATATATGACCACCCATGGCCAGAAAGGTATCCTCGGAAGTGACATGTTTATAAACACTGTGCTGTCCTCGACTACGCTAATGATTGTCTTTGGTGGCACTTTAATGAGGGACCACCGACACCTATTTCAGATGCCCATTCAATATATGCAATTAAAAAACCCGAGGATTTCACCCTTCCCGGGACTGAAGACTCCATGGTTAATACATTAATTCATAAATTTTCAGAGGTTTTTGCTAAGTCCAAACATGATTGTGGTAGGATGTCGGGAGATGAGGAAATTAATGGACCCTCCCACCCTCCTGTTAAGCAGTATTCCATTCCGGCTGAGAGTAAATCTTATGTTCGGTCTACTATCGATTCATTGTTAAAGCAGGGTGTTATCCGCATTGGCACTTTTACCACTAATTCTCCAAACTTGCCAGTTAAGAAGCCAGACAATAGTTGGCGTCTAACAATTGATTATCGCGAGCTTAATTCTGTAACCCCAGCTTGCGCCCCTGTTGTTCGGGAGACCCCCACTCTCCTGTCCCAGATTTCACCAGGTAGCTGCTGCTTCTCCACCGTTGACATTTCAAACGGCTTCTGGAGCATTCCTGTTAAGTCAGAAGATCAGTGCAAGTTTGCCTTCACTTTTGAAGATCAAAGTTATACTTGGACATGTTTACCTCAAGGCTTTCACAACGCCCCAACTATATTCCACAAACGGATGGCTCAGGCACTGAAACCTTTTTCGAGACCCGACTGCCTGCTGCAGTATGTTGACGACCGTTTGCTTGCAACGCCTGACAAAAAGACTCATATTAAATTAATGGAAGAGCTATTAGACATTCTTCTAAAAGCTGGGCTGAAAATTAACCCCAAAAAGGTACAATTGTTAAAGCCAGAAGTGACATTTTTAGGGGTTTCTGTGGGACAAAAGGGACTCAGCCCTGACCAGCATAAGATTGAGGTGATTCAGCATTTACCATTGCCCGCATCCAAAACCGCACTTCGTTCCTTCCTGGGCCTAGTGGGATACCAGCGCTCATTTATTCCCAGATTTGCGGAGCTAGCCAAACCATTATATGAACTGTTAAAGGATGAAGAGGACGCTGTGGCCCGTGACTGGACCACCGAACATACAACAGCTGTGTCCCTCCTTAAAACTGCTGTTATACAAGCCACATGCCTGACAAGCCCTGACCGAGAGAAACCTTTCCACCTGTAGGTGGGATCCACCGATCAGAGTCTTGCTGCTGCTGTGTGCCAAGGGGTACAGGGTAAACTTATGCCAATCGCATTCACCTCCCGTATTTTGAATGGCGTAGAAAAGAATTTCACTGTGTGTGAGCGACATCTGCTAGCCACTTTGTGGGCAGTCAAACAATTCATGTTTATTACTGGGCTGAACAAAATGATCATACATAGCCCCCACACCCCTTTGAATCTTTTACTTAAACCAGGGGACACTTTGGTCTCCTCTGCCCGACTCAGTCACTGGACACTTCTGTTAACTCAGAGAGATTTGGAAATAACGCCAAGGCAGACATCTTTACTACCTCAGCTCCTACTGTATGAGGGGGGAAACCATGAGTGCCCCCTTCCACTGGAGTTCGACCGTCACCCCGTCTCTCCTACTCTGCTAAGTGACGCCCAGAACATCTACATTGATGGGTCATCCTATCACAGGGACGGAAAGCCCCTTACTGGATTTGCAGTAGTCATGCCTGACCGAGAACTTAAGTATAAATGCATTCCCCACTCTGCCCAATATGCTGAAGTTGCAGCCCTGGTGACAGCAATCCAAATTACTCATGGCATACCTGTTAATGTCTGGTCAGATAGTGCCTATGCGATTAACACTTTGTTATCTTTACCACAGTATGCTAGGAATAATTATTGTACTGTTGATGGCAAGACCCTGCTCCATGCTGACCTCTTTGCTTCCCTTTGGGACTCTTTAAATTCACAATCAGCCCCTGTCTATGTTGGTAAGGTAAAGTCCCATTCAAGTTCTTCAGATGTACATACCCAGGGTAACTCACAGCAGATCATGCTGCCAAGGACGCCACCGTTAATGAAGACCTCTGGAATATCCCTACCCCTCCCTTAAGATCAGTCTTGAGTATCCAAGGTGGGGACATCGACCTCCCTTCCTTCCAGGCCAGTTATTCCCCCTATGCAGTTGTTATTGCATGGCATCAGAATGGGTGTTCGTTACCTCAGCCCACTCCATGGGCTGCGGACACACAATTGGCTCCGGATCAGTCTGCGGAAGCTGCTCCCCTGTTAATGTTCAACCCCTGCATGCGGTAGCTATCATCTGATCTCCTGGTTGTCTGTGTTCCCCCATCCATGGCACCCGAAATTTTTGATCTCCTGCCCACACATCCGGTAGGAGGGCACTATTCAGCTGATGCAACTGTTCAGAAACTATGCAAATTTGCATGGTATCCCGATTGCATCACAGATGTCACTCATAGGGTGAATCGTTGTCTGCCCTGTTTACAGCACAATCCAAGTGCCCACACTAATCGGGCACTGTTGCGCAGTCCCCCTCCTCCCGATGGGCCGTGGACCAACCTTCAAATTGATTTTATAGGGCCCTTACCTACAGGACCTTCGGGCTTGCAGTATTGTCTGGTTATAGTTGATAAATTTACTAAATGGATGGAGGCTTTTCCATGTAAAACAAACACCGCATCGACAGCAGCTCGCCTTTTATTGGGTGAGGTGATCTGTAGGTGGGGAGTGCCAATTCAAGTTGATAGTGATCAGGGATCACACTTTGCCGCCCAAATTTTTACCAAATTACAATGGAAAATCGGTGTCTCGCATAAACTTCACAGCTCCCATCACCCACAATCATCTGGTGTAGTGGAAAGAGGAAGCCGAACTCTGAAAACTATGTTGAACAAATTTTGTGCAGATCACCCCACCAAATGGTCCAGTATGTTGCCAATCTGTCTAATGGCTATTAGATCCACCCTGCATAGCACAACGGGTATTTCACCCTTAGAGGCTATGACCGGGCAACTAATGTGAATGGCAGCCCATCTGTTAACCCCTTCAGCCGCACCCTTAGTACAGGGAATTGCCAACCAAAAATGGCTTGAAATGGTGGTAGAGAACATAGAACAAACTAACATGTTTGTAGCTACACAAACAGGCAAATCAAAAAACCAGGCAAAAAAATACTTCGACAAGAAGGTCCGACCATTTGAGTATCAAGTGGGAGATGTTGTAATGGTACTAAACTATGGGAAGAAGAAACATTGCTTCGAACCAAAGTGGAATGGTCCCTTCCCGATTATTGACAGGGCCAGTCCTTCAGTTTATCTGGTGCAATTCCCTGGAAAAAAAGGGAGAGCCAAGGTGGCTAAATGGTGTCATATCAATCAGTTGTAAACTGTGAAAGAATAAATATTGCATATTTTGCCTTACAGAACCAGTTAAGAATGATAATGAAACAGGTCGCATGCTGCATCAGTCATCGAACCCTCCTGCTGGGGGTCATCATAACTGTGTGCAGTTCTGGTCGCCACACTATAGGAAGGATGTGATTGCTTTGTAGAGGGTGCAGAGGAGATTCACCAGGATGTTACTTGGGCTGGAGCGCTTCAGCTATGAAGAAAGACTGGACAGGCTGGGGTTGTTTTCCTTGGAGCAGAGAAGGCTGAGGGGGGACCTGATTGAGGTGTATAAAATTATGAGGGGCATAGATAGGGTAGATAGAAAGGAACTTTTCCCCTTAGTAGAGGGGTCAATAACAAGGGGGCGTAGATTCAAGGTAAGGGGCAGGAGGTTTAGAGGGGATTTGAGGAAGAACTTTTTCACCCAGAGGGTGGTTGGAATCTGGAACTCACTGCCTGAAAGGGTGGTAGAGGCAGGAACCCTCACAACATTCAAGAAGCATTTGAATGAGCACTTGAAATGCCATAGCATACAAGGCTATGGACCAAATGCTGGAAAATGGGATTAGATTAGACAGGGCTTGATGGCCGGCACGGACGCGATGGGCCGAAGGGCCTCTTTCTGTGCTGTATAACTCTATAACTCTATGAGTCTATGACTCTATGACTCTATAAGACACTCGAACACCTCTCCAATCTCTACGAACTGGGTGGAATGCTACAATATCAATGGCGAGGGTATATCATGTTGAGTATTGAAGGAAATATGTGAAGTAAAATTCATATGCGAGGGAAGTGTGGTACATCTACCAACGGTTACCACTTGGATGCACCACCTTTTGGTTCCTGAAGGAAATGGAGTTTGGGTGCAACTACATTGCAGCACAGAGGGATACAGCCCAGAGGCACCGGAAGGCAAAGCCCCGGGATGGTACCGGAAGGTATCCACAGCATTGGTTAAAACTGGACTGATGGGAATACGCTATGAAGTAAAGAGCAAAAACTGGGACATTAAGAACTATGATTTGAATTGGCCATCCTTTTGGCCGAGACATGGGGGTGAATGTCAGTGGAAAGCCAAGTGGCAAGAAAATAATACGGGAAATAACCCACGATGTTGTGCGGGATGGTGTGTTAGTAGTGGAGGGGTAGTTGTAATAACACAAAAGAGAGAGGAGATCACGGTAAATAAAACTAGTAGCAAGAAAGAAAACTGTCCCAAAGTAACAGAAGGTCCCAATAATGGTTTAATGGTAACTCGAACCCATGAGAGCCTGTATAACGATGTTAGATATCAGATTGTTCCAGTGATATTTAATCTTTCAGCAGTCCAAATGCCAATGGGACTGTGCAACCATGCATAATAGCTATTTTACAGTTATCTGGTGAGACAAATAGATAAGGATTGTGTAGAAAGGAATGTGGGAAAAGACAGTGGTGAATCTTGGCCCCCAATTGATGGACAATGGTACAAACCAGTGGTAGGTGGAGAAAACGGTACAACTAACTCGAGAAGGAAGCGAGGGTTAGGGGAATGGCTAGGAATAGGAGCCACGGCAGGCACAGCAGCATGGAATAGAATAGACATAGAATATATGTGGGAACATGATGAGGCTATGAGGAGACAATTGAAGGGAATTTTAACCAAAATAAATAAGGGAGATTCAGACCAAATTCAAGAATTGCAAGAAGCACTAAAAGCAACCTTAGAAATGGTACACAATTTTCAAGAGATTCAGGACAAGGTTAATGAGATAATCAAAGAATCTGAAGGAAGTAAGTACCAGTTTTTTAAGGGTATCACTTGTGCTATGTATGGGAGTTTCCTACTGGATCAGGTACAGAAGGGTCTGATGGACATCGAAAATAATCAGATACCCAACTTTGTGAATGACAGACATTTAGAGAAATGGTTTAACAAGACTGAACCATGGTGTACTGCTAGGAAACATGGGTTAGCTTACTATGCCATATTACCATGCCCAGGTGGGGAGAATAATTATTATCTAGACCCCAAAAGCATTCTCATACCAGTAGTCCTATGGTTGCCCCGATTGAACCAGACAAATAAGTGGGAACTGTGCAAGGTCGAATCAACAGGATCTATGGAAGGGAAGGTACACAAACAGTATGCAAAATATCCAACTACTTGATTAAGCAGGGCATGACCTGGAAGGCCCCTAATTTGGATTGTTGCACTAAGAATAAAGGATCATGGATGTGTAGATGTGACAGTCTTGAGCCTGGGATACCAGCATGTGGGTTCACTGTAGCTGAACAATCACCTACTTGCACCATCCAAGTGCAAACATGGGGTAATAACCACACTCTGGTCAGTTATTTAAGCCAGGGACGTTACTGTGTGGCCGCCTCTGCTACCCAATATACCCACGGGCTAGATATCTGTCAGGTCAGATGGCCAACCTTCTACTTAAGACCTCTTGAAATGACTAGAGTAGGAAACGCCCATTTGATTCTCGTAAGAACTCACAATATAACCCAAATACAAGTAAATATTACTATGCAGCAGGAGGCCCTAGAGGCAGTGGTAAAATTAGGATATCCAATTCCACCACTATCCCTCAGTTTAAAGTCTATCATTGAAAGAAGTAGTACCTCGCAGAAACATTTGGTTAAAATGCAGCAAGACAATGCCCAAATTGAGAAAGCAATAAGCAAGTTAGGGGACCACAGGTGCGACAGCTCTGGCTGGGGCCATGAGTAAGAGGGACAGGGCCGGGCCTTGTACTTGCTGGGAAAAAGGGGGCGAGAGTAAAAAGAGATAAGATGGATTCCAACGGAGGAACCTTCAAAATGTAAAAACAGGAAAGATAAATTGGATGAAGTAATGAGACCTTCTTTTGGGGAGGGCTTTCATCCAAATACCAAGACAAAGAACTTAAGCTGTCATTGGTTGATGAAGTTTTGGAGGAACCTCTATAGGTTAAATGGTCTTGTCAATAACTTGGCCTCAGGCCCACCCCTAAAAAGAGAATAAAAAGTGACACCCCAAGGGCTTGCACACAGACTGCGGAAGGGAGAGCCGAACAGCTGGTCGAACGCTCTTTTAAGAGTGATCCCATGCTCACCATCGAAGGCCCAAGAGAGAGAGAAAAAGAGAGAGACCAGAAGCCAGAGAACTGTTTACACATGCCAGCTGTCTGTCCGATCGGGTCCAATATCAGCTGCTTGTCACAGTCGTATGTTTTTGCTGTATTACTAGTGTGTTATATTCTGTCCTAAACTTTGATTAAACACAATATACCCACCATATTGGTTTGCGCTTGATCCGTTTACCAGAGATACATGAATCTCAACACCCACAGTGTTTACCTTTGAGTCCAAATCTGAAACAGCAACATGGTGAACTTGAAAATTTCAATTAAACCAACATATGTAAAACCAGTACTTTCAGTAATTGCTGCTTGACTAGAACGACTCTTCTTGTTGCCTGAGTTAGGAGTTTTAGATCAATTACAGGCAAAGGTTTAAAGGGAGGGTTATTGTAGATTTGGGCCAGTCAGAGGATGAACAGCAGCAGTGTTAGTCTTTCACTCTCAATTAATAAAAAGTTGCATTAGTTGGGAGCACCATATTTTCAAAAGAATCACATATATTTTGCGCAATATTTGAGAGGATCCCCCATGTGACAGATCCTCTACTACAAGATGAAACTCTAGATTTGTGATGCATGAGTCACCAAACGGCTGTATGCTTGCCCCACAAATTCCATGGACAGGCCTTAAGAAGATTTAATGGCAGCAACAACATCCCAGAATTGTGGAGAGAAGAACCATTGGTTTTGTGCTAATACTGTAGGATAATCAGGTTGAATAGGGGTGAAACTGTACCAACTGTACCCTGCCAAACTGCATATGTGTGAAAAATGGTCTGGATTTATGATTGTGTCGAGGGCTTTGCTGTGCTATTCAATTAGGCAGTTGAGCTGTTCTCCATAACCAAATCAAATAAAAAAGAGCCAGCAACAGTCCTGCCATCAATAGTTATGCGCTACTTAACTCTTAGCTTTCTTCAAAAATATCAAAGACTAAACAGGATACAGAAAGCTACCTTTCTTTCACTATTTCAACACTTAATTGCCTGGTCACAGTAAACACTGGAACATTGGCCAGAATTTTAACTTGGAGCCGGGTAGGGAGCGGGGGGTGTGGGACTGGAAAGCAGTCGCAAAACTCGGGAGAACGGGTTTCCCTCAGGCCCTGCCGAATTTAATGGCAAGGTCTGATTAGCACTTCAAAGCACTGATTCCCGCCCACAGCCAGTCAGATGGAGAGCCTGGTTGGCTGGCGGGCGGATAAGCCTGCAGCAGCAGGCCGCAGAGAGAATCATAGAATCAGAGAAAGTTACAGCACAGAAGGAGGCCATTTCGGCCCATCGTGTCCACGCCGGCCAACAAAGAGCTATCCAGCCTAATCCCACTTCCCAGCTCCTGGTCCATAGCCCTGCAGGCTACAGCATCCCAAGTGTACATTCAAGTGCTTTTTATGTGGTTATGGTTCCTGCCTCTACCATCCTTTCAGGCAGTGAGTTCCAGACCCCCACAACCCTCTGGGTGAAGAAAATTCCCCTGAAATCCCATCTAAACCTTCCACCAATTACTTTAAATCTGTGCCCCCTGGTTTTTGACCCCTCTGCTAAGGGAAACAGGTCCTTTCTATCCACATTATCTAGGTCCCTCATAATTTTATACACCTCAATAAGGTCTCCCCTCAGCCTACTCTGTTCCAAGGAAAACAGACCCAGCCTATCGAGTCTTTCCTCATAGCTAAGATTCTCTACTCCCGGCAACATCCTTGTAAATCTCCTCTGTACCCGCTCTAGTGCAATCACATCCTTCCTGTAATGTGGTGACCAGAACTGCACGCAGTACTCTAGCTGAGGCCTAACTAGTGTTTTATACAGTTGAAGCATAAACCCCCTGCTCTTGTATTCTAAGCCAGGGCTAATAAAGGCAAGCATTCCGTATGCCTTCTTAACCATCTTATCTACCTGGCCTGCTACCTTCAGCGATCTGTGGACATGCACTCCAAGGTCCCTTTGTTCCTCTACACTACTCAGTGTCCTACCATTTAATGTATATTCCCTTTCCTTGTAAGCCCTCCCCAAATGCATTATCTCACACTTCTCCAGATTGAATTCCATTTGCCACTGTTCTGCCCACCTGACCAATTTATTGATATTTTCCTGCAGTCTACAACTTCCTTCTTCAGTATCAACCACACAGCCGATTTTAGTATCATCTGCAAACTTCTTAATCATACCCCTTATATTCAAGTCAAGATCATTGATATATACCACAAAAAGCAAGGGACCTAGTATTAAGCCCTGCGGAACCCCACTGGAAACAGCCTTCCAGTCACAAAAACACCCATCAACCATTACCCTCTGCTTCCTGTCTCCGAGCCAGTTATGAATCCAACTTGATACTTTGCCCTGGATCCCATGGGCTTTTAACTTTGTGACCAGTCTGCCATGTGGAACCTTATCAAAAGCCTTGCTAAAGTCCATATACACTACATCAAATGCACTACCCTCATCTACCCTCCTTGTTACCTCCTCAAAAAATTCAATCAAGTTTGTCAGACACGATCTTCCCTTAACAAATCCGTGCTGACTATCCTTGATTAATCCGTGTCTTTCTAAATGAAGGTTTATCCTGTCCTTCAGAATTCTTTCCAATAATTTTCCCACCACCGAGGTTAGGCTGACTGGCCTGTAATTACTCGGTCTATCCTTTTCTCCCTTTTTAAACAAAGATACCACATTAGCAGTCCTCCAGCACCACATCTGAAGCCAGAGAGGATTGGAAAATGATGGTCAGGGCTGTTGTGTATGTACCTTTAAGAGAGAACTGCTTTTATACTGTAGTACCGTCAGTGACCACACCTGTATATAAAGCCATAGCAGGCTTCTGTACTTTCAGTTCCAACATACCCTCTGTTCAGTAAACACCTGTTATTACCGTTCTCCTGCAGTCCGTGTGTTATTGATACGCGGACACTACAGTGGCGACGAGCAGGTTCGAACTCACCTGCAGTACTGCATCACCTCACGGGGATCCATCCCTGAAAAGAAGCTTCTTGGAGGTCGAAGCCAGAGCAATGGGCGTCGACCGTGGGCAACCGCCCAGTGATCTATCGGAGTTCAGTGAATCGCAGGGGAAGCTGTGGAGAGCTGGGCTTGGCTCCACAGTCAAGGTGTTCCAGCAAATTGTGCTGGTAGCAGGTAGTGTGCTGACCCTTCCGGACTGCGGCGGGCTTGAGCTCGATCGAGCGGCTCTGCAAGGGGGCCGTGCAGCGTCGTCGGGAAGGAAAAGAGAGAGAGAGGGTGGAGCGCACAGGGCACGGTCGGTGCTCAAGAGCCGGGCAGCGTTAGAGAAAATAAAAAGAGGGGAAGGAAAAGAGACACGCAGTGGACAGCGTCGAAGAAGAATAAAACTAAGGAATTTAACTAACAAAAGAGAGACGCGCCGAAGCCGCGGGGCGCCGCCATTACTATTTAGAACGCTAGGAGCAGCATTGGCAGCAAGGGGAAGAAGGAAAAGCGCGGGAGGCGCCATTTTAAACCACCCAAGATGCCGAAGAGTGGCAGTATCACTGCTTTCGACAACGAAATAGAAGACTGGACCACGTATGTGGAAAGAATTGAAGTGTACTGCAAGGCAAATGGGATGGCCGATGAAAAGAAGGCGTCGGTATTATTAAATTTGATGGGCGCGAGAACGTACGGTCTATTGCGGAATTTAATTACCCCAGCTAAACCAATGGAGAAAAGCTTTGAAGAGATTGTCAATATCTTACAGGAACATCTAAACCCTACACCGCTGCTGATAGCAGAAAGATTCAAGTTCCATAAAAGAAACCAGCACAAAGATGAGAGTAATGCTGACTATCTTACGGAACTACGCAGGTTATCGAAGCACTGCCAGTTCGGAGCAGGACTGGCAGATACCTTAAGGGATAAGTTTGTCTGCGGGCTCCAGAGTGAAGGAACCCAGAAACGACTACTTTCGGAAAAGGACCTTACGCTAGAAAAGGCTTTCAGCGTGGCAGTATCCTACAAAGCAGCAGCACGGGGCGCTGTGGAAATACAACAGAAACCGCAAGAATATAGCACCAACGAAATGGCATATGGAGCAGAAAAGTGCTATCGCTGCGGCAGAACAACCCATGACCAGAAGGACTGCTGGTTTAAGGACAAAGTATACAGGCAATGTGGAAAAGTGGGACACATAGCATGAGTCTGCAGGTCGGGAAAGAAAACCAACACTAAAAGAACTACTAAGGAAAAGTACAAGAAAGTAAAAAAAATGACAGACAGTAGTTCAGAAGATCAGGAGAGTGATAATGATTCCGGGAGCAGGAGACTAAGTTGTGTAAAGTTACACAACGTGATTGCAAAGGAGGACCACCGAACCATTTGGGTCACCCTCATGATAGCAGGGTCCCAAGTAAAGATGAAATTGGACACAGGATCAGCCCTAACAGTTATGAATCGATGAGACTATGAACGGCTATTCTCACACATACCCTTGAAGGACACGTCCATTGTATTGAAGACATATACGGGGCAAATAGTCTACCCCAGAGGAAAAATAAGGGTGCCCGTTAAATACAACGGCAAGGAAACACAGAAACTGTATCTATATATACTACAAGATGGAGGACCACCATTATTGGGACGTGAATGGATCTGAAAAATACAATTCGATTGGTATTCCATTCAGGCGCTAACTGTGGCTAACAAAAAGGATGACGAAGTCACACCTGGATGACTGTCAAAAATTCTAACTGACGCGAAAGAGGTGTTCCAGCAAGGACTTGGGACGCTAAAAGGAGTAACAGCAATGATAAAAATTGAAGATAACGCAAACCCAACATTTTTTTAAGGCCAGACCGGTACCGTAAGCGATCCACCCAGCCGTCGAAGCAGAGCTGGAGAGTCTGGAGTGTTCGGGTGTGCTGTCCAAGGTGGACTGGAGCGAGTGGGCCACACCCATCGTTCCTGTAATGAAGAAATCATTGAGCAGCACGCCTGGGGAGCCGAAGAAGGTTCGCATCTGTGGGGACTTTAAGGTAACTGTGAACCCAGTCCTGCACACAGTACAATATCCACTTCCGCGGATAGACGATATTTTCGCCTCACTATCTGGAGGGAAACGCTTTACGAAGATTGATCTGGCCCAAGCGTATCTACAAATGGAGGTAGAAGAAGCATCTAGAAAATACCTCACGATAAACACTCACAAAGGTCTTTACCAGTACAACCGACTGGTATTCGGGGTAGCATCAGCTCCGGCTATTTGGCAGAGGGCGATGGAACAAGTCCTGCAAGGGATCCCGGGGACCCAGTGTTATTTGGACGACATCCTGGTTACGGGCGAAAATGACAGTGAACACCTTGCCAACATGGAGCAGGTGCTCACTAGATTACAAGAATATGGGCTACGAGCCAACCGCCCCAAATGCGAGTTTTTCAGGAAACAAATCTCGTATTGTGGCCACATGATTGATGAAGAGGGGTTACATAAGTCCCCAGACAAGATTGAGGCAGTAGTCAAGGCTCCAGCACCAGAAAATGTGTCGCAACTGAGGTCGTTCCTCGGGTTGGTGAACTACTACCATAAGTTCTTGCCAAATTTATCTACAATTCTGCACCCACTGAACGCCCTGCTGCAAACTGGAGTAGCATGGAAATGGAGTGATGAGTGTAAGCGTGCCTTTCAGAAATGTAAATGCCTAATCACTTCAAAAGAAGTATTGGCCCACTACAATCCAACACTACCGATTCGGTTGGCATGTGATGCGTCTCCCTACGGCATTGGAGCGGTGCTATCACACAGATTCCTTGACGGTTCAGAGAGGCCAATAGCCTTTGCGTCGCGCTCGTTAACCTCAGCCGAGCGTAACTACGCCCAGATTGACAGGGAGGCCCTCAGCCTGGTGTGGGGGGGGGTGAAGAAGTTCAATCACTATCTGCACGGGCAGAAATTCACCTTACTGACTGATCACCAGCCTCTTGTCTCCATTTTTAACCCAAAGAAGGGCGTTCCGGTGATGACGGCGCAGCGGCTGCAAAGATGGTCCCTTTTTCCAGGGGCACATCAATACGACATAGAGTACAAGGGTACGAAACAGCATGGAAACGCTGATGGGCTGTCGCACCTGCCGTTGCCTACGGTGGAGGAAGCACCTGCAGTGGACCCTGTTGAGATATTCCATTCGACCATAGTCGAATGTCTACCTGTTACAAACTCAAGTATAGAAAAGGAAACCCGAAATGACCCGACACTCTCTCGGGTCTATGATTTGACGGTGAAGGGATGGCCAGCACATGGCGACTCACTGTTGCCAGCATTCTCGCCAAGGAGAGAACAGCTGTCAGTGTGCCGGGGGACCTTGATGTGTAGATCCCGAGTGGTAATTCCACCCAAGTTGAGAGATAGAGTGCTCAATGAGCTTCATGAGGGTCATCTGGGAGGGGTAAAAATGAAGAGCCTAGCCAGGGCGTTTGTGTGGTGGCCAGGAATCGATAAAGAAATCGAGGATATGACCAAGAGATGCACAGGATGCCAGAAAGTCCAAAACGCTCCACCACAGGCCCCGCTACACCCATGGAAGTGGCCCTCATCTCCATGGCAACGGGTACACATTGATTTTGCTGGTTCATTTATGGACTCAATGTTTTTAATCGCCGTGGATGCACATTCGAAATGGCCAGAGGTCATCAAAATGTCCTCCACCACCACGGAGAAAACTATTGCAGTCCTACGGACCATCTTCGCCAGGAATGGCTTGCCAGAACAGATTTGCTCCGACAATGGACCACAGTTTGTGTCCAAGGATTTCCGGAGGTTTTTGAGGAATAATGGGGTAAAACATTACACATCTGCCCCATATCATCCAGCCACAAATGGATTGGCTGAGAGGTTTGTTCAGACCTTTAAAAAAGCAATAAAGGCGATGTATAACGACAACATACCACTACAACACAAGGTGGATAATTTCTTGTTTGCTTACCGGAATGCGACACATGCAGTCACCAACCAAGCTCCAGCCATAATGTTCTTTAACCGAAGGTTAAGATGTCGCCTGGATTTGCTCAAACCAAACATAAGACGAGATGTTGAGGATAAGCAATTCCAGCACATCAATGAGAAGCCAACCAGGAGCTTCAAGATAGGGCAACCAGTCTTGGCCCGCGACTACCGAACAGAAAAATGGCAGCCAGGAACGATATGCACACAGCAGGGACCACAAATGTACACAGTGGACGTTGGAGAGAGCATCGTGAGACGCCATGCTGACCAGATTCTAGAGTCACAGGAACAAGTCAAACCCATACCACGAGCATGCGCACCTGGTGATGAACCCGAAGTACAGATTGCGTCTACCTCTGAATCAGTGGTATTGGAAGCTGACGAACCAACCAATGACAATGAGCCAGAATCGACTCCGCTGCAAGAACAGGATACTCGAGAAAGGCGCTATCCAGACAGGATCAGGAAGCCTCCTCAAAGATTGAATTTATAAATGATTACTTCAGTTGATGTATATAGTACAGGGGAAATTGTAATTGTAATTAGTTATTATTTAATTGTTAAATGAATGTTATGTACTGTTTATCTAAAAGGGGAGGAATTGTTGTGTATGTACCTTTAAGAGAGAACTGCTTTTATACTGTAGTACCGGCAGTGACCACACCTGTATATAAAGCCGTAGCAGGCTTCTGTACTTTCAGTTCCAGCATACCCTCTGTTCAGTAAACACCTGTTATTACCGTTCTCCTGCAGTCCGTGTGTTATTGATACGCGGACACTACAAGGGCCGCTGCAATTTCCTCTTTTGCTTCGCTTAACAGCCTGGGATACATTTCATCCAGGCTTGGGGATTTATCCACTTTTAAAGCTGCTAAACCCCTTAATACTTCCTCTCTCACTATGTTTATTTCATCTAATATTTCATACTCCTCCCCCCTGATAGCAATGTCTGCTTCGTCCCCTCCTTAGTGAAAACAGACGCAAAGTATTTATTAAGAACCCTACCGACGTCTCCCGCCTCCACACACAGATTACCCTCATGATCTCTAATAGGCACTACCCTTTCTTTAGTTATCCTCTTACTCTTAATATATTTATAAAACATATTTGGGTTTTCCTTGATTTTACTTGCCAAGAATTTTCCTAATATCCCCTGCACTTTCTGTACTCCTCTAAAGATTCTGGAGTATTTAGCCCTCAGTATCTGTCATACGCCTCCCTTTTTTTCTTTATCCTACTCTGTATGTCCCTAGACATCCAGGGGGCTCTAGATTTGTTAGTCCCATCTTTTTTCATTAAGGGCACATATTTGGTCTGAACCCTCCGTATCTCCTCCTTGAATGCCTCCCACTGCTCTGACACTGATTTACCTTCAAGTAGCTGTTTCCAGTCCACTATGGCTAAATCCCTTCTGAGCTTAGCAAAATTTGCTTTTCCCCAATTTAGAACTTTTACTCCTGGTCTATTCTTGTCTTTTTCCATAACTACCTTAAATCCAACAGAATTATGGTCACTAGCACCAAAATGCTCCCCCACTGATACGCCTTCTATCTGCCCAGCTTCATTCCCTAAAACTAAGTCCAGAACCGCTCCCACCACCCCCCCCCCCCCCCGCCCTCTTGGGCTTGCTATATACTGGCTAAAAAAAGTTCTCCTGGATGCATTTTAGGAATTCCACACCCTCTATACCCTTCACACTAATTTTATCCCAGTTAATATTGGGGTAGTTGAAATCCCCTACTATTACTGCTCTATAGCTTTTGCACAGGGAGAGAGGGATACAGGGTTGGGGGTGGGGTGAAGTCGGGGGCCAGAGAAGCACCGTGGCTGGAGGGTGATCGGGGCCAGAGGGAGGAGGATCGGGACTGGAGGGGGGAGGCAGGAGGTGGATTGGGCCGGAGAGGGGAGGTCGGAAGGCCAGAGGGAGATCGGGGGCCGGAGGAGGAAGGTCGGAAGGCCGGAGGGGTATCGATGGCTGGTGGGGGGAAGTTGGAAGGCCTGAGGGTGATTAGGGGCTGAACAGGAGAGGTTGGAAGGCTGGAGGGGTGATCAGAGGATGGAGGGTGGGATCGGGGACCAGGGATCGTTGTCAACTTCCAAAATTCTATAGATTATGGAACAGTTCCTGCAGATTGAAGGGTGGCAAATGTAACCCCACTATTTAAAAAAAGGAAGGAGAGAGAGAACTACAGACCAGTAAACCAACATCAGCA
This sequence comes from Somniosus microcephalus, assembly GCF_052327205.1. Classification (NCBI taxonomy): domain Eukaryota; kingdom Metazoa; phylum Chordata; class Chondrichthyes; order Squaliformes; family Somniosidae; genus Somniosus; species Somniosus microcephalus. The sequence continues at coordinate 60,783,951 of NC_140988.1, forward strand.
GTAGGGAAAATGTTAGAGTCTATTATAAAGGATGTGATAATAGGACACTTAAAAAATATCAACAGGATTAGACAAAGTCAACATGGATTTATGAAAGGGAAATCCTGTTTGACAAACCTACTGGAGTTTTTGAGGATGGAACTGGTAGAATAGATAAGGGAGAACCAGTGGATGTGGTGTATTTGGATTTTCAGAAGGCCTTTGATAAAGTCCCACATAAGAGGTTAGTGTGCAAAATTAAAGCACATGGGATTGGGGGTAATATACCGGCATGGATTGAAAATTGGTTAACAGACAGGAAACAGAGAGTAGGAATAAATGGGTCTTTTTCGGGGTGGCAGGCAGTGACCAGTGGGGTACCGCCGGAATCAGTGCTTGGGCCCCAGCTATTCACAATATATATCAATGATTTGGATGAGGGAACCAAATGTATTATTTCCAAGTTTGCTGACGACATGAAACTAGGTGGGATTGTAAGTTGTGAGGAGGATGCAAAGAGACTTCAAGGCGATTTAGACAAGTTGAGTGAGTGGGCAAATACATGGCAGATGCAGTATAACATGGATAAATGTGAAGTTATCCACTTCGGTAGGAAAAACAGAAAGACAGAGTATTATTTAAATGGTGATAGATTGGGAAATGCTGATGTACAAAGGAACCTGGGTGACACTGGATCTAGCAGGTAAGTGGAAAGGCACTTACTTCTTGGATCCAGCAATCCTCGCCTTCCTTTAGCTCGTGGGTTCGCCAAGACCTGGGAAACCAGGCCAGCAAGAGTTAAATTTGAAATGGTGGATCACCATGTGGCACGGAGCCTCATTATAATATTTAAATAGTGACCTGCCTCCTGGATGCGGGTTGGCTACCTGTCCGCCCCCCCCGGACCCCCTGTCCCGCCTCCGTTAAAACCAGAAGTGGGCAGGTTGGAGGGGGGGTTGGGGTCCGTGTTCATTTTTTTAACTCTTTAATCTCCCACCCGACGCCAACCAACGCGATTTTTGAGGTTAAAATTCTCCTATTGGGTGGGTCAGAGCACACACCTCTGAAGGAACCAGCCTAATTTTCCTTCCATTCGTTTAAATGGGGGATAATAGCGTGGGTTCCTTTGTAGGCGTGTGGTCTGACCCGCCCAATTTTCTGTTATTGGCTGTGCTCAATTGCTCCTGTGCACCTGGGTGCAGACTCACAACATTCTCCTCTCATTATCTGCTGTTAGAACTTAACGGAAGGAAGAGAGGTTAAAGACAAATATTTAAGACAGCAGCCGTCTGGTTTGACCTCTGTTCACCAAGCACCCCAAGCTTAAACAGAAAATATGTTTGGGTGCGGGGGAAGGCTGAAATCCAGGAAAAATGGGAACGCATAGATTAGTGAGTTCCAAACCGCCGACTTCCGCATTTCACTCCAGCGCATTAGGCTGCGTGCGCGCAACCCCCTCGCGAGAGGCCAACTGTAAATTTCAGTATGTTAATCATCATGGGAATGGTAGCGTAGTGGTTATGTTACTGGACTAGTATCAAATCAAATCAAATCAAATCAACTTTTATTGTCATTGTTAGTGCACAAGTGCAGTACAACGAAATGTAGGCTTGCGGCTCCCGAGAGTGTACATTTGGATTAAGACATTTAAACATTCAACATACATTTGGCTTGTAGTATATTAACATAAATATAACCATAATAAAGTGCATTGGCAGATGTGCAGGCTTTAGAGTTTATTTGTGGAGTTCAGTAGGATGACAGCCCTGGGAAAGAAGCTGTTCCTAAATCTGGTCGTACGGGTGCGAATGCATCTGTAGCGTCTCCAAGATGGCAGGAGGGCGAACAGACTGTGGCTGGGGTGGGTAGGGTCTTTGATGATGGACCGTGACCTCCGTAGACAGCGTTTCTGGTATATGTGCTCTAGGGTCAGTAGCCGGGTGCCGGTAATGCGTTGGGCAGTTTTGACTACCCGCTGCAGGGCTTTCCGGTCATAGTAGCTACAGCTGCCATACCATACTGTGATACAGTTTGTCAGGATGCTCTCTATAGTGCAGCGGTAAAAGTTAGAGAGGATCAGGGGTGACAGATTACATCCTTTCAGCCTCCTTATGAAATATTGGCGCTGCTGGGCCTTCTTCACCAGAGAGGAGGTGTTGAGGGACCAGGAGAGGTCTTCCGTGATGTGGACTCCAAGGAACTTAAAGCTGTCCACCCTTTCCACCACAGCCCCATTGATGTGGATGGGGGTGTGACTTCCGCCTTGGACTTCCTGAAGTCCACAATGATTTCTTTTGTTTTCTTGGTGTTAAGGGCTAGGTTGTTATCGACGCACCACTTCACGAGATGCTGGACCTCCTCCCTGTAGGCTGACTCATTGTTGTTGGTGATCTGGCCTACTACCGTGGTGTCATCCGCAAACTTGATGATGGTGTTGGAACCCTTAACAGCCACACAGTCGTGGGTGAAGAGGGAGTAGAGGAGGGGGCTCGGCACACATCCTTGTGGGGCCCCCGTGTTCAGGGTCAGGGGGGGGAGGTGTGGTTACCTAATTTGACAGACTGGGGTCTGTTTGTTAGGAAGTCCAGGGTCCAGTTGCAGAGGGAAGTGTTCAGGCCAAGAGTTTGGAATTTGGTGGCCAGCTTGTTGGGGACGATAGTGTTGAATGCTGAGCTGTAGTCTATGAACAGCATTCTGATGTAGGTCTCCTTACCATCTAGGTGATTCAGTGCCGAGTGTAGAGCAGTTGTGATTGCATCCTCCGTTGATCTGTTTGCATGATAGGCAAACTGGTGTTGGTCAAGGGAGGCAGGAACACTGGCTTTGATGTGGGCTAAGACCAGTCTCTCGAAACACTTCATTATGATGGGTGTGAGTGCGACAGGTCGATAGTCATTCAGGCACGTCACAGCCGTTTGTTTTGGCACAGGAATAATGGTAGCGGTCTTGGAGCATGTAGGGACTACTGCCTGGGCCAATGACAGATTGAAGATGGCGGTGAAGACATCAGCCAGCTGATCAGCAGATTCCTTGAGTACCCGTCCAGGGATGCTATCCGGTCCAGCAGCCTTTCGTGTGTTCACTCCGCGTAGAACACCCCTTACGTCGGAGGTCGACAGAGTGAGCACCTGGTCTTCCGGGGGTGGCAAGGCTTTGGTAGCCGGCTCCCTGGTGTCCCTGTCGAAGCGAGCGTAGAAGTTGTTAAGCTCCTCCGGAAGGGAGGCATCGCTAACCGGGGGACTGGTGTTTTTGCCCTTGTAGTCAGTGATGGACTGGATGCCTTGCCACATGCGCCGGGGGTCCGAGTTGTTGCGGAAGTGATCTTCTATCCGCAGTGTCTGTTTCCTTTTGGCAGTCCTGATACCCTTTTTTAGGTTGGTCCTAGCTGCACTGTAAGCCGCCGCGTCACCAGATTTAAATGCTGCGTCGCGTGCTTTCAACAGTGAGCGGACCTCTCCATTCATCCAGGGTTTCTGGTTGGGGTATGTCCTGATATTTTTATGGGTCGTGACAACCTCGACGCAGCTGTTGATGTAGAATAGCACTGTGGATGCGTATTCCTCGATGTCATTATGGGCAAACATGCCCCAATCAGTGCGTTCGAAGCAGTCCTGAAGCTCCAATACTGCCCCCTCTGGCCATACTTTCACTGCTCTCACTGATGTTCTCCCTCTTTTGATGAGCGGTTTGTATGCCGGGGCTAGAAACAGGGAGAGGTGGTCAGACTTCCCAAGGTGGGGGCAGGGAATGGCCTTATAAGCATCTACAATGCTCGTGTAGACTTGATCCAGTGTGTTCTCCCCTCTTGTGGGGCAGGAGACATTCTGGTGGAATTTCGGTAGTACAGTTTTTAGGTTTATGTGATTGAAGTCCCCCGCGACGATAAAAGCTCCGTCTGGGTGCGCAGTTTGTTGTTCGCTGATGGCCCTGTAGAGGTCCTTCAGTGCTAGTTTGGCATTAGCGTGTGGTGGGATGTAGACCGCAGTGATGATAACAGCCGTGAATTCCCGAGGCAGGTAGAAGGGTCTGCACCTTGCCATGAGGAATTCCAAATCAGCCGAGCAGGACCTATCAATTATATCAGTGTTAGTGCACCAGGCATTGTTAGTGTGAATGCACAAACCGCCTCCCTTGCTCTTACCCTTGCCCTTAGTAATCCAGAGGCCTGGATTAATAACCCAGAGATGTGAGTTCAAATCCCACCACGGCAGTAATGGTGACCATGAAACTATCGGATCGTCGTAAAAACCCATCTGGTTCACTAATGTCCTTTAGGAAGGAAATCTGCTGTCCTTACTGTACAGATAGCTATAGTAAAGACAGCTGCTTGACAGTAGCTTTAGTAAAGACAGCTGCTTGACGGCAGTCAGATAAATAGGAAGCCATCTTGGCCATGCGGCAGTACTACACGAGCTGGCACTGACTCAAGACCTAATAAAGAGTACTCAATGATATCTACTCGTAAGCCTCTTAATACTACGATATAAGATAACATTACATGGTACCAGGATTTATTGAACGCACGATACGGGCATACCACAACAATGGAAGGGATAAAACCACCGACTAGCCTGCAACTTGAAGGAAATCTGGACGAAAATTGGTGCGAATTCAAACAACGCTTTCTTCTCTACCTCACAGCGATCGACGCCACGACTAGCTCTGGAACACGTAAGGTAGCTTTGTTCCTAACAGTGGCTGGCTCGCAGGCAATCGAGCTGTATAATACATTTACGTTCGCAGCTGAAGGTGACAAAAATGATCTGGACAAGGTGATAGATTTGTTCGATAAATACTGCACACCTAAAAAGAATGAAACGTTCGAGAGATTTGTTTTTCGCTCCCGCGGGCAAAAGCAAGGAGAATCCTTTAATGTTTTTCTGACGGACTTAAAAACAAAAGCACAAACATGTAACTTTGGAGACTTGAAGGAATCGATGATACGCAATCAGGTCGTTTTCGGAATACTTGACAAGAAGGTGAGGGAGAGAATGCTTAGGGACAATGACTTAACTTTGGATGCTGCAGTAAAAATATGTCATGCTAGTGAACTCTCAGCCATGCACACTGTAATGAAATCTGTTTGTCTTGATTCTGTATTCGTTTTGCACTCATGTATATTACCCTCCCCCATGGTGTATAGTTTCACTTCCTCTTTCCCGACTAACCTGGAAGGTTCCAGGTCTTGGCTCTTGGCTCCGCCCCTGACTTCTCTTACATAAAGATCCCAGGATCTGTATGACTCATTCCTGTGAACCAGTCGGCGTGTTGAGATGTTAGCTCTGATCTTAGTGATTAAAAGCCAACTTGTTTAAGTCTATAACTCCTAGTTTTGTGGTTATTGAAGGCCCATCAATTTTAATCACTAAAGAATACTAGGATGGATCGACTCCTAAAACCAGAGCGTCTGGACTTGGATCCACATTCTGCTGAAGCATCAAATCAATTTGGACACTGGCTCAAATGCTTCGAACTCTTCGCGGGGGCCTCATCCACTAGCGAGGTAGATAAACTGAGTCTACTGACTACTCGCGTAAGTCATCGGATTTATTCGTTCATCCGGGACGCCACCTCTTACACGGAGGCCATCACTATCCTGAAGGCCCAATACCAGAGGCCGGTAAACGAAGTGTACGCCAGACATCTGCTGGCTACACGCAGGCAGCGACCAGAGGAATCAATGGACGATTTCTTACAGGGCCTAAAGGACCTGGTCCGGGACTGTAACTGCAAGGCCGTGACGGCCAATGTGTACTCTGACGAATTGGTCCGCGGTTCCTTCATCACGGGCCTCAAATCGAATTATATCCGGCAGAGACTGCTGGAGAAGGAGGTCCTGGACTTAAAAAAGGCAGTGGCCACTGCGCGATCGCTGGACGTGGCCCAGAGAAACTCTGACTCTTATTCTTCCGGCCATGCGGCCCTCACCGCCTCGTGCGCGCTGAGGGGGCCGCCGTCTTGGAATCAGCCATCTTCCCCATCCAGGTCTCAGACCAGCTCTACGCCGCCGGAGTCCCCACACAGAAGTTCACCCAGGAGTCCTACTACAGCGGCAATGTCTCGAGGCCCGAAATGCTACTTCTGCGGCCAGGCCAAGCACCCCAGACAATGATGCCCAGCGAAGGACGCTACATGCTTCAAATGTAAGAAAAAGGGGCATTTTAGCAAAGTCTGCAGGGGGAATCCGATTTCCAACTCCGTCACCGCCTCGTGCGTGCTGTGCGGGCTGCCATCTAGGGATCCGCCATCTTTTCCTGACTCAACGGCCGCCCAGGGCCCAACAGTGGCTTCGATCACGGTGGATCAATCCAGGCCACACCCGTTGACAAAATCTATGCTGGACATACAGGTAAACGGGAATTTAACTAAATGTTTAATTGACTGTGGGAGTACCGAGAGTTTTATCCACCCTAGCCTGGTACGGCGGCACTCATTAACGGTAACCCCTACACGGAGCAGAATTGCTATGGCTGCTAAGCCCCACACTTCGGACATTTTGGACCACTGTGTGGTAACACTGACTGTAAAAGGCACGGACTACAAGGATTTTAAACTCCTCGTGATGCCAGAACTCTGTGTTAATGTAATCTTGGGCCTGGACTTCCAGTGCCACCACGAAAGTGTCACGCTAGCATATGGTGGGTCCCAGCCACCACTCACAGTCTGTGGCCTATCAACCTTAAAAATCAGCCCGCCCTCTTTATTCGCTAATCTCGCTCCGAACTGTAGGCCTATAGCGACCAAAAGTAGACGGTACAGTCTGGAAGACAGACACTTTATCAAGGCGGAAGTGGACAGACTCCTGCGGGAAGGCATTATTGAATGCAGTACCAGCCCGTGGCATGCCCAAGTAGTCATAGTTAAAAATAGCGAAAAGAAACGGATGGTAATTGACTACAGCCAGACTGTTAATATTTATACCCAGCTGGACGCCTACCCTTTACCCCGCATATCAGAAATGGTCAACCAGATTGCGCAATACCGAGCCTTCTCGACTATCGACCTCAAATCCGCGTATCACCAGCTCCCCATTAGAACGGAGGACCGCCCATACACCGCCTTCGAGGCGAACGGGCGCCTCTACCATTTTCTCAGAGTGCCCTTCGGGGTAACAAATGGGGCCTCGGTCTTCCAACGTGAGATGGACCGCATGGTTGACGAGAATAAACTACAAGCTACCTACCCCTATCTGGACAATGTCACTATCTGCGGGCACAACCAGCAAGACCACGATCTAAATCTTGCGAGATTTTTAAAAACTGCCCTAAAGCTGAATCTAACCTACAACGAAGACAAATGTGTCTTCAACACAACCCGTCTCTGTATCCTCGGCTGTGTGGTGGAAGATGGGGTAATTGGACCGGACCCTGACCGATTACGCCCCCTAAAGGAACTGCCCCTGCCACACAATCCCAAAGCCTTAAAAAGGTGCCTGGGATTTTTTTCGTATTATGCCCAATGGGTGCCCAATTACTCTGATAAGGCCCGACCCCTCATTAAATCGACGTCCTTCCCACTATCAGCTGAAGCTCGGGAGGCTTTCACCAGTATTAAACAGGACATTGAAAGGGCTGCAGTGTGTGCAGTGGATGAATGCATTCCCTTTCAAGTCGAAAGCAATACGTCAGACTTTGCCTTAGCTGCGGCCCTCAATCAGGCTGGGAGACCTGTGGCCTTCTTCTCCCGAACCCTTCAGGGACCTGAAATCAGGCACTTTACTGTCGAGAAGGAGGCACAGTCTATAGTGGAGGCAGTGCGGCACTGGAGACACTACCTAGCCAGCAAACGTTTCACCCTGCTCACCAACCAGCGGTCGGTGGCTTTCATGTTTAATAACAAACAAAGGGGGAAAATCAAGAATGACAAAATACTCAGGTGGAGGATCGAACTATCCACGTTCGACTATGATATTATGTACAGGCCGGGAGCCCTTAATGAACCCCCAGACGCCCTATCGCGGGGAATGAGTGCCAGCATTCATACGGACAAATTACAGGGTCTCCACAACGACCTCTGTCACCCAGGGGTCACCCGACTATACCATTTTATAAAGTCCCGCAATCTGCCCCACTCCATCGAGGAGGTCAGGGCAATGACCATAGCCTGCCGCATCTGTGTGGAATGCAAGCCTCGTTTCTACAGGCCTGACCGTGCACACCTTATCAAAGTCACACGGCCATTCGAGCGCCTAAGTCTGGACTTCAAGGGACCCCTTCCCTCTGCCGACCGTAACGTATACTTCCTCAATATCATTGATGAATATTCCCGCTTCCCCTTCGCCATTCCCTGCCCAGACATGACCAGTGCCACGGTCATCAAGTGTCTCTGTAATCTATTCTGCATGTTTGGCATGCCGAACTACATACACAGCGATAGGGGGACGTCATTCATGAGTGACGAGCTGCGCCAGTTCTTGCTCTCAAAGGGGATAGCCACTAGCAGAACCACTAGCTACAACCCCCGGGGTAATGGGCAAGTGGAAAGGGAGAATGCTACTGTTTGGAAGGCTGTCACGTTAGCCTTAAAGTCAAAAGGCCTTCCGACCTCCCGCTGGCAGGAAGTCCTCCCAGACGTGCTCCACTCCATAAGGTCTCTGTTATGTACTGCCACTAACGCTACCCCTCACGAAAAGATGTTCGTTTTCCCCCGGAAATCCACCTCGGGCATATCTCTACCCGCGTGGCTGACGTCTCCGGGGACAGTACTATTGCGGAAGCACGTGAGAGGCCATAAAATGGACCCCCTTGTGGAAAAGGTACAGCTCCTCCATGCAAACCCTCAGTACACCTATATCGAATACTCTGACGGGCGAGAGGACACTGTTTCCATAAAAGACCTCGCTCCCTCGGGGAGCGGAGAGAACGATGGGAGACTACCCAGATGGGGCAGCACGGTGGCATATTGGTTAGCACTGTTGTCTCACAGCGCCAGGGACCCGGGTTCGAATCCGGCCTCGGGTGACTGTCTGTGTGGAGTTTGCACATTCTCCCCGTGTTTGCGTGGGTTTTCTCCGGGTGCTCCGGTTTCCTCCCACAGTCCAAAGATGTGCGGGGTTAGGTTGATTGGCCATGATAAAAAAAAAAAAATTGACCCTTAGTGTTAGGGGGATTAAATACGTGGGGTTATGTGGATAGGGTGGGATATGTGTTGGTGTAGGGGTTACGGGGATCGGGTGGGATATGTGTCGGTGCAGGCTCGATGGGCCGAAATGGCCTCTATCTGTACTGTGAGGTTTCTGTGATTCTGTGATTCTGTGATACCCGATGAAGACCTACACTACAAAGAGACAGGACGCCCAGAGGTATCAATACCCAACTTTAACCTGGAGGACACTGCAGATAACCTGGAAGACACTGCGGAGGCCCGGACAGCGGAGTAACCAGAATCCACTCCCCTAGAGGCACCCCAACCGGCTTTGCGCCGATCCCTGAGAACTGCAAAACCTCCTGACAGACTCACTTATACCAACTTTTAAGAAACATCACCCCGATGGACTAAATCTATAGAAGGGGTGAATGTAATGTGATTAAAAGCCAACTTGTTTAAGTCTATAACTTCTAGTTTTATGGTTATTGAAGGCCCATCACACACGCAAAAATTCGATGGGAGAACTACAGCAACGGGCGTGAGAGCGCTGGGACTGGACAACCTACCAGTGGATGTAGTACACAGAAGGGACACAAGAGGGCGCACAGAGTTCAGGACTATGATGCCATACCATTGCAGGCGGTGCGGCAATAGACACGTGGCATGACAGTGTCTGGCTTATGGGAAGAACTGCGCAAAATGTAAAGGCAGGAATTGTTGTGTATGTACCTTTAAGAGAATAACTGGTCTCAGACTGCAGTACCGGCAGTGACCACCCCTGTATAAAAGGCGCTAGTGAGCCTCTGTGTTTTTAGTTTCACTATTGACTTCCACCAGTAAAGACTTATTTTGTTCACTCCTGCTGTCCGTGTCTCAATTATTCACGGACGTAACACTGGCGATGAGTAAGTAACGGACTTACCTGCAACTCGGCAGCACCTCAGACGACGTTATTGAAGGTCGAAGCCAGAAGAAAGAAAAAAAAATAAATAATAAAATCCAAAGAAACTCGAGAAACGGGCGTCGACCGTGGGCAACCGCCCTCCAAATCGTCGGATTGAAAACTTGCAGGAGAGACTGTCCAGAGCCAGGCTTGGTTCCTCGGTCTGTGGTTTCCCAGCTAATCGGGCTGGTGGCAGGTAGTGCACTGATCCTTCCTGGGCTGCGGCGGGCTAGAGCTCGATCGGGTGGCTTTTCAACGGGGCCGGGCAGCGAGTCGGGAAGCAAAGAGAGAGAGAGAGGGTGGAGTACACAGGGCGCGGCCGGTGCTTCGAAGCCGGGCAGCGTTCGGACCTAAGAAGAGGGAGGGAAGTGTCCCAGAGGGTCCGCTCCACGATGGGAAAATAATAAAAGAAAAAAAAATCAATATTAAACGCGCAAGAAACCGTGGAAAACAGCGCTAACAACAGCGGGGAAGAAGGCAAAGCGCGGGAGGCGCCATTTTGTTAAATCGGGGAAGAAGGCAAAGCGCGGGAGGCGCCATTTTAGATTTGCAAGATGCCGAAGACTGGCTGTATCACTGCTTTTGATAATACAATAGAGGACTGGACCACGTATGTGGAAAGAGTCGAGGTATATTTCGAGGCAAACGAAATAGCGGAGGGGAAAAAGGCATCGATATTGCTAAACTTAATGGGCGCTAGAACGTACGGCCTATTATGGGACCTGATTACTCCAGCCAAACCGAAGGCGAAGAGTTTTAACGAAATTGTTGCTGTCCTACAAGAACACTTAAACCCTGCACCGCTGTTGATAGCAGAAAGATTTAAATTCCACAGGAGAACTCAGCACAAAGATGAGAGCAATGCTGAGTATCTTACGCAACTACGCAAGCTATCAAAGCACTGCCAGTTCGGAGCAGGACTGGCAGATACCCTACGGGACAAATTTGTCTGTGGACTCCTGAGTGAAGGAACACAGAAGAAGTTACTCTCAGAGAAAGAGCTGATGCTAGATAAGGCTTTCAGCGTAGCAGTATCGTATGAAGCAGCAGCCAGGGGAGCTGCAGAAATTCAACAAAAACCACAGGAATACGGCACCCACGAAATGACACGGGGATTTGCAAAATGTTATCGCTGCGGCAGAACTAACCATGACCAGAAGGACTGCTGGTCCAAAGACAAAATATGCAGGCAATGCGGGAAGATGGGACACATTGCATGAGTTTGCAGGTCTGGGAAGAAGACCAGCGACAACAAAATGACTACGAAGGAACCGTACAAGAAAGTACAAAAGATGACGGACAGTAGTTCCGAAGACCAGATGAGCGATAGTGAATCCGGGAACAGGAGACTAAGCTGTCTCAAACTTCACAATGTAATCGCAAAAGAGGATCACCGAACCATTTGGGTCACCCTCATGATAGCAGGGTCCCAAGTTAAAATGGAATTGGATACAGGATCAGCGCTAACCGTCATGAATCGACGAGACTACGAGCGGCTATTTTCACACATACCCTTGAGAGAGACAGCCATCGTCTTGACGACGTATACCCCAGAGGAAAAATAAGGGTGCCTGTCGAATACAACGGCAAGAAAATACGGAAATTGTATCTCTACATACTGCCAAATGGTGGACCACCGTTGTTGGGACGGGAATGGATCAGGAAGATAAACTTAGATTGGCACTCCATTCATGCAATGACGGTGGACGGTAAAAAAGATGAAGACGTCACTCCTGGACGATTGTCAACAATCTTAGCTAACGCCAAAGAGGTATTTCAACAAGAACTGGGCACGCTTAAAGGCGTAACCGCCTCGATAAAAATAGAAGAGAATGCAGTTCCCAAGTTTTTCCAAGCAAGACCGGTACCATATGCAATTCGCCCAGCCGTCGAGGCAGAGCTGGAGAATCTGGAGAAGGTGGGCGTGTTGTCTAAGGTCGACTGGAGCGAGTGGGCGACACCCATCGTTCCTGTCATGAAGAAAACGTTAAGCAATAAGTCCGGGGAGCCAAGGAAGATTCGCATCTGTGGGGATTTCAAGGTGACGGTGAACCCAGTCCTTCACACAGTACAATATCCTCTTCCAAGGATAGAAGTCATCTTCGCCTCACTGTCTGGAGGGAAGCGTTTTACAAAAATTGACCTAGCACAAGCATATTTGCAGATGGAGGTTGAAGAGTCCTCTAGGAAGTATCTCACGATAAACACTCACAAAGGTCTTTAACCAGTATCATCGATTGGTATTCGGAGTAGCATCGGCTCCGGCAATATGGCAAAGAGCGATGGAACAAGTCCTGCAAGGGATTCCGGGGACTCAGTGTTACTTGGACGACATCCTTGTAACAGGTGAAGATGACAGTGAACACCTTAACAACCTAGAACAGGTGCTCACTAGACTACGGGAACATGGGCTGTGAGCCAACCGCCCCAAGTGCGAATTTTTTAAGAAACAGATATCGTATTGTGGCCACGTGATTGATGAAGAGGGGTTACATAAGTCCCCTGACAAAATTGAAGCAGTTGTTAAGGCCCCAGCACCTGAAATTGTGTCGCAACTGAGGTCATTCCTCGGATTGGTGAATTACTATCGTAAGTTTTTGCCGAATTTGTCGACAATTCTGCACCCACTGAGCGCCCTGCTACGAACGGGGGTAGCATGGAAATGGAGCGATGATTGTAAGCGTGCTTTTCAGAAGAGTAAGGACTTAATCACTTCAAGGGAAGTATTGGCTCACTACAACCCAGCACTGCCAATCAGACTGGCGTGTGATGCGTCTCCCTACGGCATTGGGGCGGTGCTGTCACATAAATTCCTTGATGGTTTAGAGAGGCCGATAGCTTTTGCGTCACGCTCGTTAACTTCTGCCGAGCGTAACTACGCCCAGATTGACAGAGAGGCCCTCAGCCTAGTGTGGGGGGTGAAGAAGTTCAATCACTACCTGCACGGTCAAAAATTTACTCTACTAACCGATCATCAACCTCTTGTCTCCATTTTCAACCCTCAGAAGGGCGTACCGATAATGACAGCACAATGGCTGCAGAGATGGTCCCTTTTCCAAGGGGCACACCAATATGACATCGAGTACAAAGGAACTAAACAGCATGGAAATGCTGATGGATTGTCATGCCTATCGTTGCCGACGGTGGAAGAAGAAGACCTTGCAGTGGATCCAATGGAGTTATTCCACTCGACCATAGTCGAATGTCTCCCTGTGATGAATGCAAACATAGAAAAGGAAACACGGAATGACCCGACACTATCACGGGTCTATGATTTAACGGTGAAGGGATGGCCAGCACATGGCGAACCACTGCTGCCAGCATTCTCGCCAAGAAGAGAGCAGCTGTCAGTGTGCAGAGGAACCTTGATGTGTGGATCCAGAGTAGTAATTCCACCTAAGTTGACGGATAGAGTGCTCAATGAGCTTCATGAGGGTCATCTGGGTGGGGTAAAAATTAAGAACTTAGCTAGAGCGTTTGTGTGGTGGCCGGGAATCGATAGAGAAATCGAAGAGATGACCAAGAGCTGTGCAGGATGCCAGAAGGTCCAAAGTGCCCCACCACAAGCTCCTCTGCATCCATGGGAGTGGCCCTCATCTCCATGGCAAAGGGTGCACATTGATTTTGCTGGTCCCTTCATGGACTCGATGTTTTTAATTGCGGTGGATGCACATTCAAAGTGGCCAGAGGTAATAAAAATGTCCTCAACCACCACGGAAAAAACTATCACAGTTTTACGAATCATATTCGCCAGGAATGGGCTGCCTGAACAGATTTGCTCTGACAATGGACCACAGTTTGTGTCTGAAGAGTTCCGGAGGTTCTTAAAGAACAATTGGTGTTAAGCATTACACATCTGCCCCATATCATCCAGCCACTAATGGATTGGCCGAGAGGTTTGTCCAAACATTCAAGAAGGCTATCAAGGCAATGTGTAATGAAGATATACCCCTACAACACAAGGTGGACAACTTCTTGTTTGCCTACCGGAATGCGACACATGCGGTTACCAACCAAACTCCAGCCATGATGTTCTGCAATCGAAGACTACGATGCTGCTTGGATTTGGTTAAGCCAAACATCCGAAGAGATGTGGAGAACAGGCAGTTTCAGAATATGAGTGAAAGGCCGACCAGGAGTTTTAAGATAGGTCAACCAGTTTTGGCCCGGGACTACCGCACTGAGAAATGGCAGCCAGGAATGATTTGTACACGACAAGGACCTCTCATGTATACCGTGGACGTTGGGGAGAGCATTGTAAGACGCCATGCTGACCAGATTCTATTGTCACTGGAAAATGTCAACTCCACATCACGATCTGATACACCTGGTAATGAAATCGACGTTCCAATTGCAGCTACCGCAGAACCGGTAATATTGGAAGCAGATGAACCAAACAACGACATTGATCCCGACTCAACATTGCCAGAAGAACCTGATACCCCAAAGAGGCGTTATCCAGACAGAATCAGGAAGCCTCCTCAAAGACTGAACTTATAATTGCTTAAACTTAACCAATGTATCTAGCAACAGTAATTGTGATTGTAATTAGTTATCATTTAGTTGTTAAATGAATGTTATGTACTGTTTATCTAAAAGGGGAGGAATTGTTGTGTATGTACCTTTAAGAGAATAACTGGTCTCAGACTGCAGTACCGGCAGTGACCACCCCTGCATAAAAGGCACTAGTGAGCCTCTGTGTTTTTAGCTTCACTATTGACTTCCACCAGTAAAGACTTATTTTGTTCACTCCTGCTGTCCGTGTCTCAATTATTCACGGATGTAACATGAATCACTTTGCTAAAATGTGCTTTTGGGAAGAGAAAACTGAAGGTAAAAAGACAGTGCATGCTATTGAGACTGAAGACACGGAATCGGAGACTTTGTATGTTGGAATGGTGCAAAATGACTTAAAACAGGGTAAAGATATGGAAAAGGAAGTACATTCCGTAGGACTAAAGACTGAAGTTTGGATAGCCCCCTTGCTGGTAAATGGCACCATTGTTCCCTTCAAGCTAGATACAGGTGCTAAGGCAAACCTCATAAGCTGGAGTAATGCACGGAATCTCAAAGTGAGACCAAAAATACTGAACAAGACAGTGGCTTTGAAGGCGTACAATGGACAAAGTATTGAAACAAAAGGAACATGTAGGCTGAATGTTAAGGTAAAAAATCGCATTCACCCATTGACATTTGTTATAGTGCCTGAAGGACATGAGTCACTGTTGGGGGATAAGGCATGAGTGGATTTGGTCTTGGTAAAATGAGTCTATACTATTAATGAACTGAACTGTGTGCAGAGTGCCCCCCAAGACAGTACAAATATAAAGCATGATGCTATAACACACAAGTACGCGGATGTATTTCAGGGTTTCGGAGCACTGCTCTTTACATACTCCATCAAACTGAGAGATGACGCACAACCTGTGATTCACGCACCCAGGAGAGTTCCGGTGGCCCTCCGTGAGAAACTGCGGAAAGAGCTAGACCGCATGGAGGGACTAGGTGTCATAAAGAAGACTGAGGAACCGACTGACTGGGTAAATTCCATGGTTTGCGTCAATTCAAAAAAGACTGATAAATTGCATGTCTGCATGGATCCCAAGGACCTTAACGCTAATATAAAAAGAGAGCACTATCAAATCCCCAAAAAAGTGGAAATAGTCAGCGAAATGACAGGAGCAAAATTCTTCTCCAAGATGGACGCCTCGCATGGATTCTGGCAGCTGAAACTTGATGAAGAGATTACTAAGCTGTGCACCTTTAACACCCCGTTTGGTCGATACTCTTACCAGCGCCTGCCCTTCGGCATTAGCTCCGCCCCAGAAATCTTCCACAGAGCAATGGAGCAAATCATCGAGGGCCTGGATGGTGTGTGGGTGTACGTGGATGATCTGGTAGTATGGGGCTCCACTCAGGGAGAGCACGACACCAGACTGGAAAAAACACTTCAGAGGATACGGCAGTATGGACTCAAACTAAATAAAGACAAATGTCAGTTCAGCATCAATGAAATCACATTCCTCGGGGACAAGATTTCTGCAGAAGGGATTCAGCCAGACAAGTCAAAGGTAAAGGCCATACATGACATGGAAAAACCAAAGGACAAGAAAGGGGTTCAGCAGGCCCTTGGCATGGTTAATTACCTAGGGAAATTCATTCCAAAGCTGGCAGTGCAAACCGCTCACTTGAGAAAACTGCTGCACCAAGAGACAGAGTTCCAATGGGGACATGAACATGAAAATGAATGGAAGGGGCTGCTACACATTCTAGCAAGTGAACCCCTACTGAAGTTCTTCTGCCCTGAAAAGAGGACAAAAGTGTCCACAGATGCCTCTAAGGATGGATTAGGGGCTGTCCTTCTACAGGAAGATGAAGGAGAATGGCGACCAGTGGCATATGCGTCACGCTCCATGACGGCTACAGAGTGCCGGTATGCGCAAATAGAGAAGGAGTGCCTGGGCTTGGCATTTGGGTGTGAAAAATTTCATACCTACATCTATGGACTTCCCAAGGTTATCCTAGAAACTGACCATAAGCCACTGCTAGGGATCGCAAAAAAAAATCTGTGTGACATGTCATTATGGATACAGCGCCTGATGATGAGACTACAATGTTATGATTTTGAGCTCACATATGTGCCAGGGACACAAATGTTCATTGCAGATACACTATCCAGGGCTGTGCCTCGTGCCACACAAAACAGTGAAACAGAAGAGGATGTGGACCTTCATGTGGCTATGGTCTATGCAGCATTGCCCGCCTCACAGGAACAACTATCAAAGATAGCCACAGATACATCAAAGGACCCTATTCTGAAGAAAGTGATGAGAAATCTTCAAGAGGGTTGGAAGAAAGCGTCATGTAAACAATATCATCATATTCAGTCTGAGCTTTCTGTGGTCAATGGACTACTGCTTAAGTGTGACAGGATTGTAGTGCCCATCTCTATGCGACGAGAAATGCTTAACAGGATACATGAAGGGCACCTGGGTGTGGAAAAGTCAAAAAGGAGAGCACGTGAGGCACTCTACTGGCCAAACATGAACTCTGATATTGACCAGATGATCAGTGAGTGTGCTACATGTCAGGAGTATCACTACAAGCAAACAAAAGAGCCCCTCATTACCACAGAGCTCCCATCACAACCTTGGGAAAAGGTAGGAACTGATATTTTTCACTACGAAGGAAAAGACTATTTGTTAGTTAGTGATTATTACTCTAATTATCCTGAGATTGCTCTCCTACCCAGCACCACGTCAAGAGCTGTGATAACTCACCTGAAGTCAATCTTTTCCAGGCAGGGCATCCCTCTAACTCTGTTCTCTGATAATGGCTCTCCCTATGCCAGTCATGAGTTTCAGTCGTTTGCTACAGAGTATGGGATTAAGCGTGTAACCTCCAGCCTGCTCTACCCTCAAGCCAATGGAAAAGCGGAGAAGGGGGTGCAGATTGTGAAAAGACTATTAAAGAAAGCAGCACACAGCAACACTGACCCATATCTGGCCATGATGTCGTACAGGGCGGCCTCGCTGGAAAGTGGCAAGTCTCCAGCTGAGCTCTTACTGGGTCACAAAATCCGTACTCGACTTCCCAGGCATGTCACACCTGATCACAGAGATGAGGTATGGGCAGACAAGGCCCGGAAACTTCAGCGGAAACAAAAAACGCTCCATGACCGCACAGTCACTGCACTAGTGCCTCTACAGGAGAAGGATGTAGTTCGCATTGAAGGGCCTGGGTCATGGAATCAAAGAGCCACCGTTCTACAACAGGTTGCCCCCAGGTCATACAGTGTCATGACAGAAAATGGCAATGTGTATCGCAGAAACAGGAGGCATCTACTGAAAACCACCGAGACCTATCAGCCGCAGGAGGACAGAAAGGATGAACTGATGATGGAAGTCCGACAGAGTGACGAGGAGACGAGGGCAATGCCACAAAGTGATGAAGTACACAGGGGTTACAATGAGACAAGGGATCCATGTGGTACAGACATGAACTTAATGGACACAACTGGGTTGGCCCAGCAAATATCCGCTCAGCTACGCAGGTCACAGCGCACCAGAAAGCCTGTCGTTAGACTCGACCTGTAGACAAGGGAAAGACTGTAAACAGCTAATGGACTTCTGGGTGGTGGTAGTGTTTATATGTACCGGCAGTTATCACAAGGTATAGTTACACTGACAGTTTTTACATGTTGTTAATAGTAATTAATAGTAGTTACACTGACTGTTTTTATATGTTGTTAATATGTGTTCTATGTGTTATGTTATGTTATGGTGTTTACTGTTTATGTCATCGTTGAGGGGGAAAGATGTACAGATAACTGTAGCTGTAGTAAAGACAGCTGCTTGATGGTAGCTGTAGTAAAGACAGCTGCTTGACGGCAGTCGGATAAATAGGAAGCTGTGGCGGAGCCACCAAGGGTCTCAGAACAATTAGTAATAATCCCTTTAACTACAGTGTAGTGCAGCCGCGGACTGCATCTTTAAACTGCCTGTTAACTGTACTGTATTGTGTTTTCCTGCACTCCACGTGATGACGTCATGACGCCGATCACGTGACCACCAGTGGCGCAAAGAACGCGATGACGTCATGACGTCAGCTTCCAGAATCTTCCAGTCGTCGTCGAGTGCCCAGCAAGCTGATTAGACCTGTGTACCGTTTCTCCTGTAGTTTCCCTGTTAACTTCGTTGTTCATTAAAACCTGTTGATTTGATTCATCGAGTCGAATACCTTATTCAGACAGGAACCTCCGTTCCTACATTGGTGACCCCGATCTCGTCGGACAACTTTCGTCGAGGATGAACACGAACGCCGTCGCCCTTAAACTGCCGCAGTTCTGGGAACAGCAGCCAGCAGCATGGTTTTTCTAGGCAGAAGCACAGTTCGCTCTCCGGGAGGTCACAGCGGATTCGACCCGTTATTATTATGTGGTTGCCGCTCTCGACAGTGCCACGGCCTCGCGGGTCATCAGCATCCTTGGAAGCCCACTGGAGGAGGGCAAGTACGAAGTGCTTAAAGCCCGTTTGCTACAGGTATTTGATCTTAATAAGTCGGAGCGGGCACGCAAGCTTATTTCCATGCCCGGCCTCGGGGACTCAAAACCGTCAGAGCTGATGAGTCAAATGCTCACGCTGTTGGGCACGGAACCCCAATGTTTTTTATTCCGTGAGCTTTTCCTCTGCCAGCTACCCAAACCGGTTCAGACGGCCTTGGCCAACACTGCCATCACAGACGGTGCTGAACTCGCTGCAGAGGCAGACAAGATATTTACTGTTACTCAGCAATGTTGTGCAGCCACGAGGCGCCTTTCCCCCACGCGAGCGAAGCCCAGCCCTCCCCTAGCAGGATGGTGCGCGTACCACGCCCGTTTTGGCGCCAAAGCTCGATGCTGCCGGCCTCCTTGCAGTTTCCCTCAAGAACAAAAAAAACTCCAACAAGCCCGCGTCCTCCCGGACGGACGACAAGGTCTGAAAAGCACGGCAAGTTAGCTATGGCGGCGGGCTCAGCGGGCAAACTCATTTACGTTACAGATTCCGTTACGGGCCGACGATTCCTGTGCGACACTGTTTCACAGTGCAGCATCCTGCCAGCTTCAAAGCTGGACCTACTATCCGGCGGCCAGGGGCCTTCCCTCATGGCAATAAACGGCGCTGCCATGCGTATGTTCGGTAAACGGACGGTAAATTTAACCTTCGCCGGTCAGCGTTTTGTCTGCAACTTTATTACAGCTAAGGTCTCACAGGCCATCCTGGGGGCTGATTTTTTCTGTGCCAACGGTCTGCTGGTCGACGTCCAACACTGCCGACTCATTAATGCATCCATTTTCCACGCAGTGCCCTGCCATCGCAGCACCGCCATGTCCTGGTCGGTGGCCTGTGCAGTTCTGTCGCAAGACGGGTTTACGTGCCTGCTCGGCGAATTCCCGGAGCTCACCAGGCCTACTTTTTCGGCTGCAGGCACACGGCACGGGGTGGAGCACCATATCTCCACGACCGGAGCACCCGTTTACGCTCGGGCGCGGCAATTAGAAGCCGGCAAGCTGGCAGCCGCAAAGGCTGAGTTCCAGACCATGGAGCGCCTCGGGATCATCCGGCGTTCGGACAGCCCTTGGTCCTCCCCACTGCACATAGTACCTAAACCAGGTGGCGGATGGCGACCTTGCGGGGATTACAGACGCTTAAACGACGCCACGACACCGGACAGGTATCCTATTCCCCACATCCAAGATTTTTCGGCACATCTGGCTGGCAACTCTATATTTTCTAAAGTGGATCTCGTTCGTGGATATCACCAAGTTCCGGTGCACCCTCCAGACGTCCCCAAAACGGCAGTCATCACTCCGTTCGGCCTTTTTGAGTTCCTCCGCATGCCATTCGGTCTGAAAAACGCAGCTCAAGCATTCCAGCGGTTGATGGACTCTGTCTTACGGGACCTGCCCTTCATTTCTGTATATTTGGACAACATCCTAATAGCCAGCAAGGATACGACACATTTACGTACACTTTTCGCCCGGCTCAGCCAACACGGCCTTATTGTCAATCCGGCCAAATGCACGTTTGGAGTATCCAGTATTGATTTCCTGGGACACAGAAGGCGCCGTCCCGCTAACCACCAAGGTAGAGGCAGTTACCGCAGTCCTGCGGCCTCACACAGTCAAGCCCCTGCAAGAGTTCTTGGGGATGGTAAATTTTTATCATCGTTTTGTCCCCAAGGCCTCTGTACGAAGCACTGAAAGGAAAGTCGGGCAAGGATGTTCTCACTTGGACACCGCAAATGGACCAAGCGTTCCGCGATACCAAGGCGGCGTTGGCGGATGCAACTATGCTAGCACACCCACTCCCGGGCGCGACTATTGCCCTCACTACGGATGCCTCCGACTACGCCATCGGAGCAGTTCAAGAGCAGTGGGTCGACGGGGGTTGGCAGCCGTTAGCCTTTTTCAGCCGCCAACTGCGCAAGAACGAGCGAAAGTATAGCACTTTTGACAGAGAGTTGCTAGCCCTGTTTTTGGCCATCCGGCATTTCCGTTTCCTTCTAGAAGGCCGTCCATTCACTGCATTCGTGGACCACAAGCCGCTCACCTTCGCCATGGCCAAAACGGCGGAACCTTGGTCAGCTCGGCAGCAGCACCACCTCACGTTTATATCCGAATTCACAACGGATTTGCGGCACGTGTCAGGCAAGGATAATCCCATGGCAGATTGCCTTTCCCGGGTTCCAGTCCAGGCAGTCCACCTGGGCATCGAGTTCGTCGGACTGGCAGAGGATCAACTGGCAGACCCAGAGGTACAAGCGTTTAGGACCACGCCTTCCAGTTGGCAGGTTGCAGACCTGCCGTTTCAAGCGGCAGGAACCACGCTCTTGTGCGACACATCCATGGGAGTGCCCCGGCCCATTGTGCCAGTCGAATGGCGCAAGAAAGTATTCCAGGCAATCCACGGGTTATCTCACCCAGGGATGCGGGCGTCTCAACGGCTACTGTCCCGCAAATTTGTTTGGAAAGGCATGCATTTGGACGTCCGGGACTGGACAAACAATTGCGTCGATTGTCAAAAATCCAAAGTCCACCGTCACGTCAAGGCTCCGGTTGCCAACTTCCCGGTGCCTGAGCGCCGTTTCGACCACGTTCACGTGGATTTAGTAGGTCCCCTTCCCGGGTCACGTGGATTCACACACCTCCTGACGGTGGTAGACCGGACCACCAGGTGGCCAGAGGCGATTCCCTTGGCCGCTACCACCGCAGCAGACATCGCCGGGGCGTTTCTTTCGTCGTGGGTGGCTAGGTTCGGGGTGCCATCGGACATCTCCTCGGACCGCGGTCCGCAATTCACATCAGAGCTGTGGAACGCAGTGGCACAAGGCCTGGGTACCAAGCTGCACCGTACCACCGCGTACCATCCGCAGGCGAATGGTCTGTGCGAAAGGTTCCATCAGTCTCTCAAAGCGTCCCTCCGTGCCAGCTTGAGGGGACCCAACTGGGTGGACAGGCTCCCATGGATGATGCTGGGCCTCCGGACAGCCCCAAAGGAGGATCTTCAGTCTTCATCGATGAGCTGGTTTATGGCCAGACACTCAGAGAGCCAGGTGACTTTCTCCCTCCACACACCGAACCATGGTCTGCAGCTCAACAGCTCCTGCTACATCAGGAGGCGGCTAGGAATTTCCTGCCCATCCCAACCTCGCAGCATGACCTGCAGAGGCCTCACGTCCCGACAGAGCTCATGAGTTCGGACTATGTCTTTATTAGACAGGACGGTCACAGAGACCCGCTCAAGCCGCTGTATACCGGACCTTTTCGTGTCATCTCATCAGGGGAAAAGTTTTTCACAGTCGAAGTCGGTGGAAAGTCCGATACCATCTCTATCGACTGGCTCAAACCAGCCCACCTAGATCGGAGTGAGCCTGTCGTGGCTGCCCAACCGCCTCGCCGCGGCCGACCGCCGTTGGCCGCCAGACCAGCCGTGCACCAGCCCACCGTCGAACAGCCCGATTCGGTCTCAGGCACGCCTGCACCTCTGACTACCGTTTCTGCCTCGCCCGAGACGCCGCTTTTGCTGCAATCCGGCACTGGTTCTTCTACTTACGCCCCGTTTCCGCTGCCTGAGTTTCGGCGCCATTCGGCCAGGATCATTAAACCTCCTACTCGGTTGACAATGTCCGTTAAAGTGGATTCTGGGGGGGCGCCTGTGGCGGAGCCACCAAGGGTCTCAGAACAATTAGTAATAATCCCTTTAACTACAGTGTAGTGCAGCCGCGGACTGCACCTTTAAACTGCCTGTTAACTGTACTGTATTGTGTTTTCCTGCACTCCACATGATGACGTCATGACGCCGATCACGTGACCACCAGTGGCGCGAAGAACGCGATGACGTCATGACGTCAGCTTCCAGAATCTTCCAGTAGTCGTCGAGTGCCCAGCAAGCTGATTAGACCTGTGTACCGTTTCTCCTGTAGTTTCCCTGTTAACTTCGTTGTTCATTAAAACCTGTTGATTTGATTCATCGAGTCGAATACCTTATTCAGATAGGAACCTCCGTTCCTACAAAGCCATCTTGGCCATGCGGCAGTACTACACGAGCTGGCACTGACTCAAGACCTAATAAAGAGTACTCAACAATATCTACTCGTAAGCCTCTTAATACTATGATATAAGATAACATTACACTTACCTGGTCAGTCCTATATGTGACTCCAGACCCACAGCAATGTGGTTGACTCTTAACTGCCTTCTGAAATGGCCTAGCAAGCCACTCAGTTGTAACAAACCGCTACAAAACAAAATAATAAAAATGAAACCGGATCAACCTCGGCACTGGCTACAGCAAAGGCACATCCAGCCCAGTCAACCCTGCAAAGCCCTCCTCACCAACATCTGGGGACTTGTGCCAAAATTGGGAGAGCTGTCCCACAGACTAGTCAAGCAACAGCTTGACATAGTCATACTCACAGGATCATACCTTTCAGCCAATGTCCCAAACTCCTCCATCCCCCATCCCTGGGTATGTCCTGTCCCACCAGCAGGACAGACACACCAGGGGTGGCGGCACAGCGGTATACAGTCGGGAAGGAGTGGCCCTTGGAGTCCTCAACATTGACTCCGGACCCCATGAAGTCTCATGGCTTCAGGTCAAGCATGGGCAAGGAAATCTCCTGTTGATTACCACATACCACCCTCCCTCAGCTGATGAATCAGTACTCTGCCATATTGAACACCACTTGGAAGAAGCACTGAGAGTAGCAAGGGCACAGAATGTACTCTGGGTGGGGGGCTTCAATAACCATCACCAAGAGTGGCTCAGTAGCACCACTACTGGCCGAGTCCTGAAGGACATAGCTGCCAGTCTGGGCCTGTGACAGATGGTGAGAGAACCATCTCGAGGGAAAAAACTACTTGACCTCGTCCTCACCAATCTACCTGTCACAAATGCATCTCTCCATGACAGTATTTGTAGCAGTGACCACTGCACAGTCATTGTGGAGACGAAGTCCCGTCTTCACACTGAGGACACCCTCCATCGTGTTGTGTGGCACTACCACCATGCTAAATGGGATAAATTCAGAACAGGTCTAGCAGCTCTAAACTGGGCATCCATGAGGCGCTGTGTGCCATCAGCAGAAGCAGAATTGTATTCCACCACAATCTGTACCCTCATGGCCTGGCATATCCCTCACTCTACCATTACCACTCTATCAAGCCAGGGGACCAACCGTGGTTCAATAAGGAGTGTAGAAGAGCATGCCAGGAGCAGCACCGGGTCTACCTAAAAATAAGGTGCCAACCTGGGGAAGCTGCAACACAGGACTACGTGCATGCTAAAGAGCGGAAGCAGCATGCTATAGACAGGGCTAAGCGAGCCCACAATCAACGGATCAGATCAAAGCTCTGCAGTCCTGCCACATCCAGTCGTGAATGGTGGTTGACCATTAAAGAATTAACGGGAGGAGGAGGCTCCATGAAAATCCCCAACCTCAATGATGGTGGAGTCCAGCACATGAGTGCAAAAGACAAGGCTGAAGCATTTACAACCATCTTCAGCCAGAAGTGCCGAGTGGATGATCCATGTCGGCCTCCTCCTGAGGTCCCCAACATTACAGAAGCCAGGCTTCAGCCAATTCGATTCACTCCACGTGATATCAAGAAATGGCTGAGCGCACTGGATACAGCAAAGGCTATGGGCACCGACAACATCCCAGCTATTGTGCTGAAGACTTGTGCTCCAGAACTAACCGCGCCTCTAGCCAAGCTATTCCAATACAGCTACAACACTGGCTTTTATCCGACAATGTGGAAAACTGCCCAGGTATGTCCTGTCCACAAAAAACAGGACAAATCCAATCCAGCCAATTACTGCCCCATCAGTCTACTCTCAATCATCAGCAAAGTGATGGAAGGTTTCATTGACTGTGCTTTCAAGCGGCACATACTCACCAACAACCTGCTCACTGATACCCAGTTTGGGTTCCATCAAGACCACTCTGCTCCCGACCTCATTACAGCCTTGATCCAAACATAGACAAAGGAGCTGAATTCCAGAGGTGAGGTGAGAGTGACTGCCCTTGACATCAAGGCAGCATTTGACAGAGTGTGGCATCAAGGAGCCCTAGTAAAACTGAAGTCAATGGGAATCGGGGGGGAAACTCCACTGGCTGGAGTCATACCTAGCACAAAGGAAGATGGTTGTGGTGATTGAAGGTCAATCATCTCAGCCCCAGGACATTGCTGCAGGAGTTCCTCGGGGCAGTGTCCTAGGCCCAACCATCTTCAGCGGCTTCATCAATGACCTTCCCTCCAACATAAGGTCAGAAATGGGGATGTTCGCTGATGACTGCACAGTGGTCAGTGCCATTCACAATTCCTCAGATAATGAAGTAGTCCGTGCCTGCATGCAACAAGACCTGGGCGACGTTCAGGCTTGGGCTGATAAGTGGCAGGTAACATTCGCGCCACAGAAGTGCCAGGCAATGACTATCTCCAACAAGCGAGAGACTAAACACCACCCCTTGACATTCAATTGCATTACCATCGCCGAATCCCCGACCATCAATATCCTGGGAGTCACCATTGACCAGAAACTTAACTGGACCCGCCACATAAATAATGTGGCAACAAGAGCAGGTCAGAGGCTAGGTATTCTGCGGCGAGTGTCACACCTCCTGACTCCCCAAAGCCTTCCTACCATCTACAAGGCATAAGTTAGGAGTGTGATGGAATACTCTCCTCTTGCCTGGATGAGTGCAGCTCCAACAACACTCAAGAGGCTTGACACCATCCAGGACAAAGCAGCCCACTTGATTGGCACCCCCTCTACCACCTTAAACATTCACTCCCTCCACCACCGGCGTACCATGGCTGCAGTGTGTACCACCTACAAGATGCACTGCAGCAACTCGCCGAGGCTTCTTCGGCAGCACCTGCCAAACTCACGACCTCTTCCACCTGGAAGGTCAAGGGTTGCAGACACATGGGAACACCACCACCTCCACATTCCCCTCCAAGTCACACGCCATCCTGACTTAGAAGTATATCGCCGATCCTTCATCGTCGTTGGGTCAAAATCCTGGAACTCCCTCCCTAACAACACTGTGGGAGTACCTTCACCACACGGACTGCAGCGATTCAAGAAGGTGGCTCACCACCACCTTCTCAATGGCAATTAGGGATGGGCAATAAATGCTGGCCTTGCCAGAGACGCCCAGATCCCATAAAACCGAATTTTAAAAAACTCAATTATAGCGATACTGACATGGGTTTTGGAGTTTAACTTTGGGTCCATGGGTTTCCTGGGCTTCCTGGAACTCGCCAATGAAAGGAAGTTGAGAAGACAGCGGCAAATGAGGGGGCTGAAGCATGACAGAGAAATATGGCAATAATACTCAGCACTCACAGCTTCTTTCTTACCTGCTTGTATGAAAGGGTTTGTTCACAGTACTTGGGCTGAGGGGTTACTTTACACACATTGGAGGCATCATCTACACTATGGAGGATTTCCTTTACACTTTGGCGGTTCGGACGTCTGATCTACACTTTAGAGTTCTGATCTATCAGATCATCATGGGTGCCGCTTACGCTGTGTTACTTTGGACCTCAGATGAGGACCAAGATGACCACCAGCAACAGCAGCAGGACCTGCACCAGCAACAGCCTGCTGCTCACAGGAGGGGATCAGCAGAGAGGTGCAACTCGCAGGAGGCCATACCTGGCACACAGAATCTACAGGCAGAGGATAAGCTTCCTCGACATGTCAGAACACCAGTGTCCAAGGAGGCTCGGGGTGTCGCGGCAGGTGGTGGCAGACATTTGCAGCCTTCTGGAACAAGACCAGCTGCCAACTGGACTTGCTGGCCATGCTTTACCAGTGGCTGTCAAAGTCACCACTGCCATTAACTTTTTTGCCTCTGAATCCTTCCAGGGCTCTGCCGGAGACATTTGCAGGATCTCGCAGTCGGCGGCACAATTCTGCACCTGACAGGTAACTGATTGCTTCTTTGCCAGGGCCAGAAATTATGTGAACTTCGCCTGTGAGTGAGTGGGTGCTCGGGTTTGCGGCTCTGGCTGGCTTCCCACAGGTGCAGGGCATTATCGACTGCACACAGGTGGCAATTAAGGCACCCATAGATCATCCAGGAGTGTTCACCAACTGCAAGGGCTTCCACTCCATCAGCTGGTGCGAAACCACAAAAAGATCTTTATACAGGTGTGCACAAGTACCCCTGTCAGTTGCCATGATGCTTTCGTCCTGCGGCAGTCCACCCTCCCTGATCTCTTCGCACCTCAAAGCAGACTTACCAGCTGGCTACTCAGAGACAAGGGCTACCCTCTTAAAACATGGCTGATGACTCCTCTCAGAAACTCGAGGAATGAGGCCCAGGAGTGATACAATGAATTCCATATGAGCACCAGATGTGATGTTGAAGATGCGCTTCAGGTGCCTGGACAGACCTGGAGGCGCCCAGCCAGAGCCTCCAGAATGGCCATGGTGTGCTGCACTCTGCACAACATTGCACAGCAGCACGGTTTCGACCTGCAAGAAGAACAAAGCACAGAGCACAGAGCCTCTTCGGACGATTCCAAAGAGGAGGAGGAAGGGGAAGGTGATAAGGGCAATGAAATGCACCAATGCAATTCCTGCCCAGGATGCCCTCATTGTTCCAAGGTTCACTTAGGTTCCACCAGTGCACCCATCTAACAACCACATGCAAAAGCCACTTTTGTCACACCCCCAACCAATGCCACTAACACAAAGCAGCCCTGCAAACAACCAAGCTTCCCTTTCACAGCTTGGTATCAATTCATGTCTTCCCATTCATCATCACACAACTGAAAAGGCCACTTGCCAGCCAATAACCAAGAATGGGCAAGATGGGAAAGTGGTGCAAAAGAATAATGTGTGTGTGTCTGTCTGGCATATAAAACAGAAACTTAACATTCTAATATTGGCCCAGAAATTCGGGTCTCCACGGGTGAGTACGCACGGGGTACTCACCCGTAGGCCCAATGGAACTGCCGGTTTCCTGCATGCACTGCGCATGCGTGGGAAACCGGCACTTCCGTTCCCCTGAAAGGAGGGGTTAAGAGGTTGAACGCGTGCGCAGTAGAGGCTGCGCGTGCGCATCGAACTTTGTTTTTTTTTACAGGTTTTCCCGGGAACGTAAGCCTGCAGAAGTTAGAAATGTAAAAAGCAGGCATAAGGTGAATTAATTAAAATTAAAATATTTTTTCCACAGGTTTATTATTTTTAAATACTTTAAAGCAAGGTAAGTTTATTTTTAGCCCCGTTAGAAAATAAAATTATTTTTTTCAAAAATTTAAATTATTGTTTAAAATAGTTATTTCATGTAATTTATAGTTTATTTAAAAAATGTGATTTTTAAAATAAATTTATTTGAAGATTCAGTGTTGTTTTGGGGCCATAGTATTTATAAGTCTTGACAGCCCTTCCTGTCAGACTTATGAATGGAGCATTCCCTGCTCCGATTGGCTCCCCATGGCCCACGTGATCCCAGGGGCCGCATCGAACTAACTGCGCCCCTGGGATACGCAAGCACTGCGCGCCGGCAGCTGGACCAGGCCCCGGATCGGAATTCCACGGGGGCCCACAGCTCAACGGCCGGCGCGCAAGGTAAGTGCAGATCGGGGGCTTGCACCCGCGGGAAGCCCCCGACCTGAATTTCTGGGCCAATGTGTATCGCATCCATGTTCATACCCTTGTTCAACAAAAATCTTTACTCTTCCTTTTCCTAGCACTTCTACAAGGTGCAACCCCTGTGGCTTCAGCAGAGGTAGAAGCAGGCTGCTCAGATCCCTGCTCTAACTGCTGAGATGCTCTTGGCTGACGTCCTCTGGGTTTTGGAGCCTGTGAGGTCCCCCACCAAAGACTGCTCCACCGGCACCTCCCTGGCAGACAGGGCCATCAGGACACCAGGCAGCATGTGGGGTACTGACATAGGGGGGGCGGGGGGGAATGGGTGAGAAGTGGAAGCGCTTTGAGTCGAGTCTCCTCTTCCATCTCCAGTTTCACCATCATCCCGCTCATGGCCCAGCCCCACTTCCCTGCTAGCAATGAGCTGGAGAGCACTTTGCTGCAAATCAGTGAGGTGCTGAACGGCTAAGGCGAAGGTATCATTCATCCCATTTAAAGTGGAATTCATAGTATGCAAGCCATTGGTGAAGGCCTGCATGTACTCATTTGATTACCACGTTTGATGCTCCATGCAGGTGGCCACTCTTTCCATGGATGAAGACATCAGCGCAAAGGCCTGCAACATCATGCCACTCATGCTTGAGATGGACTCCTCCAATCTCTCTGCAAGTGTGCACAGTGCGGTTGGAACGCCTGCCAGTATATCGCACATTCTCTGCTGCTGCTCCAGAAGTATCCTGTTCGTCGACAGCCCCCAAGATACAGTATCTGCGTCCAACTGAGCAGAGCTTGGAGTGTCCTGTGCCCTCCGACACGGACTCTCCACTGCTGTCCCTGTCTCCACCATCTGCCCATGCTCACTTGTGATCTGTGAATAACCAGGTGGAAACCCAACTATCTACCTTACTGGTACCACTGAAGTGTGAGTATGAGCTGGTGCATGGTCTGCATGAGTCCTGTGAGGAGTCATCATCATCCACGAACTGGACCACCTCCTGCAGGACACACAGAGACCCTATGGGAGATAAAAGACATGAATGAGTACTGTCAGGGCAGGCCGTTGGGCCGAAGGGCTTGGAGGGTTCGAGATGTCCGGTGTTCAGGTGAGTGATGGGTGCATGAGTTCAGAGGTAAGTGTGTTTGGTGTGTGTAAAGTGTTTAAATAAGTTTTACTTACATTTAATTATCTTTACAGCCTTCCTTCCTTCAGGTCTCGGGAGTCCCTCATCTCACCGGCACAGAAAGCAGAATGGCCGCGAGCTGTCAGAAGTTGCAGCATTCAGCTTTCTGTTCTGGAGAGATCTCTAAATCAGCCTGAGAGGAAGGAATTAACTTGGAGTACAGATTGTCAGTGTTTGACAGCTTCAAACAGCTGTCAACCGCTGATATTTCATCTGTCAAAAGCTTTTGACAGATGAAATGTCAATCTGTGACGTCACCTGTTGCCGGGTGGCCCTTAATTGGCCTGCTGAGCCCCCTGGGTGGGCTTAACAAGGTCAATCAAGTGAAAATCACGTGGGTTGGCCACAACTCGATGGAGGCGGGACTACAACCCCGAAAGTTGTAGTGCCGCCTCCTACACGCCTCCTCAATGAAAATCCAGCCCTGCACCTCTATTTATAAAGCCCAGGATCCCATATGCTTTATTAACTGCTTTGTTAACCTGTCCTGCCACCTTCAAAAAATTGTGCATAAACACCCCCAGGTTTCTCTCTCCTTGCACCTCCTTTAATGATCAAAAGTCAGAATGTATCCCAGTACAGACAGCACTCTGTGACTTTCTGACAAGCTGCATTATTAGGGCATGGTACCAATTTGAAAATTAAATGAAAACATTAACAAGTGATTTTTTTTTTAAAGGAGAATGATTTGACTCCTAAGCACATAATAGCAATAAAATATTCAGTACAGCTGCTGGTGTGCTCATTTTTTAAATTATTTATCACTCAACCCTTGACCTTACATACTATAAAAGTAGAAATGTTTATAGTGATAATATAAGTGCATAAAAATGTACTTATTTTGCATAAGTATACATCTGAATTAGGCACATGATTTAACAAATGCTGCAGATTCAACCCATATTAACAATTTACCTAAGTAAATAGATCATCAAAAATCATAACAGCTTCAAATTGTATTTTACACTTCTTTCAGAGAGACAATTATAGTTTTTTTACTTTGGTACCAAATGTAGCTTCACCTTCTGCCCAGCATCTAACATTAATTCAAATATGCAAATAACACTTCAATCTAACAATAATTGTCAAGTCTTACAACAGATGTGATTCCCAAATAATAATTAAAAATAAAATAAACATAAAGGGAGTGAAATTGGACCTCGTTGCAGCAGTTTTCTGAGCAGAAAATGGGGGTACAAAAATCCAATTTAGAGGGACAATCTCCCGTGCACGAGCAGCGTTGGAAACATGACCAATGCCATATTGGTTCAAGTTCTGTAGAAGTGTCTTGGTATTAGCCTAAAATAGGCTTAAGCCACTTGAATATGCCAATAAGGGGCCTAACGCCTCTTTCAGGACCCATTCTGAAAATTAATTTGCTGTGAGCGGAGCAAGCATCGGGTCTGCTCTGCTCAAGATTACTTGGTCTACATGCAGCCTAATAAGCAGTCCTTAGAGGGACTGCTGGAGGCCACTACCAAAAAGCTAAGTTTTTTTCAAAAATATTTACCTTAATGTAAATAACATTACTCCGGGCCGCTGAGGGCCTTCATCCTGATTGCCGCCACCCCCCCGCCCCCAGGACCTACGTGAGGTCCGCTGCTGGCGCCACAGCTGCCCAACATTCATCCCCGCTTCGCCAGCAAGCTACCTGGGGCTACGTGGTAAGCATCCACAGCTCACCGGTTATTGAAGTGAGGTCTGAGGCCCAATATTGATCAGGCCTATTGGTTCAGATGCTGGGATTATTCCCTGTGCTCAGTTCACACAGACAGGCTGGCACAAACCAGTTTCTACCCCTAACAATCTTAGCCCAGAAACCCTTTAAAAAAGCTTATTTCTGACTAAACTCTAAAAATAAGGCAAGCTAAGACAGAAGCACTATAGGGAACCAAGATTCGTCATTTTTACCTAAAGTCTGGTAGTTAATATGCAAAGATAAAACACATAACTAGCACCTTCTCCGTTAAGCAAGAAAAATAAGGTCAAGTGCCCCATTACAAGTTTTCTTTAACAATTAGTTATTAACATCAAGATAATAACTTTATTACACCAGTACATACTCACTCCTTGTTGACACCTTCACAATTCAGAATGTCCTTGTCTAATAAACATCCGATTTACTGTAAAAATGTGCTCCAAAAACAAAATGACCTAAAACCATTCAAATCAAGAAGGTGACATAGATTGCAAAACCAAATTACTATACAGGTAAAGATAAGGCGTGCTTGCATTTGCTAAAATATCGCTGGATAAATAGTGTCAAAAAAGAGTTCTGTTTTGCTGCTTTCATCACAGTACTCTGAACAACCTTTTCCAGCTCACAGAGATCCAAAATTATTTTTTCGGACAAACAGGCCTAAAATAATGTTCCATTTTAAAAAGAAAATAATCCACAGAATTCAACAATTTGAAAAGATCACAATGGCCCCAGATGTCCACTGATGTATGAAGTCCTTATTGACATTTGCATGACCCTCTAGACCAGAGATGGCAGCATTTTTGAAGATCAAGAGCCAGAAAAAGACCATTGCGTTTAATAGCGAGCTACAAGTTACAGCTAAAGTGCGCCAAAATTGAGGCTCCACTGTTGTCAGCTCTGGAGATACCATTATTTATGTTCAGGAGTGCCACTGACAGTGTGAGAACCTTGCACCTGCACTTCAGCTCAGTAACAACACTTGTGTGGCACACCCTGGGTATTGGACTCAAGAGGAGACTTTGGATCAGCACAGCAATTAAACCACTTGTGTGGTACACAACAACAACAGTATGGATTTCATCAACTTGTAAACAACACGTTTAACATTAGAAAACATCCCAAACTACTTCACAAAGGCATAATCAAAAGAAAAATGGACTGCAACATTGTGTGCAAGCTCTCTGGCAGACTGCTCAGTGCACCTAGCATTTCCTGGTAGATGCCCACCAGCCTTCCGCTGTAGGCTGTGACTTTGAAGTCTGAATCTGAGTGCTCTGCAGCAGAACTAGGATGTGTAGGGGGTCATCCTTTACCTGGCTTACGGTAATTTACCTGGTCAGGCAGTCTTTGCCACTGCACTGTGACCAATTACAATCAGCGGTTTCGAATCGCTAAGCCCTCCTTCCAGTTCTGACTGGAGGAACTTATAATTAATGATATATTAAAAATGGACAAATGGTCTGGATGCAAGAAAGTCAAATTTTATTAAAACTAAAGAAACTACACCACACGATCAAAGTAATCATGGTAAAATTGCTTAACAGGGGAAGGCAGACGGCAAAAATGAGGGATAAATGGCTACAATGTTAATCTTACAATCTTAGCAACATTTCCCTTAAATTACCACCCCTTTACTTCTCACTAGATTGTCTTGCTAGTGGGTCAGAAGCCTTGCTCACCTGCAGTCCAAAGAGTAAATGAGAAGAGAGCGATGCTTCTGGGAAGCTATCTTTTATACTCCCTTTTTGGGGCCCGCCCAGCTGATGTTTCTGGGCTAAAACAAAAGAGATCCAAACTGTCCACTTGTCTGGGATGGGTTTGGATAAAGTTGCAGTTTAAATGTGTCCATTGTCTGTGATGGCTTTCGAATAAAGCTGCAGTGGTTTGAATGTGTTCTCCCATTCATTTAAACGGTTCCTCCTCAGTTTGGATGTGTCCACTTGATATACAAACAAATGCTAATGGCATTCAATTGCTTTGTAAACAAAGCATTGTCCTGTGGTCATCTGGAACCACAATTGATTGACAGTCTTGAGTGCTTAGCAAACAAAGTCCCTTTGTTCATGCTGGCAGTTTTAAGCACTTGATGTTAGAGTCAATTTCAGTGAATGGATGTGTGTAAACAACCCAGTGTGCTTGCTGTCCGATGATTGGCTGATTCAAATGGGCTACTCCCCAGTGTAAACAAACATCTTGTAGGTTACTGGATCTGCTCAATACCACAGGGTGACTGACAGCTCGGGCTCCATTCAAACCCACTACAGGGCAATGCTGAGCTTTTTCATATGCTAACAGCTTGTCTGTTTCATATGCTAACAGCCTGTCTGTCCTTTTAAATTCTGTTTCCATGAGGTCTGTTCAGCCATTTTTAACAGTCCAAAACTCAAGAGTACATCTTTTAATAAAATGTACAATCTTAAAGTGTGCGATTTTCACAAAGTTCTTTGATTCCAGTGTCCAACTGCTGCCCATCTTACGAGCTTTTTAACACAGCCTTTTGCGGTTTTGGGTATGTTTTAAAACATTGTCCAACCCAGAGACAATTTAAATCACACAGGTCTTAATATTTCCAGATCTTCGGGGGCTATGGGGATTTTGCGACCCCTACATTCCCCCTTGGATACTTCCAACTTGCTTGTAGTATCCTCTTGAAGAAGTGAGCAAAATTTTCTGACCCCCCACAAACAATCATCCCCTGTATTTACCTATAGCTACCTACCACTGATCCCCCGACCTGTCTATTCCCCTCAAATCCGAGAAAAACCATGGTATGGTAGGCATCTACAGATACATCAATTACAAAATGTTACAATAAGGGGTCTCATACCCCTGCACCACTTGTTACATTATAACATATTACAAAATGTTGCAATCTTGGTTATACAGTGTAATCAAAATGATCCCAAGCACGGAGATAGTCCTATGCCTCTGTACCGCTTGGAACGGTAAAACAAAATACAAAATCTTCATTAAGCATTTGAAACAAAATGCTGAAATAAACCCCGACCATCACGTGCCAATGATGGGTCGCGAAATTTGAGTGGGTATTGCTCCTCCCACGCAGGCAGTAAATGTTCCTTCCACCACCCCCCTTTTAATGGTCTTAAACTTTTAAAACATACAGAATGGATTTTACAGAACAGTCTGATCCACCAGCCCTGAGCCGTTCCCTTGTCCCTTTGTGGAGGCGGGGTACCCCTCATGTTTCACAGACCGAGACCGGGGAGTATGGGATCGCGATTCCCAGTCCCTCCCCCTCCCGTCTTCCCTCGACTGACTGCAGAAAATGGTGGGTGCCTGTGTGGCGGCTCCCACTGGCCCCACACTCAAACTTGGATCCCAGATCTGGCCACCCACTCATCCTTCCCAGCCACACTTACACTCTAACTTTGCCCGTGGGCCCCGAGTGAGTTCCTCCCTTCCCTGAAGGCACCCACGTGACTCTTGGGTCTCCCCCTCCCCTTTACAATCTTTCCCGGGCCATCACCACCCACTCCCGGGGAACGTGTCCCTATCTGACAAGGGGCCCGTGCTTCCCCACCATGACTCCTCAATAGCGAGGTATCCCGCAAGTGAAATTCAGTCAGGATAGTGCTGGGTTGGGGCTGGGGCCATCTCTTCCGCGTAGGATGAGTAGCCAGGTTCCTCTGGACCCTGTCCAGTTTCTCCCGAAGGTCGCTGCGGGGTCTCCTCCTGGATATGTCCAGTGGCGAGGTGATCCCCAACATTCTGTATATCTTCATTCGATGCCCAGCTTGGGCTGGGCGAACAGGGCTGCTCCTTTGTCCACTCTCCTGCAAAAGAACTTAAAAGGACATGCAGCCAGGTCTCTCACTGACCTGCTGCCTTAGGTGGCGACATGGTCGGGTCCCTTGACCTCGGACCAAAATACAAGCATTTGGCACACTTATAAACTTAAACTTTAAACTTCTAGTTACATTCTAAACTTAAAATTTAAACCCCTTAAAAGCAAGCTATAAACATTGGTAACTTAACACAAAGCTATAATACAAATGCCGCCCGTCTCCGGACGGCCAGGCTAATCTCTGGTGTCACTGTCGCAGATTACTGCTGCCTGCAGCAAGGCTGGACTGCCTCCTGCTTCTCGTCCCTGGCAGCTTATGGCTGCTAGTTGGGGACCTCTGTGATCTGTTTCCTCCCGGGCTCGGGAGATTGCTCTTTGTGGCGGGTACTCTGGTGACCATCTTATCTTGGGTTTGCGGACCCGCTGAGACCTTCTGAGGGGCATCTCTGTGGGGGAAACTTTTGGCTGACGGACCCTGAGCCTGGGTCACAGCCCTAGCTGGCTGGGAACCTTCTCCCCCTGATGCAAACAGCCCGCACTGTTTAATATACCTGGCAGCCTGCCAGTAATCCGGGTTTGTCTCCTTTTCCCTACCCACTCCTGTACTGGGGGCAGGTATCCCCTCACCACCCGCTGCTGGTGGCTGAAAATCTTCCTCTCCAGGTCCAAAACCTGGTACCGGCTCCTTCCATATGTCCACTGCAAGAGGAATTGCTATCCCTTCCTCCCCAGCATCCCACACCATAGGGGAAACACTCTAGAAGCGGGCTGGGAAGCTTGTCCCTTTAAACAGGTGACTGCGCCTGCACGAACCTCCTCCCCGGAGTCCCACGGCAGAGGCTGTGAATCCTCTGTATTCAAACAGGCAATTGTGCCTGCGTGGGAAAACTGAAGACGGGCTGGGGAACTGCGCCTGCGCGAACCTCCTCCCCGGAGTCCCACGGCAGAGGCTGTAAAACCTCTGTATTCAAACAGGCGACTGCACCTGTGCGGGAAAACTGAAGAGGAGGCGCTGTGGTCACGGGCTGGGGAACTGCGCCTGCGTGAACCTCCTCCCTGGAGTCCCACGGCAGAGGCTGTGAAACCTCTGTATTCAAACAGGCGACTGCGCCTGCGCGGGAAAACTGAAGAGGAGCCGCTGTGGTCACTGGCTAGGGAACTGCGCCTGCGTGAACAGGCCATTCAAAAGACTGGGGAATTCCTGTCTCCAGACCAGCGACTACGCATGCGCGGGCAGTCTCTTCAAAAGGCGGCTCCTCCCTGGAGCCCCCCAAGCGATTTTCTGTGAATGAACTCGCAGCAGCCTGCAGATTTCTACTCTCAGGCTGCAGTTTCTCTGTTTCTGAACTAAATAACTGGTTCAAATTTAAACTTTGGCCAAAACCTAGGTCCCACTGGGGCGGGGAAGTGTCCCAATTGGTGGGCTGGACAACTTTTCCCTTGAAACAAGCCACAGCGCCTGTCTTTAGAGCCTGTGAACTTGAACTTGTATGGTCAGATTTATACAATTTACATTGGTTGGCGTGGAACCACTTTGTGCACCGGGGTAGTTTTACTGCATAGACCATGGGGCTGGCCCTATCAACTATACTATAGGGTCCCATGTAGAGTGGCTCTAAACTTCGCACCTGGGCATAGTTTCTTACCATCACTTGGTCTCCTATCTCCCACTGGTGGCTCTTGCTAGGCTCGAGCAGCAGCCGGTTATTCCGATGCTGCTTCCCCATGCTGTCTGCTGCCTGCCCATAAATTTGTTTGAGGTGTTCTAGGAGGGTTCGGGTGAATTTATCCTGGTTTATTTCCTGCAGTTGTCCTTCGGTGAGGACTGGGGCAAGGACATGAGTGGTGGTCGTCATAACTCTGCCAGTCATGAGCTCATGTGGTGAATGCCCTGTACTCTTGGACTGGCTGGCCCATATCCCCATGAGGATCAGAGGTAGGGTCTCTGCCCATTTTTGGGGCGACCCCACGGCCTCTTTCCTCAATCTTTCTTTAAGGGTACAGTTCATACGCTCCACAATCCCTGAGGAGCGCGGGTTGTAGGCTACGTGCCACTTCCCTTTGATACCGAGCAGCATGAGGGTGTTCTGCATGACTTGGCCAGTGAAGTGGTTTCCCTGGTCAGACTCCATGAACTGGGGCAGTCCCCACTGCGAGAACACCTCCTTCACCAAGCTCGTTGCAGTCCCCATTGCTGTGGCCGTCCTGCAGGGGAAGGCTTCCACCCACTTGGAAAACACATCCACCAGGAAGAGGCAGTATTTGTAGCCTCCCTGTGTGGTGGGCAAGAGCCCTATATAGTCAATCTGGATCGACTGCCATGGTCCCTCCACCCTCCTAATGTGTCCCATGGGCACCTTCCTTTTGTGGGGATCGGGATTATTTGCTGCACACACAAGACAGCTAGCACAGAACTCGCGGACATCATCCCGGAGTCCTGGCCACCATCCCGCCTGTTCCACCCATTACCAGGTGGTCTCAGGCCCGGGGTGTCCCGCTCCCGGCCCCTCATGCGCCAGCTGAAGGAACTCTCTCCGGTGTTGCTGGGGTACTACCCACTGTTCTGCCTTGAACAGCATGCCCTCCCTTACGGTGAGAGGGGCTGTGCTGTAGGGGCCCTCTATCCTTTTGCCCTCCATCACTGCGCTAATTATTGCCTTTAGGACAGGGTCCTGTGCCTGGACCGTTTTAAGGTCCGGGGCCAACACTATTCCTGATTTTCCCTGTGTCCCATCCCTGCCTGTAATCGCTGCCACTGGCCCGGACTCATATGGGTCCCAGAAAGTGCTTGCATGTGCACCCTCCTTGGCCAGCATATCGGCTTGCTGGTTGCCCTGGCTGCGGGGTTCTGTGGAGGAATGGGCTTTCACCTTATG
Source organism: Somniosus microcephalus (assembly GCF_052327205.1). Lineage (NCBI taxonomy): Eukaryota > Metazoa > Chordata > Chondrichthyes > Squaliformes > Somniosidae > Somniosus > Somniosus microcephalus. Next base: position 60,822,174 of record NC_140988.1, read on the forward strand.
GATGAAAACTGCACCTTCCTCCCCCACAGCTGCCAGGATTTTCTCCAGCAGGGGCTTTACTGTCATGGGCTTCCCGTCGGCGGATGTATACCCACGGCGAGACCAGATGGCCAGGTACTCCGTACACGAGTTGCAAGTGAACATACTGTCAGAGCAAATCATATACGGGGTAGGGAAGATGTCGGGCTGTGTAGCCACGTACATCACCACGGACAGTTCAGCCTGCTGGGCACTCATGGTGTTAGGGAGCTTGATTGCCAAGGCAATGTCTGCCGTTGGGTCAAAGATCCCGCAGCCCGTGAGTCGTACTCCAGCGGATACCATGCTGGAACCATCTACATAGATCTCGCGGCCCGTGGGATGTATCCCGGCCCGTAAACCTATGCTCACTTCCCATACCCCATCTATGGAACACCGATGGGCTGTTCCAGGATATACCATATTGGCCGCAAGCTTTGGCTCGCAAAGGCCCTTTACCTTCAGATCCATCTGTGAGAGGAGAAGGGTCCAGCGCGCAATGCGGATGCTGCTGACTGTCCCATCTTTAATCCTCCCATCCAAAAGCATCTGAGTGGGTGTGTGGTGTGTGAGGAGGGTGATGGGAGAGGTGCCTGCGAAGATCCTGGATTTCTTCACAGCCCAATATGTGGCTAAAAGGTGCCTTTCACATATTGAGTAGCTCCTCTCTACATCGGTGAGTATTCTGGAGGAATAGACCACGGGTCTCAGCCTACTGTGCCGCTCTTGGAGCAGCACAGCACTCAGGCTATCCCCACTGGCTGCTACCTCCAGAAAAAACTCCCTTTTCCCACCTATCGCTCCTAGGGCTGGTGCGGTCTGCAGGTCTCCCTTTAACTTAACAAATGCCGCCTGGCATCCCTCATCCCAGGACCACTCCACTCCCTTGTGTAGGAGACGGAGCAGAGGGGCTGCTGTGGCTGCATAGTCCTCCATAAAATCCCTGCAGTACCCCGTCAATCCCAGGAACGACCTCACCCCTCTTACTGAATTGGGAATCGGTAACTCCTGGACCGCTTCCCTCCTTGCCTTATCTATGGCCCTCTCTCCTGTGCGGACAGTCAGACCCAGGAATTTAACCTCTTGCTGACCGATCTGCGCCTTCTTGGGGTTGACTTTAAACCCCTTTCTCTGCAGCAGCTCCAGCAGCTCAGCCAGTAGTGGGCCATGCTCCCCGACCGAGTCGGTAAATAAGAGCAGGTCATCCACATACTGCAGTAACTGAGTGGGCTGACTGAACTCTTAAACTATCCTTCATGCATTGGTGGAAAATGCTGGGGCTGTTGTGGAAACCCTGTGGCAGACAGTTCCAGGTATACTGCTGTCCCTTAAAGGTGAAGGCAAACTTATATTGGTCCTCCCGTTTTAAAGGGATGGACCAGAACCCATTCGAATGTGTTCGCGGATGCTGGAATACTGCTAATAAGATTAGCCACTGCTTCTACTGTGGGGGCACATGCGGGGATATTGCTGTTAAGCACCCGATAGTCCACCGTGGCTCTCCATGAATTGTCCGGTTTCCTAACCGGCCAAAGTGGAGAATTAACATGAGTGGCTATGGGCCTCAACACTCCCTGTTTAACTAAGGAGGTGATGGCTGCCTCCATGTCGGGTTCTGCCTCCTTGGGGAAATTGTACTGCTTCTGTGGTCGGGCCATGGGGTCCCCGTCTATTTTAACCTCAAACTCTGTGATCCTCCCGCAGTCGTGTTTATGGGTGGCAAACTCTGTAAGGTTTGCCTGCACGACTGCCTGCAGTACCTCCGGGACACCATTTACCATGAGCCCGAGGTCATAACCTTCTTTGGGCTTCACAGTACACAAGGTCCCCTTACCCTCCTTGCCCGGGATGACCACTACACCTTCTTCCCTGTCTGTGCTAGCCCCCAAAGGTAATGGTTGCGGAGATCCATGAGGATCCCATGGTTCACCGTGAAGTCGGCCCCTAGGATCCCCTTTCCTTCCTCCTTATTCCACTTTGCCAGGATGCATGTCCACTTAGTTTGGAGCATGCCCAGACGGACTGAGAGGGGTCTGGAGTATACCCCCGCCTGCTCCTGACCGGTGAATCCCGATAGTATGTATGGAACCCCGTTAGACAGAGGTGAGGTGGTGGGATTATCCGTATGGATCACGGTGCATGATGCCCCCATATCCAATAGATAAGTCCCTGTAACCTTCTCTACCTCCATCTGTACGAGAGGTCTCTTCCATTCATCGTACCGGAGATTACACAGACGGACAGGCTGCGTGGGCTCCAGTCATAGTGGGGAGGCAAAGGTGGGCGAGTGGGCTGCAGCACCACTGATGGCTGCTACCTTTCCCTGATTGGCCCTGAGGAAAGATTTTATCGACTCCATGACGGACTCGACTGTATCGGGAGGAGTTTCTGTCTCTGCCTTCTGAGTTGGGGCTGCGGGGGTCCTGGCTTTATCGTCTCTCCCAGACTTTTTACAATCCCTGCGCCAGTGGCCATCCTCCCCGCACCTGTAACAAGTAACCTTGTTCTGGGAGGGACGGCTCCCCTCCTGGCGCCACTCTTTCTTGTATTGAGCCCCAGGTTTAACCTCGTGGACCTTACCCTTTTGCTGGGGGGTCCCACTATTCCTACCATTCCTATATGCTACCGTGAGCTGCCGGATTACAGTCTCTTCGGTTGCTAGGGGGTCTCGGTGGTCAAACCAAGTATCAGCCTTTGCTTTTATCTGGGGCAGGCAATTGGACACCAGGCAACGAAGCCATTGGGTCCGCTGCCGCTGGTTCAGGTGTGCCCTATCTTGTCCCCTGTACACGCGCTGTTGTAGACTGGCCACAGCCTGTCTGCAAATGCCTGTGGGGTCTCCCCTTCCTTCTGCAGTGTTTTCCCTATGCGATCGAACGGACTGCCGTCGTTCGCACCCATGGCTTCTAGTATTTCCTCCTTTAGGTCCTCAAAACCCTTTTGCCCTCTCTTAGCCTCACCCGAAAGGGTCTGATACAGCTTACTATCTACAGAGAAAAGCAACATTTTGGCTTGCTCTTCGTCATCACAGCCGTTAACACAGGCTGCCTGTTCTATCTCTTGGAAGTGCGTTGAGGGGTCTCCCTTTTTGGAGAGCAGGGGAATATGTTTCACCAGGCCTCTGAGCTGTTGGGTATCATAGGGTGCCAGATAGGTATGCTGAACAGCCCCTGGGTCATTATCGTTCACGGGCGGACCGTACCTCCATTGTCGGAGGGGGTACACTGGTCCTGGTCCCCGCCTGCCTAGCGGGACCTGCTGGCATTCTCCTACCATCCCATTGTCCACCCCTTCTTGCTGCCAGAGCTCCTCAAAACTCGGAGCTGTGGGCTGCAGTCTTGGGATCTCTAATTCCCTAGCCAGCTCTGTTCTGGGTGCTGCCTGTGGGGCGGTTTGATTTGGGCTGCTGGTACTGTCCGACGGACTTCCCTTCGGACTTATGAGACATACCATCCCTTTAGTCCTTAATAACTCCACACCCAAACTCTCTATCTTTCTGTTACATGGGGTATGATCTGCTCCACTAAACCTTTGGTCGCAGGCCAGCTTATAAGCTGCCTTTACCTCCCTAACCATTTCCTCCTGCTCTGTTACTTCTAAAGTGAGGCGGGCATTCTCTTCTCGCAGTCTCATCTCGTTACTCTTTGCTTCTGTAATTTGGCACTTTAGGAACTCTATCTTGTGCCTCATGTGGCTTTTGCCCTTGCTAGCTTCTTGGGTGAGGTGTGCGTTTTCCTCCTGTAGCCTCATCTCACTGTCCCTAGCCTCTGTGACTTCCTGCACAAGGCGCTCTATCTCTGCCTGGCATTTCGTGACCTCTAGTGTGAGGCGTGCATTTTCTTCCCACACCCTCATCCCACTATCTCTGGCCTCATTCACCTCTCTTATGAGGCGTTCTACCTCCGCCTGGCATTTTTCAAACTCTGACTCCCAATTCTTAGCCTCTGTAACCTCCTCCCACACCCTCATCTCACCCTTCTTAACCCAGCCACCTATACCATAATAGGTCAGCTTACACACTGCCGCTAACTTCTGCAGGGCTACCCACAGACTGAAAGCAAGAAAAACAAGAGCTGATGCTTTCTCCAGATACAGACCACTTATCATATCAAAAACTGCCTCCAGTCCTGCTGCAGTCGCCAATTTGTAGGGGGGCATCCTTTACCTGGTTTACGGCAATTTACCTGGTCAGGCAGTCTTTGCCACTGCACTGTGACCAATTCCAATCAACGGTTTTGAATCGCTAAACCCTCCTTCCAGTTCTGACTGGAGGAACTTATAATTAATGATATATTAAAAACGGACAAATGGTCTGGATGCAAGAAAGTCAAATTTTATTAAAACTAAAGAAACTACACCACATGATCAAAGTAATCACGGTAAAATTGCTTAACAGGGGAAGGCAGATTGCAAAAACGAGGGATAAATGGCTACAATGTTAATCTTACAATCTTAGCAACATTTCCCTTAAATTACCACCCCTTTACTTCTCACTAGATTTTCTTGCTAGTGGGTCAGAAGCCTTGCTCACCTGCAGTCCAAAGAGTAAAAGAGAAGAGAGCGATGCTTCTGGGAAGCTATCTTTTATACCCCCTTTTTGGGACCCGCCCAGATCTGATGTTTCTGGGCTAAAACAAAAGAGATCTAAACTGTCCACTTGTCTGGGATGGGTTTGGATAAAGTTGCAGTTTAAATGTGTCTGTGATAAAAATAATAACTTCCGGGAAGTTATGTCATCACTTCCTGTGAACTGTGAACTGTGAACTATGAACTATGAACTGTGTACATACCTCACTTCCTGTCATGTGTCACTTCCTGTTGGACTGGTATAAATACTGGTCTGTTCAGTATTGTAAGAGGCTTCTACCAGAGGCATGGTAAAGACCTCTCTTGTATATAGTGTGTTTATAAGTTACTTAAAGCTTACTTTAAAGTTACTTGATGGTAAGCCTCCTTTTTCTTACATCAATTTAAGTAACTTAGTATTTACACTCACGAATACTAGACCTTCGGACAAACTCGGAATTAAGGATCCAGGGAACCACCCATCATGGAGAAAATCCTTAGACCTATTCGTCTGGACTTGGACCCGAATGCACCAGCAGCTGGCAGGGTATGGAAGCATTGGTACCGTACTTTTGAGAATTTTCTGGATGAATGTGAAGCGGATGCTCCTGCTAGATTGAAGATACTTATCAATTATGTGACCCCAAAAGTGTTCGAATATGTTGATGAATGGGATAATTACGATGAGGTGATTCGGGCACTTAAGAAACTGTATGCCAAGACCCCAAATGAGGTCTATGCTAGACATCTACTGGCCACAGCCCGACAAGGGCCAGGGGAATCAATTGACGAATTCCTGCAAGAACTTCGCAGGCTCAGCGTAGATTGTAACTTTCAGGCAGCCTCAGCTGAGCTGTACCGCCAAGAAATGATTCGTGATGCTTTCATCTGCGGGATTGCCTCTCCATTTATACGCCAGCGTCTACTAGAAAGTAAAACACTTGAGCTACAAAAAGCTTTTGACCTAGCTTGTTCACTGGATTTGGCAAAGAGAAATGCAGACCTCTATCAGCTGCCCAGATCTCGATCTGCTGCTGTAGCTGCAACCAGACAATTCAAGCGGTCTCAGGTGAACCCTATCATGGGGGAATCTAATTCTGATAATTCTGATGAAGAAGAGGAGGACGACCCCACTTTAGCAGCCTCTTGGCAATCTAGGAAGGAATGCTTCTTTTGTGGAGATGCTTTTCACCCTAGGAAAACCTGCCCTGCTCGCAATGCAATCTGCAGTTATTGCGGGAAAAAAGGACACTTTGCTAAAGTTTGCCTATCAAGGGCCTCTACGAGGGCCAATCCAGCTAAGGCCTACCGAACTGCCCCAATTAGGGCCTATCAAGATGCTCCAGCTAGGACCTATCAAGCTTCCTCTCGAGCTCTCTCCCGAAGAAGCACACCAAGAGTTTTAGCCACTCTCTGTGCAACGACACCAATTACAGCTGCTTGCCCACAGAACCTGTCTCATGCTGCCACAAAAATTTCAATTAAAGGGCATACCTTAGATGCCTTAATTGACTCAGGAAGTACTGATAGTTTCATTAAGGAACAGATTGTTGCGAAATTGAAACTACATGTCTTCCCATCGGACCAGGCAATTGCGATGGCCCAGTCATCACTTAATACCAGAATCTCCGGCTTTTGTGTTGTTGATATGACACTTCATGGTCGTATGTATCCCTCCACCCGACTTTCGGTGCTCAAGGACTTATGTAGTGATCTCCTCTTAGGACTGGACTTCCAAAAACAGCATAAGAAACTCACCATTGAGTTTGGTGGATCCAAACCCGGACTTACTATTTCTAATATACCGTCTAAATTACCATTTTGTGCATTATCAGCAGCTTCACTTGATGAACCCTCATTATTTGCCAGTATTCCGCCTCAATGCCAACCGATAATAACGAAATCGCGGCGCTTTAATCAGGAAGACCAATCTTTTATTGCGGCTGAAATCTCTCGACTTCTAGCAGAGGATATCATTGAACCATGTTCGTCGCCCTGGCGGGCTCAAGTCGTCATTGTCAAGAACCCTCTAAAACCTCACAAACAGCGACTATGCATCGATTATTCGCAAACCATCAATCAATATACCGACTTGGACGCCTACCCATTGCCACGCATTGATGATATGGTTAATAAACTGGCCGAATACAAAGTGTTCTCAACTTACGATTTAAAAAGTGCCTATCATCAGTTACCCTTGAAGGTCTCAGATAAGCAGTACACAGCCTTTGAGGCTAATGGACGGCTGTACCAATTTCGTCGCCTCCCATTCGGGGTTACTAATGGAGTGGCTGTCTTTCAACGGGCAATGGATGGCCTGGTTAAGCAGGAAAACCTAAGGGACACTTTTCCCTATCTTGATAACATTACCATTGCAGGTCACGATCAACAGGAACACGACTCCAACCTCCAAAAATTTCGGGATGCCCTCCATCGCCGTAATTTGACCCTGAATGAATCCAAATCTGTTGAGTCGCAACCGACCATCAACATCCTTGGCTACTGCGTAGGCAATGGTATCATTAAGCCAGACCCAGAAAGACTTCGCCCGCTCCAAGAGCTCCCGTCACCTAAGAATCCGGCTTCTTTACGTCGGGCTCTCGGTCTGTTTGCATACTACGCTAAATGGATTCCTCATTTTTCGGACAAAATCCAACCCTTGCTGCATGCTAGATCATTTCCACTGGGAACAGCGGCTGTTGCAGCCTTTAACCTTCTCAAAAAACAGTTGGAGAAAGCGACTCTTCACTCCATTGATGAGAATCTCCCTTTCGTGGTTGAATGTGATGCCTCGGAGGTGGCGATCTCGGCTACTCTGAATCAGGAAGGTCGTCCTGTAGCATTTATGTCCAGGACCTTACAAGGTGCCGAGCTACATTATCCTCCGGTTGAGAAAGAAGCCACAGCCATCATAGAGGCAGTACGGAAGTGGAACCATTTTCTAGCTCGCCAGCACTTTACATTGATCACGGACCAACGATCAGTCGCCTTCATGCTCGATAATCGAAAACGAACCAAAATTAAGAATAATAAAATACAACTTTGGAGGATGGAACTGGCCTCTTTTGGTTATACCATTTTCTATCGGCCTGGCAAGGAGAATGTGGCCCCGGACACCCTCACACGGGCATTCTGCTCCACTATGTCATCCTCCACCCTCATGGATGTCCACAATGGTTTGTGCCATCCTGGCGTTACGCGCATGCTACATTTCGTACGATCACGGAATCTCCCTTTTTCCACTGGAGATGTAAAGAAAATATGCTCAGAATGCCGGCTTTGTGCGGAATTAAAACCTCAGTTCTTCCGCCCCTCAGATGGTATACTCATACATGCAACCCAACCGATGCAACGACTTAGCATCGATTTTAAGGGCCCAGTGCCCTCTTCAACTCGGAACACATATTTGCTCGCCATGATCGACGAATATTCACGTTTTCCATTTGCCTTCCCCTGCTCCAATATGCTGGCGTCCACAGTAATCTGCTGCCTTGAGCAGGTATTTTCTCTCTGTGGCATGCCGGCTTATATTCACTCAGATCGGGGTCCATCTTTTATGTCGAGGGAACTCAAGGACTACCTCTCAGAACGGGGAATTGCTACAAGCAAAACAACACCATACCATCCCATCGGAAATGGGCAGGTAGAGAGGTATAACGGTATCATCTGGAATTCCGTACGTCTCGCTTTAAGATCTCGGGGCCTACCAGACCAGCAATGGGAAACAGTGCTTCCGGATGCATTGCACTCTATACGGTCCCTGCTTTCTACAGCCACAAATACTACACCTCATGAGCGGTTCTTTGGATTCCAGCGTCGCTCATCTCATGGGACATCACTCCCGTCATGGCTAACTACTCCTGGACCTGTATTACTCCGAAGATACGTTCGGACGTCTAAAAATGACCCTCTTGTAGACGAGGTCGAACTAACCGATGCCAACCCCACCTATGCAAACATACGATATTCCGACGGCCGAGAATCTACTATATCATTACGGGATCTGGCTCCCTGCCCACCAGGACCTAGTGGGACATCGGGTGATGGCATTTCACCAGGAAACTCTTGGGACCTATCGGGTACCCCTCTCCAGGATCCTGATCGGACACCAACTAGCTTGGTGCCGGTAGAACCCCGTGCTCAAGGTTGCGACCCTCCCAGTACCACGCATGAAAGTACTGGTCTGCCACAGACCAGCTCTGCACCTCCCTCTGAACAGAGGCAGTCTGACTTTGAACCTATTGGGGCTCGTACTCGAAGCCATGATCTCCCCGACCCTTCACAGGGCAATCCAGGCCACACGGACTCTGGCCAATGGCCAACCGCATGTAAGCGGACCAGCGACCCTCTACGACGGGAATCCAAACGGGTGCGACTCTTCCTTGTTCGGCGGCTGCGGACCAAAAGGTAGACCACAGCCTCCTAAACCTGCAGGAGGGAAGAATGTGATAAAAATAATAACTTCCGGGAAGTTATGTCATCACTTCCTGTGAACTGTGAACTGTGAACTATGAACTATGAACTGTGTACATACCTCACTTCCTGTCATGTGTCACTTCCTGTTGGACTGGTATAAATACTGGTCTGTTCAGTATTGTAAGAGGCTTCTACCAGAGGCATGGTAAAGACCTCTCTTGTATATAGTGTGTTTATAAGTTACTTAAAGCTTACTTTAAAGTTACTTGATGGTAAGCCTCCTTTTTCTTACATCAGTGTCCATTGTCTGTGATGGCTTTCGAATAAAGCTGCAGTGGTTTGAATGTGTTCTCCCATTCATTTAAACGGTTCCTCCTCAGTTTGGATGTGTCCACTTGATATACAAACAAATGCTAATAGCATTCAATTGCTTTGTAAACAAAGCATTGTCCTGTGGTCATCTGGAACCACAATTGATTGACAGTCTTGAGTGCTTAGCAAACAAAGTCCCTTTGTTCATGCTGGCAGTTTCAAGCACTTGATCTTAGAGTCAATTTCAGTGAATGGATGTGTGTAAACAACCCAGTGTGCTTGCTGTCCGATGACTGGCTGATTCAAATGGGCTACTCCCCAGTGTAAACAAACAGCTTGTAGGTTACCGGACCCGCCCAATACCACAGGGTGACTGACAGCTCAGGCTCCATTCAAACCCACTACAGGGCAATGCTGAGCTTTTTCATATGCTAACAGCCTGTCTGTTTCATATGTTAACAGCCTGTCTGTCCTTTTAAATTCTGTTTCCATGAGGTCTGTTCAGCCATTTTTAACAGTCCAAAACTCAAGAGTACATCTTTTAATAAAATGTACAATCTTAAAGTGTGCGATTTTCACAAAGTTCTTTGATTCCAGTGTCCAAGTGCTGCCCAGCTTAGAAGCTTTTTAACACAGCCTTTTGCGGTTCTGGGTATGTTTTAAAACATTGTCCAACCCAGAGACAATTTAAATCACACAGGTCTTCGTCCACGATGTGGATTAATATTTCCCGATCTTCGGGGGCTGAGGGGATTTTGCGACCCCTACAGATGTGACCTCACCCTCCGGTGACCTGGCACCTGTGGTGTCCTATGCTCCTGCCCTAGCTCCTGTGTCTGAGGAGTCACCATGTGTAAATACCTCCACTAATCTAGCCTCTAAGGCTGCATGGTGCCAGTAACTGAGCTGGTGCTTGCGAGATTCAAGTCAAGTGACAGTGCATCTTCTGAAAGGCTGGGCTCCTCTTCCTCCATTGGCTGAGGGATGTCAACAGTCGTAGCAGCTAAAATGAAAGAGATGGACATGGTTAGCTTGTGGTGTGATTGAGAGGAGAGAAAGAATTGATTGTTGAAAGCATCTGCAGCTTGTCGTGCACAGTGTGTGGGGTGAGGGAGAAATCAGAAGAGAAGAAACCCTGAGTAACCTCTCCACCAGTATCACCAGTGGCCACGGCATCCACTCTGCCCCTTCCCATGTATGGACAGCATGCTCTCTTCAATGGTGGGTGGGGGGAGATGGTCTACAGGTGGCCTCTTCCTCCTCCGGTGGGAGCCTGTTGCCTGGTGTTGTGGGTGTCTGTCTCCTGCCTGTGCTTGTTCACTGAAAGAGCTACCAATTAGTCCCACTCCCCTGCTCTTTCCTCATGATCCTGCAAAGTTTTCCTTTTTAAGTAGAGATCTAATTCCCTTTTGAAAGTTACTATTGAATCTGCTTCCGCCATCCTTTCAAGCAATGCATTCCAGATCATAACAACTCACTGGCTAAAAAAAATTCTCCTTATCTCCCCCTAGTTTTTTTGTTAATTACCTTAAGTCTTTGTCCTTTGGTTACTGACCCTCCTGCCACTGGAAACGTTTCTCCCTATTTACTCTATCAAAATTCCTCATAATTTTGAACATCTCTTTTTAATCTCCCTTTAACCTTCTCTGCTCTAAGGAAAACAATCCCAGCTTCTCTAAACTCTCCACATAACTGAAGCCCCTCATCCCTGGTACCATCCTAGTAAATGAAATATAAAAGTAGGAAGTCCTGTTACAACTGTACAGAGCGTTGATGAGACCGCACCTGGCGTACTGTGTACAGTTTTGGTCTTCTTATTTAAGGAAGGATATACTTGCATTGGAGGCAGTTCAGAGAAGGTTCACGAGATTGATTCCGGAGATGAAGGGGTTGTGTTATGAAGAAAAGTTGAGCAGGTTGGGCCTATACTCATTGAAGTTTAGAAGAATGAGAGGGAATCTTATTGAAACATATAAGATTCTGAAGGGGCTTGACTGGGTAGATGCAGAGAGGATGTTTCTCCTCGTGGGGGAATCTAGAACTAGGGGGCATAATTTCAGAATTAGGGGAAACCCTTTTAAACCGGAAATGAGGAAGAATTACTTCTCTCAGAGGGTTGTTAATCTTTGGAATTCTCTTCCGCAGAGGGCTGTGGAGGCTGGGTCATTGAATATATTTAAGGTGAAGATAGACAGATTTTTGAAAGGTAAGGGAATCAAGGGTTATGGGGAGCGGGCAGGGAAGTGGAGTTGAGGCCAAGATCAGATCAGCCATGATCTTAATGAATGGCGGAGCAGGCTCGAGAGGCCAAATGACTTACTCCTCCTCCTACGCCTTATGTTTTTATGTTCTTATTAATCTCCTCTGCACCATCTCCAAGGCCTTGATGTCTTTTCTAAATTGTGATGCCCAGAATTGGACACAATACTCCAGCTGTGATCCAACCAGTAATTTATAAAGGTTTAGCATAACTTCTTTGCTTTTGAATTCTATGCCTCGGTTTATAAAGCTAAAGACCCTATACGCTTTAACAGCTTTATCAACTTGTCCTGCCACCTTCAAAGATTTGTGTATGTGAACCCCCAGGTCTCTCCGCTCCTGCACCCCCTTTAAAATTATACCATTTAGTTTATACTGCCTCTTGTCATTTTTCCTTCCAAAATAAATCACTTCACTGAAAGAAAGACTTGCATTTATAGTGCCTTTCATGACCACCGGATGTCCCGAAGCACTTTACAGCCAATGAAGTACTTTTTGAAGTGTAATCACTGTTGTAATGTGGGAAACGCGTCAGCCAATTTGCACTCAGCAAGCTCCCACAAACAGCAAATGTGATAATGACCAGGTAATCTGTTTTAGTTATGTTGATTGAGGGATAAATATTGGCCAGGACACCAGAGATAATTCCCCTGCTCTTCTTCGAAATAGTGCCATGGTGTAGCGGTTCGTGTAGATCGCCACTAAATAAGAGAGTTTGACTTCGACGAACTATAAATAAGTTGTTTATTTACAGGAACAGACTAATTACAGCAGGTAAGATGGCAGGTAAGATGGCTGACTGTAGGAGCACCGTGGTGTAGGTCTTGTCCCAGCGGGGACTCCACGAGGACTGAGTTCGCAGTCCTGTGGGGAGCGTGATGACATCATCGCGTTTGTGTTGTGACGTCATCACGTTGCTCACGTTTCCCGTGCTTAGGGCGTCACGTGATGTGCGTCGTTGCGTCGCTGACCGTTGAGGCCGAGGTCGCGAGGCCGGGCTGTGCCGGTGATTGCCGCGGGAGCGGAAGATCGCGTCGCTCCCGTCGGCTGGCCGTTGAGGCCGAAGACGCTAGGCCGGGCTGTGCCAGCGCACGCACATCATGTTGTACGTGACGTGACATCAGCGCGCTAGGGCGCGTCTTAAAGGGGCAATGGCCCCAACAGGTAAGTTAAAAGGGCAACGGCCCCAAAAGGTAAGTTAAACATACAGTAAGGTAAGTTAAAGGGAATTATGTGTCTCAATGTAAGGGACAACCAGTGGTACCGCCACATAGGCCCCCCCAGAATTCGCTTTAATGAAAGTCCAAGGATGAGATGGTCTGATGAGCTGGTGGTCACGGCGGTCGTGCTGTCTTGGCTTGGTAGGCGAGGTATGAAGATGCTGCTCGTGAGCGGATCCTTACGCGCGTCGTGGCGAATAAAACGTATCCATCAGGCGAAGGACCGCGGAGACGTGCGAAACAGCAGGCCTTGTCAGAGTGACGGGCAGGTTGGGCGGACGCGGGCGATGTCTCCGTTGATGTTGAAACAAGTCCTTGTTCCGACGAAATCTGCAGGAACGCCGACGGGCGCTCCAGGAGGACTTGACTGGTGAGGTCGGTGAACTCGCCGACAGGTGAGCGAAACCTTCGGGAGGCTGGAACGCACGGAACGGTGCATGCCATAGTGCTATGACGATAACACAACGGAGGGTGAAGAGTTCCTGCGTTGATCAGTGATCGGTGAGGCCAGCAACTTTCACGTGGCTGATCGCGGCCGCAGGATGCCCGTTGGACCCGTCCTCGATGTGTGCAGCTTCAGTAGACGTTTGCGTTTGGTAAAGGGAAAACTGGATAAAGGGCAGCAACGGTCCAGGTTGTTGTTGCTTTCGGGCGGGGTAAACTCTGCCTGGAGGGCGTCAACACTTGTAACAGTTGTAGATTTAGGAGAAAACAGCCGGGAGGGCGGCACGCTTTTTGTTCACGCCGAATCATGTAGTAGGTAACACAACCAGCAGGCTGAAGGGCTGGTGCGTTGTCGGCGGGGAAGGAGTCGTCGGTGTTCACGAGGGATGGGTTCTCGTGGCTCGCGAGGGATGTGTCCTCGTGCGCGAGGAGTGCGTCCTCGTGTTTTGCGGGGGTGAGTCCTCGTGGTATCCCCACGGGGCGCGCTCCGATCTTGTGGGCCCGAACATGCTGTACCCCGCGCTTGGAGAGATGTAAACTTGCTGTTGCTTTGGACGTAGAGGCGGACGATCCGTGTGGCGGTAGAAGAGTCGAATACGGAGACCGTGAGCACGTGCGTGGTCTGTGCCGCATCGATGTTCTTGGCGAACAGGGCTTTTTCCTTCATAAAGCACGAGGGAGACCGTGGCTCCCTGGATTGCGGTTGCGACAGCAGAACGGCTGATGCTTCCATAGCGTGCTTCATTTGTGAAAGACGTTCACAAACCCACCAATTGTAGCGCTGGTGGACGACGGTTGCCGTTGGTCATGCTCTACTTCTGTGAAATTGTTGTAGAAAAACGGGCTCACCTCCAAGCTGCGCTTCCGTTGCGAAGACGTTCGCAAAGACGGGGTTGCTTTTGGTGGAATCGGTGTTAGGCGGTTGCTGTTCCGTGGTTGTTCGTCGGTTGTGCGTTGGTCGTCTTGTGGGAAGACGAGGGTCAGGCTGCGCGTTTCTACCATGAAAATCGTTCACGGATACGGGTTCACCAATAGTAGCATTGGAATTGATGAGCTCCCGTACTCACGTCGTGGGTGTTAGATCCGTGGTTCAGTGGATAAAGAATTACACGGATGCTGTACATAAACAAACAACAGGTCTTTACTGGAGGAGGGTCATCGCTAGACTGGAGTACAGAGGCATGCGCACAGCTTATATACTGGTGTGGTTACTGCCGGTACTACAGTATACAGGAGCTGTAAAAAGTAGTTCTGACTTAAAGCACATACACTACAAATCCTCCCTTTTTAGATTAATAATACCCCCTTAATATTCAAATAACAATTACATTTTTACATTTACATTCAATAACAAAAAGTCCATTTATAGATTCAGTCTTTGGGGTGGCTTCCTGACCCTTTCGGGAAAGCGCCTTTCCGAAGGTTCTTGTTCTTGGTGCAGAGGCGATTCTGACCCCTTTTCATCGGGTAGTTCATCGGGTTCCACTGCTACTGGGTCTGAAGTATGTCGGGTTCATCCCCAGGTACTCGAGACATGGGGTTGACGCCTTCCTGTGACGCTAAGATCTGATCGACGTGGCATCTCACAATGTTCTCCCCGACATCCACTGTGTACATTAATGGCACCTGCCTTGTACATATCGTTCCGGGTTGCCACTTCTCTGTTTGATAGTCACGGGCCAAGACTGGTTGCCCTACATTGAAGCTCCTTGTCGGCTTCTCGTTGATGTGCTGGAATTGTTTGTCCTCAACATTTCTTCGCACATTTGGTCTGAGCAAATCCAGACAAGATCTCAACCTTCTGTTAAAGAACATCATGGCCGGGGTCTGGTTGGTAACTGCATGTGTCGCGTTTCGGTAGGCTAATAAGAAATTGTTCATCTTATGCTGTAGTGGAATTTCCTCATCGCACATGGCCTTTATCGCCTTCTTAAAGGTGTGTACAAACCTCTCAGCCAATCCATTGGTGACTGGATGATACGGGGCGGATGTGTAATGCCTTACCCCATTCCTTTTCATGAATTTTTGGAACTCGTCGGACACAACTGTGGTCCATTATCAGAGCAGATCTGCTCTGGCAAACCGTTTCTGGCAAATATGGTCCGTAGGACTGCAATCGTTTTCTCTGTAGTGGTTGAAGACATCTTTATCACCTCAGGCCACTTTGAATGAGCATCCACTGCTATTAAGAACATTGAGTCCATGAATGGACCAGCGAAATCAATGTGCACCCGTTGCCATGGAGAGGAGGGCCACTCCCATGGGTGTAGAGGGGCATGTGGTGGTGCATTTTGGACCTTCTGGCATCGTAAGCAGCTCTTAGTTAGGTCTTTGATTTGTTAATCGATTCCCGGCCACCACACATAAGCCCTAGCAAGGCTTTTCATTTTCACTCCCCCCAGTTGACCTTCATGTAGCTCCTTTAGCACTCTCTCCCTTAACTTGGGTGGAATCACCACTCTGGATCCACACATCACTGTCCCCTGGCATACTGACAGCTGTTCTCTTCTGGATGAGAATGCTGGCAACAGTGAGTCGCCATGTGTTGGCCATCCCCTCACCGTCAATTCATATACCCGTGACAGCGTCAGATCATTGCGGGTCTCCTTCTCTATATCCGCGTTTGTTACTGGCAATCGTTCAATTATCGACGAATAAAATATCTCGATAGGGTCCACTGCTGGTGCTTCCACCACCGTAGGCAGTGGCAGGCACGATAGCCCATCAGCATTCCCATGCTGTTTCGTGCCTTTATATTCTATTTCATATTGATTCGCCCCTAGAAACAGGGACCATCTTTGTAACCGCTGTGCAGTCATTACTGGCACACCCTTCTTAGGATTAAAGATGGAGACAAGTGGTTGGTGGTCAGTCAGCAAGGTGAACTTCTGCCCATGCAGATAATGGTTGAATTTTTTTACTCCCCATACTAGGCTGAGGGCCTCCCTGTCAATCTGGGCGTAGTTGCACTCGGCTGAGGTTAGTGACCAAGACGCAAAGGCCACTGGCCTCCCCAACCCGTCTGGGAATTTGTGCGACAGCACCGCTCCAATGCCGTAGGGTGATGCATCACATGCCAAACGAATTGGTAGTGCTGGGTTGAAATGGGCCAACACCTCTTTTGATGTGATCAATTCTTTACACTTCTGGAAAGCTCGTCTACGTTCGTCATCCCACTTCCATGGTACCCCTATTTGCAGTAGGGTGTTCAGCGGGTGTAATACCGTAGACAAATTTGGTAAGAACTTGTGGTAATAGTTTACCAGCCCGAGGAACGACCTCAGTTGTGACACATTTTCCCGTGCTGGAGCCTTGACTACTGCCTCAATCTTGTCAGGGGACTTATGTAACCCCGCTTCATCGATGACGTGGCCGCAATACGAGATCTGTTTCAGGAAAAACTCGCACTTGTGGCAATTAGCTCGTAGCCCATATTCCTTTAATCTGGCGAGCACCTTCTCCAAGTTAGCGAGGTGATCACCGTCATTTTTGCCCGTGACCAAGATGTCGTCCAAATAACACTGGGTCCCTGGAATCCCTTGCAGGACCTGATCCATCGCCCTTTGCCAGATAGCCGGAGCTGAGGCTACTCCAAACACCAGCTGGTTGTATTGATAGAGACCTTTATGGGTGTTGATCATAAGGTAATGTTTCGAAGCTTCTTCTACCTCCATCTGCAAGTACGCCTGGGCTAGATCAATTTTGGTGAAGCGTTTACCACCAGATAGCGAGGCGAAAATATCCTCAATTCGTGGAAGCGGATATTGCACTGTGTGAAGGACTGGGTTCACTGTCACCTTAAAATCCCCACAGATGCGGATCTTCTTTGGTTCCCCAGGCGTATTACTCAATGACCTCTTCATTACAGGGACGATGGGTGTAGCCCACTCGCTCCAGTCCACTTTGGACAGTACTCCTGAACGTTCCAACCCTTCCAGCTCTGCTTCAACTGCTGGTCTGATCGCATAAGGCACAGGTCTGGCCTTCAGAAACTTAGGGCTTGCATTATCCTCTATTTTAATAGTTGCTGTTATTCCTTTTAGTGTTCCTAGTCCCTCCTGGAACACTTCTTTTGCGTCAGTTAGCATTTTTGACAGTCGTCCAGGTGTGACGTCGTCGTCCTTTTTGGCCTCCACCTTCAGTGCCTGTATGGAATGCCAATCTAAATGTATCTTCCGGATCCACTCATGTCCTAGCAGTGGTGGTCCTCCATTTGGCAATACATATATATCCATTTTAGGTATTTCCTGACCTTTATATGTCACTTTCACCCTTATTTTTCCTTTGAGGTAGACTTTTTGCCCCGTATACGTCTTCAAGACAATCTCTGTAGCTTTCAAGGGTATGTGTGAAAATAGCCGCTTGTAGTCTCTTTGATTTATGACTGTTAGAGCTGACCCTGTGTCCAATTCCATTTCCACTTGGACTCCGTCTATCTTGAATGTAACCCAGATAGGCTGGTGATCCTCTATTTCGGTTACATTATGTAGTTTCAGACAACCCAGCTCCTTGCTTCCGGAGTCTGTGTCACTTTTCTGTTCGTCTGAACCACTGTCCATCACCTGGTGTACCTTTTTGTACTTCTCCTGTGGAGATTTCTTACTGTTGGTTTTCTTCCCAGACCTGCAGACCCTTGCTATGTGTCCTGCTTTCCCACACTGTCTGCACACTTGGTCCTTGAACCAACAATCTTTCTGGTCATGTGTTGTTCTGCCGCAGCGATAGCACTTCCCTGTTCCATAGGTCATTTCGTTGGTGCCGTATTCTTGCAGCCTCCGTTGTATCTCTTCAGCGCCCCTTGCGGCTGCTTCGTGTGATACTGCCATACTGAAAGCTTTGTCCAGCGTAAGGTCCTTTTCTGATAGAAGCCGTTTCTGGGTTCCATCACTTTGTAGCCCACACACAAACTTGTCCCTTAACGTGTCTGCTAGTCCCGCTCCAAACTGGCAGTATTTCGATAGCTTGCGCAGTTCCGTTAGGTACTCAGCATTGCTTTCGTCTTTGTGTTGGTTCCTTTTATGGAACTTAAATCGTTCTGCTATCAGCAGCGGTGTGGTGTTTAAGTGGTCCTGTAGGATTTCTACTATGCTTTCAATATTCTTGTTTACCGGCTTCTCTGGGGTTATTAGATTTCGCAGTAACCCATAAGTTTTTGCACCCATGGAATTTAACAGAACCAGTGCTTTATTAGCATCTGGCACTTCATTCGCCCTGCAGTACACCTCAATACGTTCCACATATGTCACCCAATCTTTGACTTCATTGTCGAACGTAGAGATACTGCCACTCTTCGGCATCCTTGGTTGTGCGTTAACTATCACCAATGGCGCCTCCCGCGCTTCCCCTTCTTCTCCGCTGGCACAAAATGGCGTCTCCCGCGCTTTCCTTCCTTCCCGCGCTCGCCCATCTTCTCCGCTGCGGCTTCGCAAAATGGCGTCTCCCGCGCTCTTCCTTCTTCTCCGCGGCTCAATGGCGTCTCCCGCGCTCTCCCTGCTTCTCCGCGGCTCAATGGCATCTCCCCTTGCTTTGCCCCGCGGACCCTGATCAGCCCGTGATCCCTGGCTGTGCTCTGCGCGTTCTTCTCTTGATATTTATCGACACCGCTCAGTCTAGAACCCGGCTGTTTCTTACCCTCTCTCTCTCCGGTTTTTGCAGTATTTTTACACGACGCCGCTCGGTGATCAACCCCCGGCTGCGCCCTGCTCTCTTCACCCTTTTTCTTACCCCGTCGATGCTGCCCGGCTCTCTCTCTCTGCCGTCGGTTGGCTCCAGCCGCCGCTGCTCGGGAAGGGTCTGCTCTGGACCTGTCGTCGGTCTCTTACTGCTCGTTGTGGCTGGGGAACCAAACCCGGCTCTCCACAGCCTCCCCAGCAAAGTTGGATCTCTGCCTGACTGCTGGGCGGTTGCTCGTGGTCGACGCCCGTGTTCCTGGACTCGACTATTTTTTTTATTTTTGTTTAATGTTGCAGGTAGATTCGCATCAACACTCGTCGCCACTGTTAGATCCGTGGTTCAGTGGATAAAGAATTACACGAATGCTGTACATAAACAAACAGCAGGTCTTTACTGGAGGAGGGTCATCGCTAGACTGGAGTACAGAGGCATGCGCACAGCTTATATACTGGTGTGGTTACTGCCGGTACTACAGTATACAGGAGCTGTAAAAAGTAGTTCTGACTTAAAGCACATGGGCCTAGAAATTCATTGTAGCCACTTTTGGGGCGGTAAAGTCGGGCGGCCGCTAAAGTTTGCGCCCGGCGCAAAATCGAGGCCACTTCTCCGATATTCATTAGCTTCGCCCTAAGAGTTTGCTCGAGCGCTAAAACTGGCGTTGCATGCCTCTCTTTAGGCGCTAAGCCGGAGGTGCTGAGCGAGAGCGCCGAGGCCAGGTGCAGCGCAGGTGCGGCCATCTCGTGATTGACAGCAGACACCCTGGCGCCGGCCAGCTCTTAAGGGGGAAGGGTCGACTTGGTCTGCTGCCACGCCCTGGATAGTGGAGCTCTCCAGCTAGGCCTGAACACTGCTGCTGGACCCAAATAGCGCCTGAAGCCATGCAGAAGGCCCGTGAACGAGTGCAGCGCTTCTCAGAGCTTGATCTGAGTGTGCTGGTTGGTGCTGTGGAAAAGAGGCGCCATATTTTGTACCCGGACAATGGCAGGAAGGCGCCGGTCCGCATCTACCGGAGAGCCTGGAGGCATGTCGCCAGCAAGGTGTCAGCCAACAGCGAGGTCCCCAGGAGCGGTGTCCAATGCCGCAAAAAGTTTAATGACCTCACTCGGATTGTCAGGGTGAGTACCCTTTCCAGTGTCCTCCTCATCCTTGCATGTGCACCTCACATTATGGGCAAAGGGACCTGAAAGCCCTAATGGCCAGCTCTCATGCAGCAGCTATGGGACAGGCATGAACATCAATTGCACATTCTGCACTTAACACACTGGCCAAGCTATTCCACCATGGGAGGCAGTGCACACAAGATCAGGGCTACACACTGGCCAGGCTATTCCACCATGGGAGGCAGTGCACACAAGATCAGGGCGACACACTGGCCAGGCTATTCCACCATGGGAGGCAGTGCACACAAGATCAGAGCGACACACTGGCCAGGCTATTCCACCATGGGAGGCAGTGCACACAAGATCAGGGCTACACACTGCACTTAGAGGCCGTCCTTTCTCTTGCAGGCCAAGCTGGCCAATAATAAGAAGAGCCGGACTGCGACCGGGGGAGGCCGACCCCAGATCCAGCCGCTCACCGAGCTGCAACATCGCGTGGAGCGCATCATGGGTGGCCGGGTGATTGGTCCCGTTGCATGTGGAGATGCCGACCCTGTTCTGGGCACCAATGGTAAGGACATCACCTTTTGGACCTCTCTCGTCCCACTTGCGCATCAGATCTACATCCTTTGCCACTGTCCGACCAATGCGCTGAATGCCACCACTCATGCAGCCCTCGCTGACGCCCTCTCCTCACTCTAAAGCTACTCTTGTGCCTTCCTGCTTTCAGATGGTGAGGAGGAGGTCCCTGAACTTGCCAGTGACAGCCCCTCAGAAGAGGAGGAGGAGGAGGAGCAAGAGGAAGGCGGCCCATCAGGGGAACCCTCAGCCACGGCAACCCATGCGAATGTAGGGGACACGTCTTCCCTGGAGGGGAGCGTGGCGGAAGTGTCGGAGGGGAGGGGAGCTCATGGGACCTGCGGCCTGCAGAAACGCGGGAGGGGGGTGGAAGCTCAGCGGTCTTCTCCCCAGAGGGGGGAAGGGTCGGAGGGGAGTCCAATTGCTGGGCCCAGCGGCGTCCAGCAACGCAGGAAGGGTCGGCCAGCTCGGCGGCCTTCTCCCCAGAGGGAGAGTCCGGCCTCCAGTCCGGAGGTGGTCTTCGCCGAGGAGATGGAATGCCTCGAGGACTTGTCCGCGGACTCAGAGCGCCGGCACACGGAGCTCATGGGGGTAGTGGCACGGTTGCCTGAGGCCATCGAGTCCCTCTCTCGGAGTGTGACCGACATCGGGGCCTCACAGGCCATCAGTTTGGCGGAATTCGGGGCAGAGCAGGCAGCGAGTCGGGTGGCATTCGGGGCAGATCAGGCAGCGAGTCGGGCAGCATTCGGGGCAGCTCAGGCAGCGAGTCGGGCGGCATTCGGGGCAGCTCAGGCAGCGACTGGGCAGCTGATCAGTGGTGCCGTGCAGTCACTGGGTGCTCTGATGAGGTCACTGAACAGGTCAACACGGGCACTCACTGCTGCCACACTCGCTGTGTCAGCCAGGCATCACCAGAACACCCGGTGCGCTGCAGCAGCACAGCGGTCTGTCCCTCGGCAGATTGGTGCGCATGCTGCAGTGCTGGCCCGGGCGAGTGCCAGTGTCTCAGGCGACCAGCGAGCGCCTGCCATCCACCAGCTTGCCCCCATTCCTCCAGCCGCCACTGCCACTCCCCCAGTGGAGCTGGCAGGAGCTGCTGCAGCGACTGATGCTGGCCAGCCACAGCTGCAGCATTCAACAGCCGCCCGCTCGACGGCCAGACCTCGACTAGGCCGACCCCCAAGGGCATCTGCCGTCACGACATGTGCCCCTCAGGAGCCTGCCCCCAGCCTTGCAGCAGCCAATGGCCTTACTTTGAGGAGGAGCAGCAGGGCGGGCAGGGGCCACACAAAGATGGCCAAGGCATCGCCCTAGCGGGCCAAAAAGTCGAATGTGTGGCCAGTTGTGTTTGTTTTTTGAGGCCGAGAATTGGATGTTTGTTTTTTGAGGCCGAGAATTGGATGTTTGTTTTTTGAAGGCCGAGAATTGGATGTTTGTTTTTTGAAGGCCGAGGATGTGATGTTTGTTTTTTACGAAGGCCGAGGATGACGGCCATTTTAGTTGCACTGTTTTGTTAATCCTCTCCAGGTTGTGGGAGCGAGTAATGTGTTTGAGTGTTTTTTGGGGGATTCGTCTGTTTTTGGTTTTCATGTGGGAAGGGCCCTGAGTTTGTACAATAAAGCATTTTATTTATTAACATTGTCCATGTTTGATCTTTGAAGTGTTTGTTGCCTTAACCGGCTGAGGGCTTGCGGAGCGGCTGCAATCATGTTCTTTCATTGGCACAAGCCATTCCCTGACAGGGGGCCTAGAAGTGACGTTCAATAAGGCGCCGATGGGCGGCCCTTGGACCTTCTGCCTCCCTCCTGGGCTGGTACTCCTCGTCCTCCTCCTCCTCATGCTCCTCCTGCTCCTCCTCCTGAGGTGGTGGTCCAACGTGAGGTGGCAGTGCCTGAGTCCTGTGGGTAGCCAGGTTGTGCAGCATGCAGCAAACGACGACGAATTGGGAGACTCGCTCCTGTGAATACTGGAGGGCTCCCCCGGAGCGATCGAGACAGCGGAACCGTTGCTTGAGGACGCCGATTTTTTTTTCTATGATGTTCCTAGTCGCTTGATGGCTCTCGTTGTATGCCTCTTCAGCAGGGGTCGTGGGCGCGCGGAGCGGGGTCATGAGCCAGGTACACAAAGGATAGCCTTTATCTCCGATAAGCCATCCTCTTGGGTGAGGCTGTGCCTGGAACATGTCAGCCACAGTTGTCTGTTGCAGGATAAAGGCATTGTGGCTGCTGCCTGGAAAGCGGGCATTGACAGCTAGGATGCGCTGCCTGTGGTCACACACCAGCTGTACGTTGAGGGAATGGTAGCCCTTCCGGTTGCGGTAATCCTCGGCATGCTCCAGAGGTGCCCGCAAAGCCACATGCATGCAGTCAATGGCGCCCTGCACCATGGGGAAGCCCGCTATTCTTGCAAATCCCACTGCACGCTGCTGCTGCTTGTCCAGGGTCATGGGGAAGGAGATGAATTGATGTCTCCTTCTGAAAAGGGCGTCGGTCACCTGGCGGATGCAGCAATGCATGGCGAACTGGGAGATGTTAGCGATGTCCCCAGCAGCGGATTGGGAGGAGCCGGTGGCATAGAAGTTGAGAGCCACCGTCACCTTCACTGCCACCGACAGAGACGTCCTGCGCATCAGCTGTGGCTGCAGATCTCTGTGAAGCAGCTGGCAGATGTCTGCAACCACCTCCCTTCTGAATCGCAGCCTCCTAACACACATCGCGGCAGACATGGTCAGATAGGAGGACTGCTGGCGGTATACCCTGGGTGGGTAAGGCCTCAGTTGGCGACGCCTGTTGCCCCCTTTGCGTCTAGCCAGGGCTGCCACTCCCTCACGGCGTCTGTAAGCCCTTCTGGCATAAGGCTGAAAGTCAGCGTTGGCACCCAATGCAGCCCCCATTATATGCTGGCAAACACTGAGCTCTCAATGAAGGCAAAGATAATTGCTAAGCTCTGGCCTGAGCCAAAAATACCTGTCCTAGTGTTGGTCCAAACCAGTAAGCTCTCCTCCTTGGTCTCTCTCCAAAAAACCGTTGCACAAGAGTGAATGCTGCAAAATGGCTGGCCTTTATAGTGCAGGGTAAGTGCCCTTTAATTAGCGCTCCCCGCGGCCCGCCTCGGCTGTGTACCGTTCCACTTCACAGTCATTAGGGCCGCCCGGCGCACAATGGGCCGGCGCGAGTGAAGTTCCGGTTCGGGGCGCACAAAGGGCGTTGCACTAGGAAATGACGTCATGATCTGCGCGCGCAGCAGGGCGCGCGCTAAGACTTTGCGCCGGCGCTAAATGTGTACTGAAGTTGGAGCGAGGCGCAGATCGCGCTGCGCCCGGGCGCTAAGCGCCTAGCGCTCGAGATCTACTCCTCCTAAGGCGCTAACGGCTGGTGCGCCCAACTGAATTTCTAGGCCATACACTACAGTGGGGTCACCAATGTAGCGGTTCATGTAGGTCGCCACTAAATAAGAGAGTTTGACTTCGACGAACTATAAATAAGTTGTTTATTTACAGGAACAGACTAATTACAGCAGGTAAGATGGCAGGTAAGATGGCCGTGGTGTAGGTCTTGTTCCAGCGGGGACTCCACAAGGACTGAGTTCGCAGTCCTGTGGGGAGCGTGATGACGTCATCGCGTTTGTGTTGTGACGTCATCGCGTTGCTCGCGTTTCCCGCGCTTAGGGCGTCACATGATGCGCGTCGTTGCGTCGCTGATTGTTGAGGCCGAGGTCGCGAGGCCGGGCTGTGCCGGTGCTTGCCGCAGGAGCGGAAGATCGCGTCGCTCCCGTCGGCTGGCCGTTGAGGCCGAAGACGCTAGGCCGGGCTGTGCCGGTGCTTGCCGCGGGAGAGGAAGATCGCGTCGCTCCCATCGGCTGGCCGTTGAGGCCGAAGACGCTAGGCCGGGCTGTGCCGGCGCATGCACATCACGTTGTACGTGATGTGACATCAGCGCGCTAGGACGGGCTCTCCTTCGATGGTCTTTTTCCTTGGTTGATGGCGAGGCAGGGCCCAGGAGGCGAGAGAGACAGAATGGCTTCTCGAGAGGTTAGTTATACCCACCTCGGTAGCCCTTATCTCTACGTTCAATCAGCTCATTCTTTTGTCTGATTTGAGCGGGCTGGAATTAAACAAAAGGTATCGATCTTGGCCCATCGACTTGGATGGCCGGTAATCGGTTCCTGCCGGTTCTGCAACTGCTCTCCTTTGTCCAACAGGTTCTTTGATGGGGGCCAGCCCCGTCTCGATGGCCCCGCTGATTATTTTGATTGTTTGAGCAAACACCTTGATGGCCTTTATGCGTAGGTCTGATTGTAATTGGGTTTGTCACCAATGCATATGCAAAAGCCTTGCCTGGTTTCGTGATTTCCTTGCTGCCGACATTGAAATGCACAAGCTGTTAGCTTGCCAGGGTCCGAATTGAAACTGACAGGCTTTCGGTCATGAGGTCTGACCGCAGCCATGTTGTTGTGCCCTGGATTTTAAAACTCAGTCTGACCAGGGTTTCTTTTAAAAATCAAATAAATCTTCAGGGGGTCGGGGGGGAGATGTATGAAATTTTCGAATCCTTCAGTCCTCCCTAGGATACTGAAACTTGCAGTAAGTGTCCAACCAAGGTGAACAAAATTTCTGACCCCCCACAAATAACCTTCCCCTGTATTTACCTATCCATAATCTCTCAACCCACATTTCCTGTACTTAGAGAAAATGCGGTGTACGACAGGCATCTACAGATGGCAAATACGATTCGTTACAAACAATCCAAGCATGGAGGGGGTCCAACACCCCTGCACCACTTGGTACGTTACAAAATTTTGGTTCTGTAGTATCAAACAGTCACAATCTTTATTAAAATAACACAATGAAACAAAGAAACAATCTTTATTAAAAAATAACAAACAACGACCATCACATTTAAGTGATGCGACACAAAACTCAAACGGGTGCCTCTTCTTCCACCCGGGCATAATTTTCCTTCCACACCTTTTTAGTTTTAAACTCTAATCTGGGACCCTTTCTCCTACACTGAATGCACACCAGGTAGAGAACTATTCCTAACTGACACGCCACCAGGATGTGGGATGCCATACGGATCCAGGATGGGACCTGGTGTTTTACTTCTTCAGACAGACTCCACGCTGTAGAGGGCACACGGAGGCAAGACAGAGAGAGAGATGCCCCTGAGAAGCTATCTCTTATTCCCCAATTTTGGGGCCGAAATGTTCCCGCCCAGATCCGGAAGTTTCTGGGCTAAAACAAAAGGGATCCAACTGTCCCCATTGTCCAGTAATGGGTGATTCAAACCCATTCATTTTAAACTGTTCCCTTCCTCAGTCCAAATGTCTCTTCTGTGCTGAGTTCATTGTGTGTGATGGGCTATTGAACCATTTCCGTTCATCCTGATGGGTTTTGAATGGGGCTGTATTACTATGTAAGCAGCCTGGAAAGCTATAGTAAACAGAAGCCATTGTCCCGTGGTCATTGAAACCGCAGCCTAAGTGGTTTAATCCCTTGTGTACACAAAGTAGCAGTTTCTGTAAACAAACATCGATTGTCTCTGCAGGGAGGGGAAACTCCCCTTTTGATTGACAGAATTTGACTGCCATTGCTTCACAGACACAGAAAGCTGCTTCCAGGTCCTTTGTCCTTGGCCACGCAGCCTGACGGCCATTTTATCCCTGGGCAATTTACCAAACTCAAGAGCACATTTTTAAAATAAAAATGTACTGTCTTAAGGTGTGCGATTTTTTTTACAAAGTTCTTTGATTCCGGTGTTGTCCAAGTGCTGCCTAGCTTAACGCAGTGCTCTTGCAGTTCTGGGTATGTTTTAAAACATTGTCCAACCCAGAGACAATTTAAATCACGCAAAGTCTTCGTCCACGATGTGGATTAATATTTCCCGATCTTCGGGGGCTGAGGGGATTTTGCGAACCCCTACATTCCCCCCTTGGATACTTCCAACTTGCTTGTAGTATCCTCTTGAAGAAGTCAGCAAAATTCTCTGACCCCCGACAAACAACCATCCCCTGTATTTACCTATAGCTACCTATCACTGATCCCCCGACCCGTCTATTCCCCTCAAATCCGAGAAAAACCGTGGTACGGTCGGCATCTACAGATACATCAATTACAAAATGTTACAATAAGGGGACTCATACCCCTGCACCACTTGTTACATTATAACATATTACAAAATGTTGCAATCTTGGTTATACAATGTAATCAAAATGATTCCAAGCACGGAGAGGGTCCTACGCCTCTGCACCACTTGGAACTGTAAAACAAAATACGAAAATCTCCATTAAACATTTGAAACAAAATGCTGAAATAAACCCCGACCACCACGTGCCAATGATGGGTCGCGAAATTCGAGTGGGTATTGCTCCTCCCACCCGGGCAGTAAATGTTCCTTCCACCGCCTCCCCCCCTTTAATGGTCTTAAACTTTTAAAACATACAGAATGGATTTTACGGAACAGTCTGATCTGCCAGCCCCAAGATGTTCCCTTGTCCCTTTGTGGAGGCGGGGTACCCCTCATATTTCACAGACCGAGACGGAGAGTATGGGATCGCGACTCCCAGTCCCTCCCCTCCTGTCTGCCCTTGACTGGCTGGAGAAAATGATGGGTGCCTGTGTGGCGGCTCTCACTGGCCCCACACTCAGACTTGGATCCCAGATCCGGCCACCCACTCATCCTTCCCAGCCACACTTACACTCTAACTTTGCCCATGGGCCCCGGGTGAGTTCCTCCCTTCCCCGAACGCACCCACGTGACTCTTGGGTCTCCCCCTCCCCTTTACAATCTTTCCCGGGCCATCACCACCCACTCCCGGGGAACACGTCCCTATCTGACAAGGCGCCTGCGCTTCCCCACCATGACTCCTCAATAGCGAGGTCTCCCACAAGTGAAATTCGGTCAGGATAGTGCTGGGTCATGCCCCACCCAGCTGGGGCCATCTCTTCCACGTAGGATGAGTAGGCAGGTTCCTCCGGACTCTGTCCGGTTTCTCCTGAAGGTCGCTGCGGGGTCTCCTCCTGGATTTGTCCAGTGGCGAGGTGATCCCCATCATTCTGTATCCATATCTTCATTTGATGTCCAGCTCGGGCTGGGCGAACAGGGCTGCTCCTTTGTCCACTCTCCTGCAAAAGAACTTAAAAGGACATGCAGCCAGGTCTCTTACTAACCTGCTGCCTTAGGTCCCTCGACCTCGGACCAAAATACAAGCATTTGGCACACTTATAAACTTAAACTTTAAACTTAAACTCAAAACTAATAGTTATATTCTAAACTTAAAATTTAAACACCTTAAAAGCAAGCTATAAACATTGGTAACTTAACACAAAGCTATGATACAAATGCCGCCCGTCTCCGGACGGCCAGGCTAATCTCTGGTGTCACTGTCGCAGATTACTGCTGCCTGCAGCGAAGCTGGACTGCCTCCTGCTTCTTGTCCCTGGCAGCTTATGGCTGCTAGTTGGGGACCTCTGTGATCTGTTTCCTCCTGGGCTCGGGAGATTGCTCTTTGTGGCAGATACCCTGGTGACCATCTTATCTTGGGCTTGCGGACCCACTGAGACCTTCTGAGGGGCGTCTCTGTGGGGGAAACTTTGGCTGATGGACCCTGAGCCTGGGTCACAGCCCTAGTTGGCTGGGAACCTTCTCCCCCTGATGCAAACAGCCCGCACTGTTTAATATACCTGGCAGCCTGCCGGTACTCCGGGTTTGTCTCCTTTTCCCTACCCACTCCTGTACTGGGGGCAGGTATCCCCTCACCACCCGCTGCTGGTGGCTGAAAATCTTCCTCTCCAGGCCCAAAACCTGGTACCAGCCCCTTCCATATGTCCCCTGCAAGAGGAATTGCTATCCCTTCCTCCCCAGAGTCCCACACCATAGGGGGAACCACTCTAGAAGCGGGCTGGGAAACTTGTCCCTTTAAGCAGGCGACTGCGCCTGCGTGAACCTCCTCCCCGGAGTCCCCCGGCAGAGGCTGTGAAACCTCTGTATTCAAACAGGCGATTGCGCCTGCGTGGGAAAACTGAAGAGGAGCCGCTGGGGTCAGAGGCTGGGGAACTGCGCCTGCGCGAACCTCCTCCCCAGAGTCCCCCGGCAGAGGCTGTGTAACCTCTGTCTTCAAACAGGCGATTGCGCCTGCGTGGGAAAACTGAAGAGGAACCGCTGGGGTCAGAGGCTGGGGAACTGCGCCTGTGTGAACCTCCTCCCCAGAGTCCCACGGCAGAGGCTGTGTAACCTCTGTCTTCAAACAGGCGATTGCGCCTGCGTGGGAAAACTGAAGAGGAGCCGCTGGGGTCAGAGGCTGGGGAACTGTGCCTGCGCGAACCCAGTGTTGGGAAACCTCTCCCCTCAGGCGCGCGACTGCGCCTGCGCAGGCAGCCTCTTCAAAGGGCGGCTCCTCCCTGGAGCCCCCCAAGCAATTTTCTGTGAATGAACTCGCAGCAGCCTGCAGATCTCTACTCTCAGGCTGCTGTTTCTCTGTTTCTGAACTAGATAACTGGTTCAAATTGAAACTTTGGCCAAAACTTAGGTCCCACTAGGGCGGGGAAGTATCCCCATTGGTGGGCCGGGTAATTTTTCCCTTGAAACAAGCCACAGTGCCTGTCTTTACAGCCTGTGAACTTGAACTTGTATGGTCAGATTTATACAATTTACATTGGTTGGCGTGGAATTACTTTGTGCACCGGGGTAGTTTTACTGCATAGACCATGGGGCTGGCCCTATCAACTATACTACAGGGTCCCATGTAGAGTGGCTCTAAACTTCCCACCCGGGCATAGTTTCTTACCATCACTAGGTCTCCTATCTCCCACTGGTGGCTCCTGCTAGGCTCGAGCAGCAGCCGGTTATTCCGATGCTGCTTCCCCATGCTGTCTGCTGCCTGCCCATAAATTCATTTGAGGTGTTCTAGGGGGGTTCGGGCAAATTTATCCCGGTTTATTTCCTGCAGTTGTCCTTCGGTGAGGACTGGGGCAAGGACATGAGTGGGGGTCCTCATAACTCTGCCGGTCATGAGCTCGTGTTGTGAATGTCCTGTACTCTTGGACTGGCTGGCTCGGATCCCCATGAGGATCAGAGGTAGGGTCTCTGCCCATTTTTGAGGCGACCCCACTGTCTCTTTCCTCAGCCTTTCCTTAACGGTCCGGTTCATGCGCTCCACAATCCCTGAGGACTGGGGATTGTAAGCGACATGCCATTTCCCCTGAATACCAAGCAGCCTGAGGGTGTTCTGCATGACTTGGCCAGTGAAGTGGCTTCCCTGGTCGGACTCCATGAACTGGGGCAGTCCCCACCATGTGAACACCTCCTTCACCAAGATCTTTGCAGTCTCCATTGCTGTGGCCGTCCTGCAGGGGAAGGCTTCCACCCACTTGGAAAACACATCCACCAGGACGAGGCAGTGTTTGTAGCCTCCCTGGGTGGTGGGCAAGGGCCCTATATAGTCGATCTGGATCGACTGCCATGGTCCCTCCACCCTCCTAATGTGTCCCATGGGCACCTTCCTTTTGTGGGGATCGGGATTATTTGCTGCACACACAAGACAGCTAGCACAGAACTCGCGGACATCATCCCGGAGTCCTGGCCACCATCCCGCCTGTTCCACCCGTTGCCAGGTGGTCTCAGGCCCGGGGTGTCCCGCTCCCGGCCCCTCATGGGCCAGCTGAAGGAACTCCCTCCGGTGTTGCTGGGGTACTACCCACTGTTCCCCCCTGAACAGCATGCCTTCCCTTATGGAGCGGGAGGCTGCGCCGTAAGGGCCTTCTAACTTCCTGCCCTCCATCACTGCGCTAATGACAACTTTCAGGACTGGGTCCTGGGCTTGGACCGTTTTAAGGTCTGGGGCTAACACTACTCCTGATTTTCCCTGTGTCCCATCCCTGCCTGTTATCGCTGCCACTGGCCCGGACTCATATGGGTCCCAGAAAGTGCCTGCTCGTGCACCCTCCTTGGCCAGCATATCGGCTTGCTGGTTGCCCTGGCTGCGGGGTTCTGTGGAGGAATGGGCTTTCACCTTATGGATGAAAACTGCACCTTCCTCCCCCACAGCTGCCAGGATTTTCTCCAGCAGGGGCTTTACTGTCAAGGGCTTCCCGTCGGCGGAGGTATACCCACGTCGGGACCAGATGGCCAAGTACTCCGTACACGAGTTGCAAGTGAACATACTGTCAGAGCAAATCATATACGGGGTAGGGAAGATGTCGGGGTGTGTAACCACGTACATCACCGCGGAGAGTTCAGCCTGCTGGGCACTCATGGTGTTAGGGAGCTATTTCCCAATCTTCGGGGGCTGAGGGGATTTTGTGAACCCCTACACGTGGCAAACGCGGCCAGGTGGGCTTGCACGAATGCCTGGAATTCCCTCGGGACACCATCGACCATGAGCCCGAGGTTGTAACCCTCTTTCGGCTTCACAGTACACAGGGTCCCCTTCCCTTCCTTTCCTGGGATGACTACCACACCGCCCTCCTTACCCGTGTTGGCTCCCCAGAGGCAATGATTGCGGAGATCCACGAGGGTCCCGTGGCCCACGATAAAGTCGGCCCGTAGGATCCCTTTGCCTCCCTCCGCTTCCCACTTCGCCAGGACGCACGTCCACTTGGTCTGGAGCATGCCCAGCCGGATTGAGAGCGGCTTGGAGAACGATCCCGCCTGTTCCTTGCCTGTGAATCGCGATAGGACGTATGGAACCCCGCTAGACAGAGGTGAGGTGGTGGGGTTAGCTGCGTGGATCATGGTGCATGATGCTCCCGTATCCAGCAGATAAGTCCCTTTAACCTTCTCTACCTCCATCTGCACGAGCGGTCTCTTCCATCCGTCATACCGGAGATCACACAGGTGGACAGGCTTCGCGGGCTGCAGTCATTGCGGGGAGTCAGATGGGGCTGAGGGAGCTATTTTCCTCTGGCTGGCCAGGAGGCGAGATCGTAGGGACTGTATCGACTCCAGGAGTGGCTCGATCGCAGCGGGAGGGATACCTGGCCCTGCCTTTTGGGCTGGGGCTGGTGAATTCCTCCCCTTATTCTCCTTCCAGGGATTCTTACAATCCTTTCACCAGTGGCCGTCCTTCCCGCACCCGTAACAGTTCAGCTTATTCTGGGAGGGACGGTTTCCCTCCTGGTGGCACTCTTTCTTATTCTGGCCCCCAGGTTTAACCTCATGGACTTTCCCCTTGCGTTGAGGCGTCTCGATACCCCTTATATTTTTTTATGCTATCGTGAGCTGGTGGATCACCGTTTCCTCGGTGGCCTGTGGGCTACGGGGGTCAAACCAGGCCACAGCCTGGGCTCGGATTTGGGGCAGGCAGTTTGTCATTAGACAACGGAGCCAGTGGGCCAATTGATCTTGGTCCAACAACGTTCGTGCCAGCGTTCCCGGGCACGCCCTCCGGTAGACTGGCCACAGCCTGTCTGCGAACGCCTGCGCGACTCCCCTGGGAGCTGTACCGTTCTTTCTACACGGGCGAACAGGCTGCCGTTATTCATACCCATGGCCTCCAATATCTCATCCTTTAAGTCATCGTATCCCTTCTGCCCCTTCTTACATTCATCTGATAGGGTCTGGAGGAGTTTACACTCCAGAGAAAACAGCAGCATCTTGGCTTGCTCTGCGTCATCGCAGTCATTAACGCAAGCTGCCTGTTCTATCTCTCTAAAATGCAGTGAGGGCTCTCCCTTTTCGGAGAGCTTGGGGATGTGACTAACCATGGCCCTGAGTTGCTGGGTGCCATGCGGTACCAAAAACTGCTTTTGGACAGCTCCTTGTTCGTCGTCATTGCCGGGCGGGCCGTACCTCTGTTGTCGGAGGGGGTACACCGGTCCTGGCCCCGGCCTATCTAGCGGGGGCTGCTGTACCTCCCCTACCACTTCATCTTCCACCCCCCGATGCTGCCAGACCTCCTGAATGCTCGGAGCTATGGGTGGTGGCCGTGAAACATCTAGTTCCATTGCTGGCTCATCTCTTTGCGCTGCCTGTGGGACAGTTCTGCTTGGGTTGCCGGTAAAGTCCGACTGGCCTGCCTTTGGGCTGATAAGGCATATCATCCGCTTAGCCCTCGCTAACGCCATACTCAAGGTTTCTACCTCTTCCCTACAGGGGCCATGATCTGCTTCCTCAAAGCCTCGGTCGCAAGCCAGCCTATATGCTGCCTTTACTTCTTTAACCTTCTCCTCCTGTTCTCTTATCTCTTGGGTTAGGTGGGCAATTGTGTCCTGTAACCTTATCTCACTACCTCTTGCCTCTCTGACCTGGAACTCCAAACTCTCCACCTTGTACCTTGCGCTACCTTTGACTTCGGTGGTCTGGCATTCCAGGCGCTCTATTTTTGCTCTTGTGTTATTCTTAACTTCGGCGACCCGGCTCTCCAGGCGCCCTATTTTTGCCTGGTGTTCTTTTGCCGTCTGCACTCTTTCTTGGTTTAGCGCCTGAAGCGCCACTATCAATTTCTCCTCTGCTAAAGCCTTATCCTGTATCTCTATCTCCTTGTCCTGGATTTCTAGGGCCGATTTCTTAAGCTTGGCAGCCTGTGCTGCTACAACTCCGTCCAACAGTAGGATTTGTTTCTTGTAGCACATAAGCCACACTGCTTTCCCTATTGACCCCTTATGTTGTTTACTGGCCGTCCACTGGGCGGCTGCATCTATGGGACGCTCAGCCTGTAATAGGGCGAGTATCCACTTCTTGGTGATATTCACCTTTCTAAACACATAATCGGACAACCTCCCTTCCATTACGGCTCCTTCGTCTGCACCACTGTCTGCTATATCGCACACTGCTGCCGGGGTCCTGCCGCCGGTCGCCATTCTGTAGGGGGTTTTGCTACTTGCTTTGGCCAGTCGGTTATGTCTCCCTCCGGCTGCCTTATCTCTGAGCGGTTCGGATCGCTCACCCCTTAGTTCTGATCCCCGGACTTATTGGCAGATAGCGATATAGACAAATGAGCAGACCAGTGGTTTGGTACAAAGAAAACCAAAATTTATTAACAGAGAAAATAAGATAACAATACTATACAAAAGGATGATATGAATGCAGTACACTTACACTTAACAGGGGAGGAGAAATGGCACATCGAGGGAAAATGGCTAAAATGACAATTCAGCAATCCCCTTAACTTCCACCCGCTACACCTAGCTAGATTATCTTGCGATGGGTCAGAAGTATAATGCTCACCTGTCTGAGATGTTGAAAGAAAAGCCTTGGCCCTTTGCCATGTTGCCTGCCGATGTCACGTGGTCCCGCTGTTGCACAGACTTCGCCGTCCACATAGAGATACCCCAGTAATTAAAAGGTCTCTGACAGGGCATCCTACCTCTTTGGACGGGCTCTCCTTCGATGGTCTTCTTCCTTGGTTGATGGCGAGGCAGGGCCCAGGAGGCGAGGCGAGAGAGAGAGAATGGCTTCTCGAGAGGCTAGTTATACCCCCCTCGGTAGCCCTTATCTCTACGTTCAATCAGCTCATTCTTTTGTCTGATTTGAGCGGGCTGGAATTAAACAAAAGGTATCGATCTTGGCCCATCGACTTGGATGGCCGGTAATCGGTTCCTGCCGGTTCTGCAACTGCTCTCCTTTGCCCAACAGGTTCTTTGATGGGGGCCAGCCCCGTCTCGACGGCCCCGCTGATTATTTTGATTGTTTGAGCAAACACCTTGATGGCCTTTATGCGTAGGTCTGATTGTAATTGGGGTTGTCCCCAATGCATATGCAAAAGTCTTATCTGGTTTCGTGATCTCCTTGCTGCAGACATTGAAATGCACAAGCTGTTAGCTTGCCAGGGTCCGAATTGAAACTGACAGGCTTTTGGTCACGAGGTCTGACCGCAGCCATTTTGTTGTGCCCTGGATTTTAAAACACAGTCTGACCAGGGTTTCTTTTAAAAACCAAATAAATCTTCGGGGGGTGGGGGGGAGATGTATGAAATGTTCGAATCCTTCACTCCCTCCACCACCGGCGTACCGTGGCTGCAGTGTGTACCATCTACAAGATGCACTGCAGCAACTCACCAAGGCTTCTACAACAGCACTTCCCAAACTCGCGACCTCTTACCCACCCTAGAAGGACAAGGGCAGCAGCCACATGGTAACACCATCACCTCCATGTCACAAACCACCCTGACTTGGAAATATACCATCGTTCCTTCATCATTGCTGGGTCAAAATCCTGGAACTCCCTCCCTAACAGCACTGTGGGAGTACCTTCAATGCACGGAATGCAGCGGTTCAAGAAGGCAGCTCACCACCACCTTCTCAAGAGCAATTAGGGATGGGCAATAAATGCTGGCCTTGCCAGCGACGACAACATCCCAGGAATGATTTTTTTTTTAAACTGCACCACCTTCAGCAACCCTCTGTTATTTTATCGAAGAATTCAATCATGTTATGGCAAGGCAGGATGGCATTTATTTTAATGCAAGGAGTCTTGTGAATAAGGCAGGTGAATTGAAAGTGTTGATGAACACATGGGAGTATGATATTGTTGCTATCACAGAGACATGGTTGAGGGAGGGGCAGGACTGGCAGCTCAACATTCTGGGGTATAGAATTTTCAGGCGAGACAGAGGGGGGTGTAAAAGAGATGGGGATGTCGCAATATTAATCAAGGAATCAATTACTGCTGTAAGGAGGGATGATATCATAGCAGGTTCCTCTAATGAAGCCATATGGGTAGAACTTAAAAACAAAAAGGGGGCAAGTACTTTGCTGGGAGTGTATAATAGGCCCCCAAACAGTCAGGGGGAGATAGAGGAACAGATATGTAGGCAAATCTCAGAGAAGTGTAGAAATAATAGGGTAATAATAGTAGGGGATTTCAACTTCCCCAATATTAACTGGGATAGTCAGAGTGTGAAAGGCTTAGAGGGTGCGGAATTCTTAAAGTGCATCCAGGGGAGCTTTTTGAGCCAGCATGTAGAAAGTCCTACAAGAGAGGTGGCGGTACTGGACCTAATTCTAGGGAATGTAGCCGGGCAAGTTGTAGAAGTGTCAGTAGGAGAGCATTTTGGTGACAGTGACAATAATTCGGTGAGATTTAAGGTGGTCATGGAAAAGGGCAAAGATGGACCGGAAATAAAGGCTCTAAATTGGGGGAAGGCCGATTTTAATATGATAAGGCAGGATCTGGCCAAAGTGGACTGGGATCAGTTACTTGTAGGAAAATCCACATCGGAGCAATGGGAGTCTTTCAGAAAGGAAATAGAGAGAGTACAATGGCAACATGTTCCCGCAAAGGTCAAGGGTGGGACCAACAAGCCCAGGGAACTCTGGATGGCAAGGGATATACAAGAATGGATCAGGAAAAAAAGGGAGGCTTTTGGCAGATACAAAGGACTAAAAACAGTGGAAGCCCTAGAGGAATATAGAAAGTGCAGGGGGGTACTTAAAAAAGAAAATAGGAGAGCAAAGAGGGGGCATGAAAAAACACTGGCGGGCAAAATAAAGGAAAATCCGAAGGTGTTTTATAATTATACTAGCTGGGGAGCCCCGCGTTGCGAGGGCAATTTTGGGGCGCTTGGTCTCCCTGCCCCTGTGTGTCCCCCCTCTCCCTGTCATGTCCTCTCCCTGTCCTATCCCTCCCTCCCCTCCCCTCCTCTCCCTCCCCTCCCCTCCCTCCCTCCCCTCGCCCACCCCGCCCCCGCTCCCCCACTCCCCTCTGTCCCTCTCTCCGGCCCCTCCCCCTGCCTAGCGCCTGAGGTCCGGAGCTGAGGTCCCCCGCGTATGGCGCGGCTGATGGACGGCCGCTGTGGGCGGGCGGGCGGCGCATGCGCGGTCAGTGCGGGCGGCGCATGCGCGGTCAGTGCGGGCGGCGCGAGCCCCCCGCGATTTCCCGAGGCTCGCCCCCCCCCGCAATTTCCCGAGGCTCTCCCACCCCCCCCGCGATTTCCCGAGGCTCTCCCCCCCCCCCGCGATTTCCCGAGGCTCTCCCCCCCACGATTTCCCGAGGCTCTCCCCCCCCCGCGACTTCCCGAGGCTCTCCCCCCCCGCGATTTCCCGAGGCTCTCCCCCCCCCGCGATTTCCCAAGGCTCTCCCCCCCCGCGATTTCCCGAGGCTCTCCCCCCCCTATTAAATTGTTATTTAATTCCCTAACACATCATTAAAATATTTACCTTAGTTCCCTAACACACAGAAAGTGTGGGGGAAAAAATTGTGAAAAATCAAGATGGCGGCCACTCACCTCGGTCCAGAAGGATAAGGCCCGCCCACACACGCACCGATTGGTCGACCGGTCAGGTCACCGAAGCGTAGGGTTGGTCAATCGTCGAGTCACTCAACACTCAACTGTAGGAAGGAACCCGCCGTCCGATTGGTGGACCTCGACGTCACACGGTCGCTAATGAGATGCTAATGAGCGGAACGCTGAACGTTTTTGGGATACCGCGGGCGGGATTTTTGTCCGGCCGAAATGTAAATATGCCTATGACCGGTCCGGAATCGCAAGCTTTCTTTTGAGGTGGCGCGCGCGTCGGTACGCTCTGTAACTTTCAAACGTATAGAGAACGGACAGACATCGGGACAGACAGAAGAGCCGCTTTATATATATAGATTAAGGGCAAGAGAGAGTACAATGCCAACATGTTCCCGTAAAGATCAAAGGTGTTTTTTCATGCCCCCTCTTCACACTCCTAATTTCTTTTTTAAGCACTCCCCTGAGGACAAAGGGATTAATTAAGAGGGGGAAAATAGAATATGAGAGTAAGCTTTCAGGGAACATAAAAACTGACTGTAAGAGCTTCTATAAATATGTGAAGAGAAAAAGATTGGTGAAGTCAAGCGTAGGTTCCTTGCAGTCAGAATCAGGGGAATTTATAATGGGGAACAAAGAAATGGCAGTCCAATTAAATACATACTTTGGTTCTGTCTTCACAAAGGAGGACACAAATAACCTTCCAGAGATGTCGAGGAACATGGTGTCTAATGAAAGGGAGGAATTGAATGAAATCAGTATTTGTAGGGAAATGGTGTTAGGGAAATTGACGGCATTGAAGGCCGATAAATCCCCAGGGCCTAATAATCTACATCCTAGGGTACTTAAGGAAGTGGCCCTAGAAATAGTAGATGCATTGCTGGTCATCTTCCAAAATTCTATAGACTCTGGAATAGTTCCCATGGATTGGATGGTAGCTAATGTAACCCCACTATTTAAAAAAGGTGGTAGAAAGCAAACGGGGAATTATAGACCAGTAAGCCTGACATCGGTAGTGGGGAAAATGCTAGAGTCCATTATAAAAGATGTAATAGCAGAGCACTTGGAAAACAGTGACAGGATCGGACAAAGTCAACATGGATTTACAAAAGGTAAAGTATGCTTGACTAATCTACTGGAATTTTTTGAGGATGTAACTGGTAGAATAGATAAGGGAGAACCAGTGGATGTGGTGTATTTGGACTTTCAGAAGGCTTTCAATAAGGTCACGCATAAGAGATTGGTATGCATAGTTAAAGCACATGGGATTGGGGGTAACGTACTGACTTGGATAGAGAACTGGTTGGCAGGCAGGAAGCAAAGAGTTGGAATAAACGGCTCTTTTTCCGAGTGGCAGGCAGTGACAATTGGGGTACCGCAGGGATCGGTTCTAGGACCCCAGCTATTCACAATATATATTAATGATCTAGATGAGGGAACTAGATGTAACATCTCCAAGTTTGCAGATGACACAAAGCTGGGTGGGCGTGTGAGGAGGATGCAGAGAAATTCTAGTATGATTTGGACAGGTTGGGTGATTGGGCAGATGCGTGGAAGGTGCAGTATAATGTGGATAAATGCGAGGTTATCCACTTTGGTGGCAAAAACAGGAAGACAGATTATTATCTGAACGGCAATAGATTGGGAAAAGGGGAAGTGCAACGAGACCTGGGTGTCCTCGTGCACCAGTTGCTGAAGGTAAGCATGCAGGTGCAGCAGGTGGTTAAGAAGGCAAATGGTATGTTGGCCTTCATAGTGAGAGGATTCGAGTACAGGAGCAAGGATGTCTTGCTGCAGTTGTACAGGGCCTTGGTGAGACCACACCTTGAGTATTGTGTGCAGTTTTGGTCAGCTTATCTGAGGAAGGATGTTCTTGCCATGGAGGGAGTGCAGCGAAGATTCACCAGACTAATATCTGGGATGGCAGGAATGACGTATGAAGAGAGAGATTGGGTCGATTAGGCTTATATTTGTTAGAGTTTAGAAGAATGAGAGGGGAGCTCATTGAAACTTATAAAATTCTAACAGGACTAGACAGACTAGATGCAGGAAGGATGTTCCTGATGGCAGTGGAGTCCAGAACCAGGGGTCACAGTCGAAGGATAAGGGGTAAGCCATTTAGGACTGAGATGAGGAGGAATTTCTTCACCCAGAGAGTGGTGAACCTGTGGAATTCTCGACCACAGAAGGCAGTTGAGGCCAACGTATTAAATATATTCAAGAAGGAGTTAGATATATTTCTTAAGGCTAAAGGGATCAAGGGATATGGGGAGAAAGCAGGGACAGGGTACTGAATTTGGATGATCAGTCATGATCTCATTAAATGGTGGAAGAGGCTTGAGGGGCCGAATGGCTTACTCCTGCTCCTATTTTCTATGTTTCTATGTTTCTAAGAGGATAACCAGGGAAAGAGTAGGGCCCATTAGAGACCAAAATGGCAATCTGTGTGTAGAGCTGGAAGATGTAGGTGAGGTTTTAAATGAATATTTTGCATCTGTGTTCACTATGGAGAAGGATGATGTAGGCATAGAAATCAGGCAGGGGAATTGTGATATACTTGAACAAATTAGTATTGAGAGGGAGGAGGTACTAGCGGTTTTAGCAGGTATAAAAGTGGATAAATCCCCAGGCCCGGACGAGATGTATCCCAGGCTGCTTTGTGCGGCAAGGGAGGAGATTACAGGGGCTCTGACACAAATTTTCAGAGCTTCTCTGGCCACAGGGGAGGTGCCAGAAGACTGGAGAACAGCTAATGTAGTACCATTATTCAAGAACGATAGTAGGGATAAACCAGGGAATTACAGGCCAGTGAGCCTAACATCAGTGGTAGGAAAATTATTGGAAAAAATTCTGAGGGATAGAATTAGTCTCCACTTGGAGAGGCAAGGATTAATCAACAATAGTCAGCATGGCTTTTTCAGGGGGAGATCATGTCTAACCAATTTGATTGAATTTTTCAAGGGGGTGACTAGGTGTGTGGATGAGGGTAGTGCAGTTGATGTAGTCTACATGGACTTCAGTAAGGCCTTTGACAAAGTCCCGCATGGGATCCAGGGCAATTTGGCACATTGGGTCCAAAATTGGCTTAGTGGCAGGAGGCAGAGGGTGATGGTCGAAGGTTGTTTTTGTGACTGGAAGCCTGTGTCCAGTGGTGTATCGCAGGGATCGGTGCTGGATCCTTTGCTGTTTGTAGTGTACATTAATGATTTAGATATGATTGTAGGAGGTATGATCAGTAAGTTCGCAGATGACATGAAAATTGATGGAGTGGTAAATAGCAAGGAGAGAAGCCTCAGGCTTCAGGACGATATAGACGGGTTGGTCAGATGGGCAGAACAGTGACAAATGGAATTTAACTCTGAAAAGTGTGAGCTGATGCATTTTGGGAGGACTAACAAGGCAAGGGAATACACAATGAATGGTAGGACCCTAGGAAGGACAGAGGATCAGAGGGATCTTGGTGTGCATGTACATAGATCCCTGAAGGCAGCAGGATCGGTAGATAAGGTGGTTAAAAAGGCATATGGGATACTTGCCTTCATTAGCCGAGGCATAGAATATAAGAGCAGGGAGGTTATGATGGAGCTGCACAAAACGCTAGCTAAGCCACAGTAGGAATACCGTGTGCAGTTCTGGTCGCCACACTATAGGAAGGATGTGATTGCATTGGGGAGGGTGCAGAGGAGATTCACCAGGATGTTACATGGGCTGGAGCGCTTTAGCTATGAAGAGAGACTGGACAGGCTGGGGTTGTTTTCCTTAGGGCAGAGAAGGTTGAGGGGGGACCTGATTGAAGTGTACAAAATTATGAGAGGCATAGATAGGGTAGATAGAAAGGAACTTTTCCCCTTAGTAGAGGGGTCAATAACCAGGGGGCATAGTTTCAAGGTAAGGGGCAGGAGGTTTAGAGGGGATTTGAGGAAAAACTTTTTCACCCAGAGGGTGGTTGGAATCTGGAACTCACTGCCTGAAAGGGTGGTAGAGGCAGGAACCCTCACAACTTTCAAAAAGCATTTAGATGAGTACTTGAAATGCCATAGCATACAAGGCTATGGACCAAGTGCTGGAAAATGAGCTTAGAATAGACAGGGCTTGATGGCCGGCGCGGACACAATGGGCCTTTTTCTGTGCTGTATAACTCTATGACTCTAATTCAATCATGTTAGTCAGACACAATTTTCATTTAACATAACCATGTTGGCTGGCATTTATTAACCCATGTTTTTCCAAGTGACAATTAATTTTGTCCTAGATGCTTGTTTTTTTTCTTCCCTGGCTGTCTGCGAAGATGATGCCTGGATGGTTTCCTGCTCCCTGTAGTGAAGAGGATGTCCCATCTTCTCTCCACCAGCTGCACCAAGGCCTCCATTGTAGCATTGTAGCATCTTAGGCCTACTC
Source organism: Somniosus microcephalus (assembly GCF_052327205.1). Taxonomy (NCBI): domain Eukaryota; kingdom Metazoa; phylum Chordata; class Chondrichthyes; order Squaliformes; family Somniosidae; genus Somniosus; species Somniosus microcephalus. The sequence continues at coordinate 60,863,329 of NC_140988.1, forward strand.
ACTCCCTCCTTCAGACATTTATTAACCAAATTATTCCTGCATATCTGCACCAGGAATACACCTCCCTTTTAAGAGGTGCTGGCTACCATTAAGTTGCGTTGTAGATGCCCGATATCCACCCACCGGATTCTGGGTTCCTTTGGATTCTAGGCCACAGTGTCAAAAATTACAAGGCTAATTGGGACTGAGAGAAGAAGCAGTCAACAACTACTGTATCTTATGTACATATCTCCCACACTGGTCAGCTGCTGTTACATGCTGCTCACCACCAGCCACCTGGTCATCCATGTTTTCCTGCTGCCTCTTACTGAACTGTATTGCGGGGCCTTCACCCATGACAATATTATGCAGCTATATGCTTTGAAACTGTCCAACTTTCTCATGGCACACTGTAAGCTGCCCCTCCGTGGTCCAAGCATCTGAAACATTGACCCAGATTTTTCTGCAATGGCGAGATGGGCGAGGTACACTGTAACTTTCATTGTCTATCGCACCACCAACTGTTTATAATTTACTCTATATTTTTCTGTCTTTCTAAGCAAGATACGCCACAGCGAGCATGATGGAGAATCAGAAGCTGTGTGGCCAATGAACAACGTACCAATACCGCCACTAACCATGCGATATATCTCTGAATTCTACTGCATTGCAACAAAAAATATATTTTTTCCTAAAATCAGATACAAAAGTACATAAAGTAATTTCTTTTAGAAGCTGGTTTTAAAATACGCTGCAGATATAATACACCTCCGAGGATCAAGCAGTTGGTGGTGTATGATTTTAGGCAGAAGCTATCAGTTGGTTGGTGGCTCACTGGGCTTTCAAAAGCTGCTGAACTCTTCCAGCTGCACAGCACCAACAGCTGTTTATCCACAAACTCACCCTTTATCTAGTTAACAGACAATGAAGTCCTGTATTTGATTAGCAGCTGTTATGATAGAAAACCTCCGGAAATTAGAGATGTAATCTGGAGACATGTTTTGAAGAAGCTGGTCAGAAATCTTTCCAGTTCCTGTTTAGTACTTGTGGGGAGGAATAAAACAACACATCTGAATTTTGATTTATTTACGATCTAATTTATTTAGGGGTGAAGGGGTTAAAATGTTCAGAAGTGTAACTGTATACAGTTATGAATTTAATAATACAATAATAACAAACCAGAGTGGCTTGAAAGGGGAAAAAACTCTTGCCTACATTATTACTTGTTTTGCTATCAAGATGCAAACCATCTGAAATTGGTTGAGAAACTGGACTGGGCTTTTGACACTTTGGTTAATTAAACTGAAATTGAACCGATCTTTTCATTAAAAAAAAAGAGCCACTGTAGGCAAACGGTTTCTTTTCTGGAATTTTTCAGATAAAGATTAATCTAGGGATGAATTGCTGAGCTGTGATTGACAACTGTATAGGTGCTAAGGGGAAGTCAAGGTCAAGCAGTCTAATTTACGGCTGTTTGCTATACAGGCTTTGTTAGAGGGAAAGCTAATTTACAGCTGATCAAAAAGGACTATATAGTTAAAGGACTGGTATGACACGGAGCTCACGTTTGCTGTGCGTGCGTGATGTCTGAGTCATCATCACAATCTATTGTTCTCTCACTCCTGTGTGTGTGTGGTCCAGTGAAGCAGCAAACACATGGCGCTCCTGCAACTTCTGTAAGTTCACTTATGCTTGATAAAACATTCATACTCTTTCTAACAACGCATGGCTCCGCCTACTATTTAAAGAGGTATCGACACACGGTGGCAGCTTACAGTGGCTTTCACTATTTTGGTGGACATATCGGTAGCCTACACGGTTTTAAAAGTTACGTGCAAACTAAAGTGTGTGCACGATGGCATCAGGATATGTTGTTCTACCACCTCTGGCTCTCGGAATCTACGACAGGACTGCTGGAGAAAAGTGGAAGAGTTTCGAGTGAGCCTGGGAAAACGACACTCTTGCGACGAAGCTTGACCAGGAGTCGGAACGAGTGCAGGTAGTGACACTTCTCACAGTGATCGTTGAAGGAGCACGTGAAGTCTACTCTATGTGGACGGTCTGGGCTGTGGTTGGAGACAGCAACAAGATGGAGCTGGTGCTGATGAAGTTCTCTCAGTATTGCCAACCACACAAGAACGTTCCTTTTGAGAAAAATGGGCCGGAATTTTATTCTGAAGGCAGGTTGGGAGCGGGGAGTGGGTAGCTAGAAAGTGGTCGGGAAACCCAGGAGAACAGGTTTCCCACAGGCCCTGCCGGATTTAAAGGCAGGGCCTGATGAGCATTTCAAAGCTCTGATTCCCACCCAAGCCAGCCAGATGGGCCAGAGGAGCATCGGGGGAGGAGGGGGAGAGAGAGCGGTTAGATACAATGAAACTATTTTCTCTGATGGAGGTGTTAAGAATGAGGAGACCTAGTCTTAAAATTAGAACTAGGCAATTTAGGAGAGAAACCAGGAAGCATTTTTTCACACAAAGGGTGGTGGAAATCTGGAATTTGCAGCCCAAAAGAGCTGTGGATGCTGGGACAATTGGAACTTTCAAGACTACGATCGATAGATTTTTGTTAGGTGAGGATATCAAGGGATCTGGTGCTAAGGCAGGTAAATGGAGTTGAGGTAGAGATCAGGCTCAAGGGACTGAATGGCCTACTCCTGGCCCTATGAAAACCATGCAGGAAGGGAAATAGAAGACTCTGGGCAAGCAGGTAGGGTAGCAGCCCAGTGGGAATGACTGTGCATGGGATTAGGCAGCTTTTTGCAAAATGGCACATCTTTTGTAGTGTTGCTCATGATAATGCTAAGGCCACACCAAGAGGAGAGACAGTGGCTGCCAAACAAAAATTCAAGCTCCAGGCTGTTGAGAGTTTTTACAACTTGGAAAGCAAAACTTAGCTAAAGCATTTTCAATAGGATTTGACAATTTTATGAATAAGTTAAAATATGTTTTGAAATTATTTAAATGGTTTATGTTTGGTATGTTATGAATTGTACTTTTTACCTATGTGTAGTTGACTACTTCAGGAAACATGACCTCTGAAAAGATTTTCAACAAATATTCTGAGTAATTTCATTGGGTCCCCTTCTCCTTGCTTGGTAGCTATTTGCTGACAACTGTTTCTAAATTAGTAGTTTTCAAACCTCCTTCCGGCTTGTTCATTGGTAATTTCCCTACCTGTGCAACAAAATTTATGGCCCAATTATCATATTCATAAAAAATGAAAACCAGGTGCAGCCTGACATAAAATTTGCGCGTGTGACAATTTCAATTGTGATGTCACATAATAGATATACCCCAGACAAGAACTACACGGGGTGGAAACTCATTGCAGCCCATTTTTCAGGCCGGAAACAGGCTGCCTAATTTATGCCAAAAGCCGCAGGACCGAGCCTCACCCGAAATTGGGCTTCGGACCTCGCGCATACTTCCGGCGAGCTGCAGACACCAGAGGGAGCTCACCGGTTCAACAAGGACAAAGTTGGCCCAGCTGCCTCCCTGGCAACTGCCCTCAGGTATGTCCTGAAAGTCGGAGGGTGGGGGAGGGAGTGAAGCGATCGGGAAGGGGCTGAGCGGGGGTCGGCACGCCTGCTCCTCCCATCTCCACATTAGTTAAGTATCTTTTTTTAAAACATACCTTTTTTGGTGGCAGCCTTTAAGGACCGCTGATTAGGCCACATGTAGACCTGGTTATTGTGGACACAGCCAGCCCGCCGTTGGCTACATTCAGGGCAGCCCAATTTTGGAAAGGGGCTATACGCTTGTTTCAGTTACGGGCCCTGGATGCCTATACTGGTGCCTTTGTCAATATGGTGCTTGGCGCACTACCAGCGTGGAATATGCGCACGCATGCTGCTTGCCAAATTAGATGCTGAGGAGCCTGTTTAGCACCTGTAAAACAGGCGTAGCATCAACAAATTTTTAGGCCCACGTTTCTTAACAACGGCATTGAAGAAGCTCTTCACAATAAGCCTTTAAATTGTCTTCTCTCATTGGACCCATTTTGGGCTGTGAGTAATAATGGAAGAAAATTATGTAACTGCTTTTCCTCTCTATTTTAGTCATGTCTACCTTCAATTTTACACTCACGGTGGTGGATGAAACAGAAGTAAAAACTCAGCTTTTTTTCCCCAACAAGCATTATAAATGAATGAACAAAACCAATGCTTGAAAAATTCAAGTGGAGATGTTTTACTCCATGTCAGCTTTTCTATGATTTTAAAGCAACAATATCCTGCAACAAACTGCTAAATTATGCCACTCTTTAAATTAAAAGGTGTATAGTATTTTGTTCCTTTCCAGAGTTCCAGATTGATAAAATAATCGCCTAGTAACTGTCACATAAAGGCATAGTTTAGGAATAAACTAGTCACAATATACCAGATCTCTAATTTTCTATGAATATTTATTGATTTATGTTGGTGAAATCCAACATTATGTTTGCCAATATTCCCGCTAATTTTTTTTTTGGCTGCGCGGCCCCTTATCCGGACTGCGCGTCCCATTCAAATTATCACGCATGCGCGGTTTTCTTCATTTAAAAGCCGGCAAGCGGCCTGCATGGAACGTCCAGACCGCTGCGCGGCCACGCAGCTTAATGGGTACATTGATGCTTGCATAGAGTTTTACACAGGTATTTAAGGGAAAGCTAGATAAACACATGACAGAAAAAGAAATGTGTTGATGGGTTGAGATGAAGTAGAATGGCCAGAGGCTCGTGTGAAGTACAAACACTGGCATGGACCAATTGGGCCAATGGCCTGTTTTTGTGCTTTACATGCTATGTAATTCCATATGCAATTCTATACTGTATCACAACTTTCTTACTTATGAAATTAATGAAACTAAACCTAACTTTGTGCTTAATTGGCTGCTGTCACTTTACTAAGTTCTTGGTTTTTATACAATCTATTGTTGTTTAACTGCAGAAGCATGGCCCCGGAATATCAGCATGAGACTAACTTATTTTTACTATGGACTGCAGGCAGCCTAGTGTCAATTCATTATTGGCTGGTTATATATGTAGCAAGACATGTGAAGCAATCCAAGAAATCAAAAAAGTCCATATTGTAAATCGATGTTCAAACAGAATTCACAACAAAAGGACCAGATTATCCCCTCCCCTCAGAATCAAAGAAACAAGCTCCTAATAGAGGGTGTAAAGAGTGCTGGGAGCCCACCTATAATATTCAAATGTAATGGGGTCACAGTGTTGGACAGAAGTTCAGTTTCAACAAAGAAAACTGCCCAAGAAAATCTAGCCCAGTAAATGTACTAAACCAGATGCTAAAAATAGTGATCTCATCAAAGCTCATCTGCAGCCATTTCCTGTGGCTAGTTTATAATCACTAAGATCAGCTCTCCTTTTCCTGTAGCAGGTCGAAACCAAAACAGATTAAAAAATCTATAGAATTCTAACACATTTATTTGCTAAATAAAACAAAATTAAAAATAGCTAGGACGTGTTAAACTGGATTGTGTGTGTAGATAGACTCTTACCAGTTGTAAAGAATAAGGATGATCCTTAAAAAAAATTGTCCTGACCACAAATAGAAAATGAACATATCTAACTGCAGTAACCAATTTCCTGTTTAAGTCAAAACACCTTCAGTAACAAACAAACAATTTAAAAAGTTGTTAAACAGCTGCAAATAATTTAATTACTAATACGAAAACATCTTTGGGGTAATTTTGACTTTGGGCAAGAGTGCAAAATGGGCAATATCGGATCAGCTGCCCATTATACACCTATCCAAATTTTTAAAATACGATATTGTCACTTTATTCATTGACACTTTGCACTCCAGTGATACTAGATTTAAATGTTCAAGCATGATCTGAGCTTTCTGCATTGCACTGACCTCACCTGCTTCTGCGTTCCATCTGTTAGTGCTACTACAAGTCGTTCCACTATCCTGTCTGCTGGTGTCGCTACCTGGTCACTCCTTGTGTCAGCCACAGCTGCCATTATGTACCTGCTTTGCCATGCTGCACATTGGGGCTTCTACCTGCCCATTTCCCTCTGTGCCTCCACTGGCCCATTCTCGAGTCCCAGCTGATAGTGCTGCTACCAGGGGCCAATTAACACCCCACAATGCATTGTGAAATCTTTTATGCAAATGTTGTGGGTCCTTCTTTAAGGTCCCAGAATTGTAAACATGGGTGCACCTTGCGAGCAGCACACAGAGGACCAAAATGCTGACAGCTCACTCAGTTCCATTCCTGACATGAAAGGAACAGTGAAAGACTCATGAGATATGTACTTGCTCCAAAACCGAGGCATCTCACCACTTACAAAAAGGAAGTTCTGGTAGTCTTGGGCAGGTATACGTCTCTTCAGTTCCTTGGGCACAAATCAAATTTGTCATCACAATACATTATGAATGCTTAAGCTGGTACCTTAGAATCATAGATTGATACAGCACAGAAAGAGGCCACTTGGTCCATTGGGCCTGTACCAGCTCTTTGAAAGAGCTATCTAATTATTCCCATTCCCCTGCTCTTTCCTATAACCCTGCAAATTTATCTCCTTCAAGTATTTATCCAATTCCCTTTTGAAAGTTATGATTGTTATGTATTGGGTGTTCTCCTCCCACCCGCAGTGGCGCTGTCACAGCAGATAAATGGTTGGGGTTGTTCTCTTGGTTAAGCTTTAGCGCTCTTTGTTCGGTACTCTCTCCAGAACCTTCTTTTTGAATAAAGCACTTCATGTTTGAATCTCTGAGTTCTGAGTCCTAAATTGTGTCTAGGTAGAAAGGTACAGACACAACAAAGTGGCGACGAGGATCAGATGAATCTGCGTTGTGGGAACTTTCTTGTTTTCGACTACAAAACACTCGGAACAGAGATTGCAGTATCACATTAACATTACGGGTGCAGTGAGTAAACAGAAAATAAAATTTGAAACGTGAGATGGCTACTATATTAGGAAACATCGGTGATTTTGATGAAAATGTGGAGCAATGGAGCGCTTATTTTGTTTTGGCGAATGCGGTGGCAAATGAAAAGGTCGTGCCTACCTTTTTGAGTATAATGGGGCAAAGACATTCAATTTACTTTGCAGCCTTGTACAGCCAGATAAGCCAGGAACTAAAACATATAAACAACTAGTGGAAATTCTTGGAGCACATTTTTCACCAAAACCTCTGGTTATTGCTGAGAGATTTAGATTTCACAAACGGAATCAAGAGGAGGGGGAATCAGTGACGATGTTTATTGCTGCTTTAAAAAGGTTGTCAGAACACTGCGAGTTCGAGGTGGTGCTGAATGACACCATTAGAGACAGACTTGTGTGTGGTCTGCTAAGTACAGCCACACAGCAGCGCCTTCTTACTGAGGACAACCTTGCTCTTGAAAAGGCCATTGAAGTTAGTGTCTCCATGGAGATGGCGGAAAAGGAGGCTCACCCGTTGAGTTCAACAGGGAGAGTTCACAAGGTGTCGTCTGAGCCTAAAGGTGCGCGGAACGGCACATGTTACTGTTGTGGGAAAATGGGCCATCACGCTAATGACTGCTGGTGTACGGAGCTGGAATGCCGAAATTGTGGAAAAAAAGGTTACATTGAACGTGCCTGTAGAGGTAAAAAAAAGAACAGACAGAGCTGGGAAGCATGAAAGCAAAATGTCTGTATTTGGACAAGAGAACAAAAAGAGTGTTCATTCAGTGCAGTTTGATGGAACAAGCAAAACAGGGGAGCGACACCTCTGAGGAGGAAGAGGTGCACATACTGATGGTTGCAAGTGGTCCAAATGGCTACTGGGTGTCGCCACTGGTGGAGGGACAATCAGTGCGGATGAAGATGGACACAGGCGCGGCTGTGTCCCTTGTTTCAGACACTGTCTGCAACAAAATGCTAAAGCATCTTACCCTTCAGCCAACAAACATTGTGCTAAAGATGTATACCGGCGAACCCGTGGCCATGAGAGGCGCCATTGAGGTGACCGTTAAATTGAACGGACAGACTGCGAAACTGCCACTATATGTGGTAAAGGGAAATTACCCATCTCTACTGGGACGTGCATGGCTAGAGAAAATCATGCTGGACTGACTTGCAGTCCGCATGATGTCAAAAGGGGAGTCAGGTCTGACTGCAGTTTTAAACAAACATGCAGAACTCTTCAATGGTGAACTTGGGAGCATGAAAAAGATCAGCGTGAGACTGGACATTAAACCTGACAGCAAGCCGAAGTTTCACAAAGCCCGACCTGTACCCTATGCAATTAGGCCAAAAGTTGAGGCTAACTTGGAGGCCTTAGTCGAGAATGGAGTCCTGGAGCCTGTGAGCATGAGCAAATGGGCCACACCCATTGTCCCTGTCCTAAAAAAGGATGGATCTGTTCAAATCTGCGGGGATTTTAAAGTGACTATTAAACTGGTGCTGTCTGCGGAACAGTACCCTCTTCCCCTCATTGGTGATCTTTTTACGGGCCTGGCCGGAGGGCAAAAGTTCAGCAAAATAGACTTATGCCAGGCTTATCTACAAAGGCATGTCAATGACAAATCAAAGGAGCTGCTGACAATTGTGACACACAAGGGGCTATACAGGTACTGCCGCCTTCCGTTTGGAATTACGTCGGCCCCTGCTCTATTCCAAAGGGCAATGGATCAGATTTTGAGTGGACTGCCAGGAGTCCAGTGCTACCTGGATGACATCCTTGTCACTGGGACAAATGAGGAAGATCATCTTCTGAACTTGGATGTGACACTACAGCGACTGAAAGAGTATGAACTCAGAGTTCGTAAAGACAAATGTGAATTCTTTCAGTCTTCAGTCGAGTACCTGGGGCATGTGATTGATGCTACTTGCCTGCATAAGGCGCCGTCAAAGGTCAAGGCGATCGTGGAGGCCCCCGCACCCCAGAATGTGAGCCAGTTACGTTCATTTCTGGGGCTACTTAACTACTATGGGAAGTTTATTCCAGACTTAGCAACATTGCTGAAGCCATTACATCAGCTGCTATGTCAAGGCAAAACATGGAAATGGACTGAACTGTGCAACGAAGCTTTCGCCCAAGCAAAGAAAGCATTGCTGAAGTCGGAGGTCCTGACACACTTCGACCCAAAGCTACCCGTGCAGCTAGCATGTGATGCATTACCATATGGTGTGGGAGCAGTCATATCCCACATCATGCCTTTTGGTGAAGAGAAACCTATCGCCTTCGCATCACGCACCTTGAACAAGGCCGAGAATAACTGTGCACAGATTGAGCACGAGGCCTTGGGAATGGTTTTTGGAATTTGAAAATTTCATCAGTACCTGTTTGGGAGAAGGTTCACACTCCTGACAGACCACCGTCCATTGACTTCAATCTTCGGGCCCCACACCGGAATTCCATCTCTTGCTGCAAGCAGGATGCAAAGGTGGGCTTTACTGTTGTCAGGACACACATACGACATCAAATATCACAAATCAGACTTGCACGGCAACGCAGACAGTCTCTCGAGGCTGCCCTTGCCTGTTACTCCCCCAGAGCCTCATCAGATAGACATCTTCTACTTTAGACAAGTGGAGGGAGCACCTGTCACTGCAGTTCAGGTGCGAAGGTACACCCGCAACGATCCAGTCCTGTCTGAGGTAATGGACAATGTCATTCGAGGGAGAGCTATAGGAGATTCTCCTAGTTTGAAACCTTACGTTTCAAAAAGAAATGAGCTCTCCGTCCAGGCAGGTTGTCTTCTTTGGGGACGCCGTGTCATCATTTCGCCACCTCTGAGGGAACCTATACTGCAACAACTTCATACAGGCCACAGTGGGATGGTTCGGATGAAGGAAATGGCAAGAAGCTACTTCTGGTGGCCAGGTCTCAATGGAAATATTGAGGAGAAAGCCAAAACATGTTCCCCATGTCAAAGGGTCCGGAGTGTTCCACAGCTGGCAACCCTACACCCCTGGGATTGGCCTGCAGAAGTGTGGCAGCGAGTACATGTGGACTTCGCCGGTCCTTTCGAAGAGAAGATGTTTATGATGGTTGTGGACGCTCGTAGCAAGTGGCCGGAGGTCGCTGTGATGAGGTCTACCACGGCAGAGAAAACAATTGAGAAACTTGGTGAGATGTTCAGCCGTTATGGCTCACCAGAACAACTCGTAAGTGACAACGGTCCACAATTTGTATCACAGGAGTTTGCAACCTTCCTGCATAAATATATCAAAAGGAAAAGACTGGTGAAAACCAAAGTTGGTCCATTGCAGTCAGATACGGGGGAATATATAATGGGAAATAAGGAAATGGCAGATCAACTAAATGCATACTTTGGGTCAGTCTTTACGAAGGAAGACACAAAAAACCTCCCTGGGATATCGGGAAAAATAGGGACATTGGCAAAGGAGGAACTGACGCAAATCAATATCTCTAAGGATATGGTGTTAAGGAAGCTAAAGGGATTGAAGGTGGACAAATCCCCAGGGCCTGATAACATGCATCCTAGGGTACTGAAGGAGGTGGCCCTAGAGATAGCGGATGCACTAAGGATGATTTTTCAGAATTCATTAGACTCGGGAACAGTGCCGATGGATTGGAGGGTAGCTAACGTTACCCCACTATTCAAAAAGGGGGGTAGGGAAAAAGCAGGTAATTACAGACCTGTAAGCCTTACATCAGTTGTGGGCAAAATGCTGGAGTCCATCATTAAGGATGAAATAGCGGAGCACTTAGCAAATGGGGACAGGATAGGACAGAGTCAACATGGATTTACAAAGGGTAAATCGTGCTTGACTAATCTATTGGAATTTTTTGAGGGAGTAACTGGTAGAATAGATGGGGGAGAGCCAGTAGATGTGGTGTACCTGGACTTCCAAAAGGCCTTCGATAAGGTCCCACATAAAAGATTAGCATGGAAAATTGAGGCTCATGGGATAAAGGGGAAAGTTTTGGCGTGGATAGGGAACTGGCTGTCAGATAGAAAACAGAGAGTTGGAATAAACGGCTCATTTTCTGAATGGCAGGCAGTAACAAGTGGGGTACCACAGGGATCTGTCCTGGGCCCCCAGCTGTTCACAATTTACATTAATGACCTGGATCAGGGAGTCGGATGCAGCATTTCCAAATTTGCAGACGACACTAAACTAGGAGGGGGGGTGGGCTCAGAGGAAGAGACCAGGAAGCTCCAGAGCGATTTGGACAGACTGGGCGATTGGGCGGATAAATGGCAGATGCACTATAATGTGGACAAGTGCGAAGTTATCCACCTTGGGTGCAGGAACGGGAGGGCAAATTATTATTTAAATGGCAATAGATTGGGAGAGGGGGAAGTACAGAGAGACCTGGGTGTTCTTGTACACCAGTCACTGAAGGCGAGCATGCAGGTGCAACAGGCGGTCAAGAAGGCAAACGGTATGCTGGCCTTCATAGCAAAAGGGTTAGAATACAGGAACAGGGATACCTTGCTGCAGCTGTACAGGGCACTGGTGAGACCACACCTCGAGTACTGTGTACAGTTTTGGTCGCCTCATCTGAGGAAGGATGTTCTTGCCATGGAGGGGGTGCAGCGGCGATTCACCAGGCTGATACCAGGAATGGCGGGAATGACCTATGAGGAGAGACTATGTAGTTTAGGGATGTACACACTGGAGTTTAGAAGATTGAGAGGGGACCTCATAGAAGTGTATAAAATTCTGACAGGTCTAGACAGACTGGATGCAGAAGGAATGTTTCCCTTGGCGGGTGAGAACAGAACTAGAGGACATAATTTAAGGATAAGGGCTAAACCATTTAGGACAGAGATGAGGGGGAATTTCTTCACTCAGAGAGTGGTGAACCTGTGGAACTCATTGCCACAGAGGGCAGTGTACGCCAGCTCATTAAATATATTTAAGAGGGAATTAGATATATTTCTACGGGCAAAAGGGGTTAAGGGTTACGGAGAGAAGGCGGGGACGGGATACTGAATTAAAGGATCAGCCATGATCTCATCGAATGGCGGAGCAGGCACGAAGGGCCGAATGGCCTACTCCTGCTCCTATCTTCTATGTATCTATGTATCTATGTATGTGAATGGTGTCCAACACATCAGGTCTGCGCCCTATCATCCCTCTACTAACGGCCTGGCAGAAAGGTTCGTGCAAACTTTGAAGCACGCCTTGAAGGCATCGCAAGGTCAGGGCTCAATCCACCAATGTCTGAACAGCTTCCTGTTGTCCTACAGGAACGAGCCACATGCCACAACCAAAACTTCCCCCACTTCGCTCATGATGAAGAGGCAGTTGCGGACAAGTTTTGACTTACTCAAACCTCCAAGGGCAGAGCACGTTGTCCATTGTCAACAACAAGCTCAAGTTGAAAGGAGAGAGAAGAGAGCCAAGGAGAGATGGTTTCATCCTGGAGAGCACGTCCTAGCTCGAAACTACAACACTGGACCGAAATGGATTCCTGCTACGGTAATCGCACAGACGGGCCCTGTGTCTTACACGGTTGAGACTGCTGAGGACGTCGTCTGGAGAAGACACACAGATCAACTGTTGCTAGGAGCAGAGACAGCCACAGAGGCTCCAACGGCTGGTTGGCCTGAACTGTTTCCGGATGATACCGCAAACCAGCATCCTTTGCCACAGTGCTCTTCTCCAACACAGGAAGTCAAAGAGACTGTTCCACCTGTGCAAACTCCTGACTTTCGACTGACACAGGTGTTATGTTCATAAATAAATAGACATTTTCATTATGAACAGCTAGCTTGAGCTAGTCATTTATTCAGCCATGTGGACTAGTGTACAGGCATCCATCTTGACTACTGCCTTGTGGGTAGCCCACTACTGAACATACAGCTCCACCTAGTGTACCATTCTAGAATGACATGTTACTGATCATTACAACAGGCACCTCCTCAATCTATGCCTGTGTCAATGCCTACTGCTGTGGAAGCCAGCGATGACCGCCAGTATCCTGTCAGAGAGCGGCAGCCTCCAAGACGCTGGGATCTGTAGGCTTAGTGACTTACCCACAAGACTGGGGCAGAATAAACCCCAGGGTAAAGTCAGGGTTTGAGGCAGTCTACCTCAACCCTTGGTTAGTTGAGTGCATTGAAAGTAACTTACCTGTTGAGGAATAATGTGGACCTTTCATTTAAGAGGGGAGGAATATGTTATATATTGGGTGTTCTCCTCCCACCTGCGGTGGCGCTGTTACAGCAGATAAATGGTTGGGGTTGTTCTCTTCATTAAGCTTTAGCTCTCTTTGTTCGGTACTCTCTCCAGAACCTTCTTTTTGAATAAAGCACTTCATGTTTGAATCTCTGAGTTCTGAGTCCTAAATTGTGTCTAGGTAGAAAGGTACAGACACAACAATTATTGAATCTGCTTCCACCACTCTTTCATGGTGTGGAGATGCCGGTGTTGGACTGGGGTGGACAAATGTAAGAAGTCACACAACACCAGGTTATAGTCCAACAGTTTTATTTGAAATCACAAGCTTTCGGAGTGCTGCTCCTTCGTCAGGTGAAGTGGAGAGATGCCTATAGGCACAGATTATATAGTCAGAGAATAATGCCAGATGATTACAGGTAATCTTTCTAATTGCCATTTATCACACCTCGGCAGAGAGATAATCCCAGCAATCAAAGGTGTGAAGGTGTCCAAACAGGTCAGTCAGGAAAACATTACATCAAAGAACAATGAGGTGGGGTCACAAGGGGTAAAATGTTGCAGATGCTGGGGTCTGTATGAAAAACAAAAAACATTTTCTTTGCTGGAAATCACAGCAGGTCCGGCCACTTCTGTGTAGAGAGAACAAGCGAATGACGACTCGAGTCTGGATGACCCTACGTCAGGTGGGGTTACATGTAGCGTGACATGAACCCAAGATCCCGATTGAGGCCATCCTCATGAGTGCGGAACTTGGCTATCAGTTTCTGCTCTATGATTTTGCGTTGTCGTGTGTCTCGAAGGCCGCCTTGGAGAATGCTTACCCGAAGATCGGAGGCTGAATGTCCTTGACTGCTGAAGTGTTCCCCAACTGGGAGGGAACACTCCTGCCTGGCGATTGTTGCGCGGTGTCCGTTCATCCGTTGTCGTAGTGTCTGCATGGTCTCGCCGATGTACCATGCTCCGGGGCATCCTCTCCTGCAATGTATAAGGTAGACAATGTTGGCCGAGTCACATGAGTATGTACTATGTACCTGGTGTCCTCACGTGTGATGATGGTATCTGTGTTGATGATCTGGCATGTCTTGCAGAGGTTGCCATGGCAGGGTTGTGTGGTGTCGTGGTCGCTGTTCTCCTGAAAGCTGGGTAATTTGCTGCGAACGATGGTCTGTTTGAGGTTAGGCGGCTGTTTGAAGGTGAGTAGTGGAGGCGTGGGGATGGCCTTAGTGAGGTGTTCATCATCATCGATGACATGTTGAAGGCTGCGAAGAACATGGTGTAGTTTCTCCGCTCCGGGGAAGTACTGGACAACGAAGGGTACTCTGTTGGTTGTGTTCCGTGTTTGTCTTCTGAGGAGGCCTATGCGATTTTTTGCTGTGGCCCATCGGAACTGTCGATCGACGAGTCGAGCGCCATATCCCGTTCTTACGAGGGCGTCTTTCAGCATCTGTAGGTGTCCATCACGTTCCTCCTCGTCTGAGCAGATCCTGTGTATTCGCAGGGCTTGTCCATAGGGGGTGGCTTCTTTAACGTGGTTAGGGTGGAAGCTGGAGAAGTGGAGCATCCTGAGGTTGTCTGTGGGCTTGCGGTAGAGTGAAGTGCTGAGGTGTCCGTCTTTGATGGAGATTCGTGTGTCCAAGAATGAAACCGATTCTGAGGAGTAGTCCATGGTGAGTTTAATGGTGGGATGGAACTTGTTGATGTTATCATGTAGTCTTTTCAGTGATTCTTCGCCGTGGGTCCATAGGAAGAAAATGTCGTCGATGTATCTGGTGTATAGCGTTGGTTGGAGGTCCTGTGCAGTGAAGAAGTCTTGCTCGAACTTGTGCATGAAGATGTTGGCGTATTGGGGTGCGAATTTGGTCCCCATGGCTGTCCCGTGTGTTTGGGTAAAGAACTGGTTGTCGAAGGTGAAGACATTGTGGTCAAGGATGAAGCGGATGAGTTGTAGGATGGCGTCTGGAGATTGGCTGTTGTTGGTGTTGAGTAATGGGCTGTCGCAGCGATGCCATCATCGTGGGGGATACTGGTGTAGAGTGCCGAGAGGTCCATCATGGCGAGGAGCGTTCCTGGTTCAACTGGTCCGTGGGTGCTGAGTTTCTGTAAGAAGTCTGTAGTGTCACGACAGAAGCTGGGGGTTCCCTGTACGATGGGTTTCAGGATGCCCTCGACGGATCCAGAGAGGTTCTCACACAGGGTTCCGTTGCCTGATACGATAGGATGTCCGGGTGTGTTGGCTTTGTGTATCTTTGGAAGGCAGTAGAAGTCTCCCACGCAGGGAGTACGTGGGATGAGAGCACGTAGGATGCTTTGAAGGTCTGGATCGAAGGTCTTGATCAGTCTGTTGAGTTGGCGGGTATGTTCTTTGGTCAGATCTGCGGGTAACTGTCTGTAGTGTTCCTGGTAGTCCAGTTGTCGGTATGCTTCTTTGCAATAGTCCGTTCTGTTCTGTATGACGATGGCTCCTCCTTTGTCTGCTGGTTTGATGACGATGTTGCGGTTGGTCTTGAGAGCGTGGATGGCGTTGCATTGTGCTCGGGTGACATTCTGGACTGTCTTGTGAGTGCGGCTGATGAATCTGGCGTTGATGCATCTCCTGACAGCTTGAGCATACATGTCAAGCTTAGGGCAGCGACCCTCCGGAGGGGTCCAATTTGACTCTTTCTTCTTCGGTTGCTGCACTGCGGATCCCTCTGTCTGCTGTTCCGGATCATTGGTTGTCTCATTGGGTTCGCTGCTGACATCTTGGGATTTGTGGAAGAATTCCTCTGTCTGCCGCGAGACCGATGGGGTCCATTTTGGTGGTGGGCAGAAATTGAACCCTCAGCTGAGAACTTCAATTTCATCTGGTTGAAGGGTGCGGTCGGACAAGTTGACGATGGACTTCCCTGTGGTTTCAACCGTGGTAGGCTTGGTTGCTGCTGGTGGTGATGCCAAGTTTCTCAAGCTTCCTGTTCTTGGTGTGCATGTAGGCAGTGTAGTTCCGTTGCCTCGTCTGTTTGGCGGTGCCTCGTAGCTGGTCTGCTGTGTCCTGAGCACAGGCTGAGAAAATGGACTCTATCTCGGTTTCGAGGTTGTGGCGTCTACTGTAGAGCTGGTGTACGAGATGGTTGAGGAGTGCGAGAGGTACGACAGCAGAGTCTCTCAGCGTAGTCTGTGTTGTAGGTCGACTTGAGTGGGTTCGTGATCTGTAGTCCTTTCGGGATCTTGTCTGCTTTCTTGCATCTCTGTAGAAACTTGATGTCTGTGTCGATATGCGCGATCTTCTTGGAGATCCTCTCCGCTTTGAGCTGGCAGTTTGTGGTGTCGATAGTAGCCATGGTGTGGAGATGCCAGTGTTGGACTGGGGTGGATAAATATAAGAAGTCACACAACACCAGGTTATAGTCCAACAGTTTTATTTGAAATCACAAGCTTTCGGAGTGCTGCTCCTTCATCAGGTGAAGTGGAGAGATGCCTATAGACACAGATTATATAGTCAGAGAATAATGCCAGATGATTACAGGTAATCTTTCTAACTGCCATTTATCACACCTCGGCAGAGAGATAATCCCAGCAATCAAAGGTGTGAATGGTGTCCAAACAGGTCAGTCAGGAAAACGTTACATCAAAGAACAATGAGGTGGGGTCACAAGGGGTAAAATGTGGCAGATGCTGGGGTCTGTATGAAAAACAAAAAACAGACAAAAAACATTTTCTTTGCTGGAAATCACAGCAGGTCCGGCCGCATCGGTGTAGAGAGAACAAGCCAACGACGACTCGAGTCTGGATGACCCTACGTCAGGTGGGGTTACATGTAGCACGACATGTACCCAGGATCCCGGTTGAGGCCATCCTCATGAGTGCAGAACTTGGCTATCAGTTTCTGCTCTACGATTTTGCGTTGTCGTGTGTCTCGAAGGCCGCCTTGGAGAATGCTTACCCGAAGATCGGAGGCTGAATGTCCTTGACTGCTGAAGTGTTCCCCGACTGGGAGGGAACACTCCTGCCTGGCGATTGTTGCGCGGTGACCATTCTTCCATTGTCACAGTGTCTGCATGGTCTCGCCGATGTACCATGCTCCGGGGCATCCTTTCCTGCAACGTATGAGGTAGACAACGCTGGCCGAGTCACATGAGTATGTACCATGTACCTGGTGGGCGGTGTCCTCACGTGTGATGATGGTATCTGTGTTGATGATCTGGCATGTCTTGCAGAGGTTGCCATGGCAGGGTTGTGTGGTGTCGTGGTCGCTGTTCTCCTGAAAGCTAGGTAATTTGCTGCGATCAATGGTCTGTTTGAGGTTAGGCGGCTGTTTGAAGGCGAGTAGTGGAGGCATGGGGATGGCCTTAGCGAGGTGTTCGTCGTCATCGATGACATGTTGAAGGCTGCGAAGAACATGGCGTAGTTTCTCCGCTCCGGGGAAGTGGCCCCAACTCATTGTTCTTTGATGTAATGTTTTCTTGACTGACCTGTTTGGACACCATTCACACCTTTGATTGCTGGGATTATCTCTCTGCCGAGGTGTGATAAATGGCAGTTAGAAAGATTACCTGTAATCATCTGGCATTATTCTCTGACTATATAATCTGTGTCTATAGGCATCTCTCCACTTCACCTGACGAAGGAGCAGCGCTCCGAAAGCTTGTGATTTCAAATAAAACTGTTGGACTATATCCTGGTGTTGTGCGACTTCTTACATTTGACCGCTCTTTCAGGCAGTGCATTCCCGATTATAAGAACTTGCTGCCTAAAAACAATTCTCCTCATCTTGGCTCTGGCTCTGAAATTGCAGCTCATTTACCCATGTTAATCTCTCTCCTTTATCTGTCATCAGAGATGTGCTACAGCAACAAGCTGAGGTAGAACACTGAGTGGAACCTGGTCCTCTGCTTCTGGATCACCCAATCCCTCTTCATGTACACAACCATTTACTCGCTCCTTACCCATTGAGGTTGAGGACAGTGCACAATGTAATGCACTGATCATGATTGGCTAGAAGTGCTGGAGATGGAAGATGAGGAGACATTGGCCCTCAGCTGAGGAACCTTGGGACCCAGATTTCAGGGGTCTGGCATTTAAAAAAAAAAGGATACTTGCAGAGAGTCAAACGTGTGTTTAGACATTGGAGCTGGCATTCTAGAATGTAATCCAGCTGGAGGAGTCCATTAACTGTATCTGCAGCACCATTACTGATGTGTGTACAGCCATGCAGTCAACCCTGGAGCACATGACAATTCCTGAATGATTGGTTGCAAAGCAGCCCCCCACCCACCCCAAAAATAGGACCTAAGCACAGTTGTAGTTGCTGGTATGGATAGCTATGACTACTGCCACAGATGTCAGAGTGGAGAGGGCCATCTTTCATAGAATCATAGAAATTTATGGCACAGAAGGAGGCTATTTGGCCCATCGTGTCTGTGCCAGCCAAAAAAGAGCTATACAGCCTAATTCTACTTTCCAGCTCTTGGTTCGTAGCCTTGTAGGTTGCAGCACTTCAAGTGCATATCCAAGTATTTTTAAATGTGATGAGGGTTTCTGCCTCTACCACCCTTTCAGGCACTGAGTTCCAGACCCACCCACCACACACTGGGTGAAAACCATTCTCAACTCCCTACTAATCCTTCTACCAATTACTTTAAATCTATGACCCCTGGTTATTGACCTCTGCTAAGGGAAATAGGTCCTTCCTATCCACTCTATCTAGCCCCCTCATAGTTTTATACACCTCAATCAAGTCTCCCCTCAGCCTCCTCTGTTCCAAAGAAAACAACCCCAGCCTATCCAATCTTTCCTCATAGCTAAAATTCTCCAGTCTTGGCAACATCCTCGTAAATCTCCTCTGGTATACGCTCTCTAGTGCAATTATATCTTTCCTTTAATGTGGTGACCAGAACTGCACGCAGTACTCTAGCTGTGACTTAGTGTTTTATACAGCTCAAGCAAAACCTCCCTGCTCTTATATTCTACGCCTAGGCTAATAAAGTATCCCGTACGCCTTCTTAACCACCTGTCCTGCTACCTTCAAGGACATGCACTCCAAGGTCCCTCTGTTCCTCTACACTTTTCAGTATCCTACCATTTATTGTGTGTTCCCTTGCCTTGTTAGCCCTCCCCAAATGCATTACCTCACATTTCTTCGGATTGAATTCCATTTGTCACTTTTCTGCCCATCTGACCAGTTTATTGATGTCTTCCTGCATTCAACAGCTTTCATCCCGTCAACCACATGGCCAATTTTTGTATCATCTGCAAACTTCTTAATCATGCCCCCTACATTGAAGTCTAAATCATTGAAATATACCACAAAACGCAAGGGACCTAGTACTGAGCCCTGCGGAACCCCAATGGAAACAGCCTTCCAGTCACAAACACATCCGTCGACCATTACCCTTTGCTTCCTGCCACTGAGCCAATTTTGGATCCAACTTGCCATTTTCGCTTGGATCCCAGTCTGCCATGTGGGACCTTGTCAAAAGCCTTGCTAAAATCCATGCAGACTACATCAAACATGCTACCCTCATTGACTAACCTTTTTTTTTGAGGAGGTAAAAAGGAAACGGCTTTTAAGTGCTACAATGATCTGAAAAGTGCAACTCACTCTGCTTCCCCAATGATCAGTGCCCAAGCAGAGCCAAAGCCCACTACCAATGGCATGCATGTATGGAGTTGGCTCGTCTGGAGCATAAACACTGGCATGGACATGTTGAGCCGAATGTCCTATTACCATGCTGTAAATACTATGTAATGTATGATGATATTGTCTTTTAGGAAAGTACCATGTATCTGCCCTCTTGCCAGATTCCTTAGATGTCTGCACATGACATAAAATAGCCACAGCCATGCTGACCTCACAACAATAGATGAGATGCAGCAGGTCCCCCTAAGGCCACATATGCCGAGATGAGGGCTACCTTAGTCCCCAATGTCTTCTGCTACTCAGCCAGCCATTTCTGCATCTCTTACCACTGAGAGAGCACCAGGTGAAGTTGGAGGCTAGATTTTGAAAGGACATGCAGTTTCAGCATTATGAAACTGCATGTACATTGACAAAAATCAGGAGGATAGCACACATTTTTCTGTGGTTTGTACTAAAGGTAAGTCCAGATTGATTTGTGGCAAGGTGTGAAAACAATTGCAGAATGTATCAGAATTGGAAATATTGTGCAGGGAGAATGTTAGCATCTGAATAATCATAAGGATTAGCTATAAGGGGAACTATGCAGGGAGGGCTGATTTTGCAGCGGCCACGGGTATTAGTTAGCTGAAGATGTCCCTTACAAGCCTACTAATGTCTAGTAGTTGGGAAAGGGTTCCCCTGTGCAATCTCTTCCTCAATCTGAGTGTTGGCTACCTGCTCAAACCACTGGCTTTGGCTACCTTCCTCTTCTTTCTCTGAGTTATTCATCAATCAGTCCCGATTGGCAGAGTTGTGCCTATTTTAATTGGACCAATATGGATGGCACTGGATTGTCTCAGTGTCACCGGACAGACATTAATACCACAAGTACCCACTTTTGATAGCACCACTAATAAAATAGTCTAACACAACATCCAGTCAAACTAAAAGAGCTTAAAGTTAAACTAAATCAGGATATTATTGTCGTAATCAATTATAAGCTATATGTCTTGCAGTGCCCACCAGTCATGGAAGGCATGGGCAAAGTTCTGCAGCATGACCACAATGATGCAAAACCCTTAGCTGGATTGTACTGGCGCACTGCCCCAAAGCTATCAAGGTACCTGAAGTCTGCCTTCAGAATCCTGGTGGTCGTCTCTGGGATTCAAATTGTTATCATTACCCTTGATTTCCAATTAGTCTTCCAGACACCTGTGAACAGTGAAGTTTCTTAAAATGAAAGAATCAAGGCAGCTCCCTGGATACCAAGCATTCACTTGCATAATGGCCCGGATTTTGCAGTTAACGGTGTTAGATTCGAATTCGGAGAAACTCTAGACCGAGATGGAATTGAGAATAAAGTAATAGTTTTATTAGTAAATAGCTAAAAAGCTTGTGCACAAGGGAGAGAGGCTGATTTCCCCAGAATCGAACCTTTCCTCTCAACGAAATACAATCTACAAGCCTTGATATACCTTTCGATAGGTACCGCCCATTAGGTTGCAAAAGTAGGCGTACACATACAAACAGCGTCACTACCGTCACTCCCTTATTGGTTGGCGTGATTAGTCACTCAATGTCGGGAGCCGCCCTGAAGTGTTCTGACATACAGCATAACAGTTTCTAGCTTCTGTGAGCAAGGTTGCTTAATTCTTGAGATGATAAACAATGTCCGCTTTTGGTTGCGAGCAGACATTACAAAGAAAGATAAGGGCCTAGAAATTCAGTTTGGGGCGGCCAGCTCGCTCGCACCCAGAAAGTACCGCTGCGCGCGGAGCCACTTGCGCCCGCCGGAAATTCAGTTTCAGCGCCCCAACTCGAAGGCGGCCGCTATTCAAGGGTTTCGGCGCCCCCGCTTGGGGCGCTGAAACTGAATATCGGCGCGCTAGGTGCCGCAGCGCCACCCGCTGCGGAGCGGCAAGCTGCGGTACTGCAGGCCTTCCTCCCTCTCATAAGGGGGAGGTGCCTGCAACAGCGAGATCGCCGCTCGCTAGTGCCGGCAAATGAGCCCGGCACCACGGAGAAGTGCCGGGCTACCGGAAAACAGCCGGCAATGCCGCCGGGGGGGGGGGGGTGTGGAGGAGGCCGGGGAAGGAGGTGCGGGCAGGCGGCCGCCGAAAAAGCGGCCGACCGCACCTCCGCCTTAACTCGCCCCACTAACGCTACAGGACGGCCCCGTTTTCTGATCGCTGTTTGCAGCCGCTGCGGAAGAGGCGGCCGCAACTAAATATAGCGGTCGGGGCGGTAGCGGGGCACTGCGCACACCGATGACGTCATCGGTGGCGGCGCAGCGCTACTGGCTAACGCTGCCATTACCGCAGCGCTGAATATCGGCGAAAGCTCAGCAAGTGGCGCAAAAGCCCTCTTTGGGCGAAAACTGGGCGCAAAGCCTACTGAAGGTGTTTGAGGCAGAGATAGAAATGGCCGACTCCCGATGAAGTTCAGTTCCCCTTATCTCTCAGAAGGCCAGCTGCATTAAACACTGCTTCTGTAACACTGATAACAACAAAGACAGAGACTAAGAGTCTAGTAAATATGTTATTTCTATAGTACTTGGTTAAGAGGGTTAATATGATGGTCAAGTATCCCATCATGCTTCACAGCTACTTAAATGCTACATGTTCATTTTACATATATTTCCTAATACGTGAAGCTAAACATCCTTTGAATGGTTTCTAGTACTACAGCCCTCCCTACAGCTTTGGTTAATATATTTAAAGACTAGAGGACTCAGGCTTTGATTCACAGGCCTATTTTTGCAATCCAACAACGGCAAAGGAACAGCGTTCACCGTTCACTACGCTAACAGCTGCCCACAGACTTTTCCTGGGCTTTTGAGCGGCAACTTACAGTTCCGAGAGATCATTTTCAGCATGGCACCCTCTGCAGGGGATCTGTGGCGTCTGTGAGCAGGTAAAGCAAGAGTGTGGTTCTTCAACCAATGAGATTGATGAATCCTCACTGAGACTTGCAAAGTCTAAACCAGGAAGTATAAATTAGAATATTTAATTCATTATAAAATCATATACAGAAAGTGAAAGAAAGATGGGATTGAGAGATAAAAGAGACAAAGAAAAAGAAAAAAAAATAATTTTTATATTTAAAAAATCTCCAACAATAATTGAATTCTAACTTGAATTTTTCTATCAAATTATTAAGTATGTGTAATAGTGCCTCCGATATCTCTTCCCTAGATTCTTTTAAAATACGTGGGTGCAATCCATCCAGACGAGGGGTTTTATCCTCTTTGTGCGGTTATATCATTTCTAATCTCAGCTTCCGATGTCATCACCACCTGATCCATCTCCCTGGTAAATATTGAATCAAAATAATTATTTAATATTTCTGTCATTTCGCTATCGCTGCCAGTTATTTTATCCTGTCTATCCCTTAGTGGCCCTATTCCCATCCCGACTTTCCTTTTTACCTGTAGAATATTTTACTATTTTGTTTTATGTTCCTTGATAACTTAATTTCATAGTTCCTCTCTGCCTTAATTGTTTTTTTTACTTCCCTCCTAAACTCTTCGTATTCTCCCTCGTCATGCTGTCCATGTACTTAGTGCACGCCTCTTTCCTTACCCTCAATTTCCCTTGTGTCTTTATTCATCCATGGTGTCTCATTAGTGTTTAGTTTGTTCTTGTTTTTTAGTGGAATATATTTTTCCTGGGCTCTGTTTTAAATGTTTCCCATTGCTGTTCTATATGATTGTTTGCCAATATTGTTGTCCATTTTATTTTCCCAAGTTCTATTCACAGCCCCTCAAAATCAGCTTTTCTCTAATCTATTATCCGAGTTTTTGTCATGCTTATGTCCTTCTCAATTATTATCTTAAACCATATATTATGCTTACTATTGTCTAGATGCTTCCCTACATTTACTTCTCATATCTGCTGTGGTTCATTCCCCATTACTAGATCTAGTAGCGAATCATTCCTTGTTAGGCCATACGTCCAGCTAAATTATGGTAGCAGAAGACATTTTTAGCCATGGTGATGGGCTTGCGTACATGTCAGATACCCAGCTAGTGGGAGATAAAAAGAATCATTCTGGACCCCTGGACAAAATATTGCCACATAAAAAAAAATCACTGATGACTCTTTTCCCCTCAGCTGGCTACATGCTCCATTATTCCCTGTCCAAACCACTATGATGACACATGGGCCTGACATCCACATCCTATCTTACCTCTTCCTTCAGCACCTTATTGTCCTTTGAGCACTTCATCTGAACCCCTCCTTTAATAGACTTATTATCTATCATCCTCCCAAGTCTTCCAGCAACTTCTTTGCTGAATGAATTTTGTTCTTTACCTCTGCACTGAGAAACTCCTACTTTTCATTCCCTGTCCTGTACCTACTCTCTCTGTTCTCTTTCCTTAGACTTGTTGCTCTCCTGTCTGCATTCCTGTACACCAACTCATACATAGCCAGACCTTTCAACATTATCATTGAGGCCACGCCATCTCCAAGATCTCAATCAACAAGGTCATCCCAGATCACTTCCTTATCCCCCTCTTGTTGGCTCTCATCAGTACCCTCTCTAGTTCCCAACTCCCTCTCTTCTGGCTGTCCACTCACCACTGTTGTGTATGTACCTTTAAGAGAATAACTGGTCTCAGACTGCAGTACCGGCAGTGACCACCCCTGTATAAAAGGCGCTAGAGAGCCTCTGTTTTTTAGTTTTCACTATTGACTTCCACCAGTAAAAACTTGTTTGTTTTCACTCCTGCTGGTCCGTGTCTCAATCATTCACGGACTTAACACTGGCGACGAGTAAGAAACGAACTTACCTGCAACTCGGCAGCACCTCAGACGACGTTGTTGAAGGTCGGAGCCAGAAGAAAGAAAAAAAAAGAGTCCAAAGAAACTCGGGAAACGGGCGTCGACCGTCAATCATCGGTTTGAAAACTTGCAGGAGAGACTGTCCACAGCCAGGCTGGGTTCCTCGGTCTGTGGTTTCCCAGCTAATCGGGCTGGTGGCAGGTAGTGCTCTGATCCTTCCTGGGCTGCGGCGGGCTGAAGCTCGATCGGGTGGCTTTTCAACGGGGCCGGGCAGCGAGTCGGGAAGCAAAGAGAGAGAGAGAGGGTGGAGCACACAGGGCGCGGCCGGTGCTTCGAAGCCGGGCAGCGTTCGGACCTAAGAAGAGGCAGGGAAGTGTCCCAGAGGGTCCGCTCCATGACGGGAAAATAATAAAAGAAAAAGAATCAATATTTAACGCGCAAGAAACCGTGGAAGCAGCGCTAACAACAGAGGGGAAGAAGGCAAAGCGCAGGAGGCGCCATTTTGTTAAATCGGGGAAGAAGGCAAAGCACGGGAGGCGCCATTTTAGATTTGCAAGATGCCGAAGACTGGCTGTATCACTGCTTTTGATAATACATTAGAGGACTGGACCACGTATGTGGAAAGAGTCGAGGTATATTTCGAGGCAAACAAAATAGCGGAGGGGAAAAAGGCATCGATATTGCTAAACTTAATGGGCGCTAGAACGTACGGCCTATTGCGGGACCTGATTACTCCAGCCAAACCGAAGGCGAAGAGTTTTAATGAAATTGTTGCTGTCCTACAGGAACACTTAAACCCTGCACCCTGTTGATAGCAGAAAGATTTAAATTCCACAGGCGAACTCAGCACAAAGATGAGAGCAATGCTGAGTATCTTACGCAACTACGCAAGCTATCAAAGCACTGCCAGTTCGGAGCAGGACTGGCAGATACCCTACGGGACAAATTTGTCTGTGGACTCCTGAGTGAAGGAACACAGAAGAAGTTACTCTCAGAAAAAGAGCTGACGCTAGATAAGGCTTTCAGCGTGGCAGTATCATATGAAGCAGCAGCCAGGGGAGCTGCAGAAATTCAACAAAAACCACAGGAATACAGCACCCACGAAATGACACGGGGATTTGCAAAATGTTATCGCTGCGGCAGAACTAACCATGACCAGAAGGACTGCTGGTCCAAAGACAAAATATGCAGACAATGCGGGAAGATTGGACACATTGCACGAGTTTGCAGGTCTGGGAAGAAGACCAGCGACAACAAAAAGGCTACTAAGGAACCGTACAAGAAAGTACAAAAGATGACGGACAGTAGTTCCGAAGACCAGATGAGCGATAGTGAATCCGGAAACAGGAGACTAAGCTGTCTCAAACTTCACAATGTAATCGCAAAAGAGGATCACCGAACCATTTGGGTCACCCTCATGATAGCAGGGTCCCAAGTTAAAATGGAATTGGATACAGGATCAGCGCTAACCGTCATGAATCGACGAGACTACGAGCGGCTATTTTCACACATACCCTTGAGAGAGACATCCATCATCTTGAAGACGTATAAGGGGCAAAAAAGTATACCCCAGAGGAAAAATAAGGGTGCCTGTCGAATACAATGGCAAGAAAATACGGAAATTGTATCTCTACATACTGCCAAATGGTGGACCACCGTTATTGGGATGGGAATGGATCAGGAAGATAAACTTAGATTGGCATTCCATTCATGCAATGACAGTGGACGGTAAAAAAGATGAAGACGTCACTCCTGGACGATTGTCAACAATCTTAGCTAACGCCAACGAGGTATTTCAACAAGAACTGGGCACGCTTAAAGGCGTAACCGCCTCGATAAAAATAGAAGAGAATGCAGTTCCCAAGTTTTTCAAAGCAAGACCGGTACCATATGCAATTCGCCCAGCCGTCGAGGCAGAGCTGGAGAAGGCGGGCATGTTGTCTAAGGTCGACTGGAGCGAGTGGGCGACACCCATCGTTCCTGTCATGAAGAAAACGTTAAGCAATAAGTCTGGAGAGCCAAGGAAGATTCGCATCTGTGGGGATTTCAAGGTGACGGTGAACCCTGTCCTTCACACAGTACAATATCCTCTTCCAAGGATAGAAGACATCTTCGCCTCACTGTCTGGAGGGAAGCGTTTTACAAAAATTGACCTAGCACAAGCATATTTGCAGATGGAGGTTGAAGAGTCCTCTCGGAAGTATCTCACGATAAACACTCACAAAGGTCTTTACCAGTATCATCGATTGGTATTCGGAGTAGCATCGGCTCCGGCGATATGGCAAAGAGCGATGGAACAAGTCCTGCAAGGGATTCCGGGGACTCAGTGTTACTTGGACGACATCCTTGTAACAGGTGAAGATGACAGTGAACACCTTAACAACCTAGAACAGGTGCTCACTAGACTACGGGAACATGGGCTACGAGCCAACCGCCCCAAGTGCGAATTTTTTAAGAAACAGATATCGTATTGTGGCCACGTGATTGATGAAGAGGGGTTACATAAGTCCCCTGACAAAATTGAAGCGGTTGTTAAGGCCCCAGTGCCTGAAAATGTGTCGCAACTGAGGTCATTCCTCGGGTTGGTGAAAAACTATCATAAGTTTTTGCCGAATTTGTCGACAATTTTGCACCCACTGAATGCCCTGCTACGAATGGGGGTAGCATGGAAATGGAGCGATGATTGTAAGCGTGTTTTTCAGAAGAGTAAGGACTTAATCACTTCAAGGGAAGTATTGGCTCACTACAACCCAGCACTGCCAATCAGGCTGGTGTGTGATGCGTCTCCCTACGGCATTGGGGCGGTACTGTCACATAAATTCCTTGATGGTTTAGAGAGGCCGATAGCTTTTGCGTCACGCTCGTTAACTTCTGCCGAGCGTAACTACGCCCAGATTGACAGAGAGGCCCTCAGCCTAGTGTGGGGGGTGAAGAAGTTCAATCACTATCTGCACGGTCAAAAAATTTACTCTACTAACCGATCATCAACCTCTTGTCTCCATTTTCAACCCTCAGAAGGGTGTACCGATAGTGATGGCACAACGGCTGCAGAGATGGTCCCTTTTCCTAGGGGCACACCAATATGACATCGAGTACAAAGGAACTAAACAGCATGGAAATGCTGATGGATTGTCACGCCTACCGTTGCCGACGGTGGAAGAAGACGACCTTGCAGTGGATCCAATGGAGTTATTCCACTCGACCATAGTCGAATGTCTCCCTGTGATGAATGCAAACATAGAAAAGGAAACACGGAATGACCCGACACTATCACGGGTCTATGATTTAACGGTGAAGGGATGGCCAGCACATGGCGAACCACTGCTGCCAGCATTCTCGCCGAGAAGAGAGCAGCTGTCAGTGTGCAGAGGAACCTTGATGTGTGGATCCAGAGTAGTAATTCCACCTAAGTTGACGGATAGAGTACTCAATGAGCTTCATGAGGGTCATCTGGGTGGGGTAAAAATAAAGAACTTAGTCAGAGCGTTTGTGTGGTGGCCGGGAATCGTTAGAGAAATCGAAGAGATGACCAAGAGCTGTGCAGGATGCCAGAAGGTCCAAAACGCCCCACCACAAGCTCCTCTGCATCCATGGGAGTGGCCCTCATCTCCATGGCAATGGATGCACATTGATTTTGCTGGTCCCTTCATGGACTCGATGTTTTTAATTGCGGTGGATGCACAGTCAAAGTGGCCAGAAGTAATAAAAATGTCCTCAACCACCACGGAAAAAACTATCACAGTTTTGCGAACCATATTCGCCAGGAATGGGCTGCCTGAACAGATTTGCTCTGACAATGGACCACAGTTTGTGTCTGAAGAGTTCCGGAGGTTCTTAAAGAACAATGGTGTTAAGCATTACACATCCGCCCCATATCATCCAGCCACTAATGGATTGGCCGAGAGGTTTGTCCAAACATTCAAGAAGGCTATCAAGGCAATGTGTAATGAAGATATACCCCTACAACACAAGGTGGACAACTTCTTGTTTGCCTACCGGAATGCGACACATGCGGTTACCAACCAAACTCCAGCCATGATGTTCTTCAATCGAAGACTACGATGCCGCTTGGATTTGGTTAAGCCAAACGTCCGAAGAGATGTGGAGAACAGGCAGTTTCAGAATATGAATGAAAGGCCGACCAGGAGTTTTAAGATAGGTCAACCAGTTTTGGCCCGGGACTACCGCACTGAGAAATGGCAGCCAGGAACGATTTGTACACGGCAAGAACCTCTCATGTATACCGTGGACGTTGGAGAGAGCATTGTAAGACGCCATGCTGACCAGATTCTAGAGTCACTGGAAAACGTCAACTCCACACCACGATCTGATACACCTGGAAATGAAATGGACGTATCAATTGCAGCTACCGCAGAATCGGTGATATTGGAAGATGAACCAAACAACGACATTGATCTCGACTCAACATTGCCAGAAGAACCTGATACCCCAAAGAGGCGTTATCCAGACAGAATCAGGAAGCCTCCTCAAAGACTGAACTTATAATTGCGTAAACTTAACCAATGTATCTAGCAACCGTAATAGTGATTGTAATTAGTTATCATTTAGTTGTTAAATGAATGTTATGTACTGTTTATCTAAAAGGGGAGGAATTGTTGTGTATGTACCTTTAAGAGAATAACTGGTCTCAGACTGCAGTACCGGCAGTGACCACCCCTGTATAAAAGGCGCTAGAGAGCCTCTGTTTTTTAGTTTTCACTATTGACTTCCACCAGTAAAGACTTGTTTGTTTTTACTCCTGCTGGTCCGTGTCTCAATCATTCACGGACTTAACAACCACAACAACGCTGACTCCAGCAACATGCTCAACTGCTGCCTTGCTTCTGCTTTTGATCGTCTCATACTGGTCAAACTCCTCGTAATCTCCCACCCTTTCTCTGATACAGCACTCACATTTGTCTCACCAAATCCTTGGGCTGCAGGCTTGACGCAACTTGGTGTGTAACTGTCCTAGTCATCCATCACTAGATGGGGCTCATCTACCTCAAAGAATATTGTCTTTCTCTATTATGACTCGAGGAACATCTTTCAGGGTAACTACCCCAAACATTTCTTCACCGAAAACTTCCTTTGGCCTCCCTCACTTACCCCTTCCATTCTCCCCTACAATGCCAATTTGAAGTTTGTGGATTTGACTCCAGCTGCGTCAGCCTCTCCCTGCCCCATCACCACCTAAACACTCAACTTTTTCTCTTTGGTCAAATGTATAGAAACATCAACTGTTCTGTCTCCTCGGGTGTTGTTGCTATGCTTTCAATACTGCTGTAAATCACTTCCCCATGCCTTTTATTCTCTCCAATTACTGCCTTCTTCTGGCTTCTGAGTCAGAAAGTTATGGGTTCAAGTCCCACTCCAGGGACTTGAGCACATAAATCTAGGCTGACACTCCGGTGCAGTGCTGCACTGTCGGAGGTGCCGTCTTTTGGATGAGATGTTAAACTGAGGCCCCGTCTGTTCTCTCAGGTGGTCGGAAAAGATCCCATGGCACTATTTCGAAGAAGAGCAGGGGAGTTATCCCTGGTGTCCTGGCCAATAATTATCCCTCAATCAACATAACAAAGACAGATTATCTGGTCATTATCACATTGCTGTTTGTGGGAGCTTGCTGTGCACAAATTGGCTGCCGTGTTTCCTACATTACAACAGTGACTAAACTCCAAAAGTACTTCATTGGCTGTAAAGCGCTGTGAGACGTCCGGTGGTCATGAAAGGTGCTACATAAATGCAAGTCTTTTTGTCTTCTTCTCTAAGGCACTCACATGCAGCATTGCACACAACTCTGCCTCCTCCTATGCCTGTTCAAATCCCTGAAGTCTGGCTTCAATCTTGCCCTGGTCAAAGCCACCATCATCCTGAATGCCACTTTTTATCCATCCATGTGTGTACCACATACTTCTTTATGTGTGGAAAAATACTTCACCAACTAACCCAAGGATAGCTATTAGTTGGTCATCAGATAACTGATAACATAGGAGCAGATGGCCATTCAGACCTTCGAGTCTGTTCTGCCATTCAATGAGATCATGGATGATCTGTATCCTAATTCCATCCACCTGCCTTGGTTCCATATCTCTTAATACCCTCGTCCAGCAAAAATCTATCGATCTCAGATTTAAAATTATTAATTGAGCTAGCATCTACTGCTTTTTGTGGGAAAGAATTCCTCATGTCTACCACCGGTCTCCTGAATGGCCTGACTCTGATTTTAAGGTTATGTCCCCTTGTCCAAGACTCCCCCACCAGTGAAAAAAGTTTCTCTCTATTTACCCTATCAATTCCTTTCAAAATTCTAAAAACCTCAATTAAATAACCCCTTAACCTTCTATATTCCAGGGAATACAAGCGGAGTTATCGCAAGAGACTGAAATTTGAGGTAATCTCGCCTCATAATTTAACCCTTAGTTAAAGCTCTAAGCATAGGTTTGAGCTCTCACTAGGTGGATGGTAGGTACTAGGAGCTCCTCACAAATGAAAAAGTGAGCAGCGCAACTCACTATAAAACAAGTACTCACTATGATACACAAGTGCTTTGTTGCTATCATTCTGGCCACACCATGGATACATAACATATCCTATTTAATGATGATTCCAATAGCTGGAGGTGCAGAACTTCACCAGCAACTGCATGCCTGTCTGCAGCCCAATCATGGTAAACACTGAGCCCTGGATACAGGAATGCATCTTTTAATACCAGCCACCAGTGAATAACTTCAAGTATCTGTCCTCCCAATCTCGGTTATATGACGAGCATCTGCTTTCAGTTTAGTCATAGAGTCATACAGCACAGAAAGAGGCCCTTCGGCCCATCGTGTCTGCGCTGTCCATCAAGCCCTGTCCAATCTAATCCCATTTTCCAGCATTTGGTCCATAGCCTTGTATGCAATGGCATTTCAAGTGCTCATCCAAATGCTTCTTGAATGTTGTGAGGGTTCCTGCCTCTACCACCCTTTCTGGCAGTGAGTTCCAGACTCCAATCACCCTCTGGGTGAAAAAGTTCCTCCTCAAATCCCTTCTAAACCTCCTGCCCCTTACCTTGAATCTATGCCCCCTTGTTATTGACCCCCCTACTAAGGGGAAAAGTTCCTCTTTATCTACGCCCCTCATCATTTTGTACACCTCAATCAGGTCCCCCCTCAGCCTTCTTTGCTCCAAGGAAAACAACCCCAGCCTGTTTAGTCTTTCTTCATAGCTGAGGCGCTCCATCCCAGGTAACATCCTGGTGAATCTTCTCTGCACCCTCTCCAAAGCAATCACATCCTTCCTATAGTGAGGCGACCAGAACTGCACACAGTACTCCAGCTGTGGCCTTACCAGCATTTTGTACAGCTCCATCATAACCTCCCTGCTCTTGCCTTCATTAGCCGAGGCATAGAATATAAGTATCCCATATGCCTTTTTAACCACCTTATCTACCTGATCCGCTGCCTTCAGGGATCTATGTACATGTACACCAAGGTCCCTCTGACCCTCTGTGCTTCCTCGGGCCCTACCACTCATTGTGTATTCCCTTGCCTTATTTGTCCGTCCAAAATGCATCACCTCGCACTTTTCAGGGTTAAATTCCATTTGCCACTTTTCCGCCCATCTGACCAACCCGTTTATATCATCCTGTAGCCTGAGGCTTTCCTCCTCGCAATTTACCACCCCACCAATTTTCGTGTCATCTGCGAACTTACTGATCATACCTTTTACATTCTCATCCAAATCATTTATGTAGATCACAAACAGCAAGGGACCCAGCACCAATCCCTGAGGTACCCCACTGGACACAGGCTTCCAGTCACAAAAGCAACCTTCGACCATCACCCTCTGCCTCCTGCCACTCAGCCAGTTTAGGATCCAACGTGCCAAGGCACCCTGGATCCCATGGGCTCTTACCTTCTTGACCAGTCTCCTATGCGGGACTTTGTCAAAAGCCTTACTGAAGTCCATGTATACCACATCCACAGCATTTCCCTCATCCACACACCTTGTCACCCCCTCGAAAAATTCAATCAGATTGGTCAGCCATGATTTACCCTTGACAAAGCTATGCTGACTATCCCCGATTAATCCTTGCCTCTCCAAGTGGAGACTAATTTTGTCCCTCAGAATTTTTTCCAATAATTTCCCTACCACAGATGTTAGGCTCACTAGCCTGTAATTCCCTGGTTTATCCCTGCTACCCTTCTTGAATAATGGTACTACATTAGCTGTTCTCCAGTCCTCTGGTACATCCCCTGTGGCCAGAGAGGTTCTGAAAATTTGTGTCAGAGCCCCTGCAATCTCCTCCCTTGCCTCACACAACAGCCTGGGATACATCTCGTCCGGGCCTGGGGATTTATCCACTTTTTGGCCTGCTAAAACCGCTAGTACCTCCTCCCTCTCGATGCTAATATGTTCAAGTATATCACAGTCCCCTTGCCCGATTTCTATGTCTAGTGGTTTAGTGGAAAGACCTATACAGCGCAGCTTGCAACCTTGACTTTCCAGACATCCAAGTACTCAACAACTACTTAGTTCAGGTCCTCATGCCAGGTGTCTTATTAGAGAGGTATGTAAGCTCGAGTTGGACTCCCTCTCTAGAGTACCCAGTGAAGGTTGGTGTACGCCCAAGCTCTCCCTCCCTTAAGTTGCTTCCCCCCTTTTTGCTTCAGATCTACCTGACAACATAGCCTTGCATCTGGCATTCCCAGTTCTGAACAATGAAAGAGAACTGTTTGGATCCATCTTATATGCAACAACCTTAACCTGTATTGGAATTTTGCTGTCTTAAAAGACCAAAGCCTACTGTAAGGGGTGGTGTGTGTGGTCAGCTTTGCCTCTGACTCCCTGAGCGGTTCGAATCGCTCCCACTCCCTTGGTTCTAGACTTTGGACTTATTTGGGGGTTGTAATGAAATTGCAACAGACAACTGAGTTGGTTAAAAGAACTTGGATTTTTATTTTTGAGACAAGAAAATATACAATACAATAATCTTATCACTCTAAAAGGGGGAACACTTCGGAATATACGAGGGAGAATGACAATAGACAAAATCCTTCACCCCTCCCAATCCCACTACACTAACTAGATTGGATTTCAGAGGACATGGTAAATGCTCACCAAATGACTTTCTTGACAGTTGTAGAGGTTTGTGGTTTCGGAGTTCCCTTTAGGTGTGGCGGTTGGGGCCTGCCGTACCATAGAATTCTTCATTAAGATGGAGTGTGAAATAGTTGACTCAAAGACTAGGGTCCTGAATTTAAATAAAGGAGACTACGATGGTATGAGGTGCGAGTTGGGTAGGATTGATTGGGAATGTCACTGAAAGGGTTGACGGTGGATGGGCAATGGCAAACATTCAAAGATCGCATGGATGAACTACAGAATTTGTTCATCCCAGTTTGGCATAAAAATAAAACAAAAAAGGTGACTCAACCGTGGCTAACAAGGGAAATTAGGAATAGCATAAGATCCAAGGAGAGGACATATAAATTGGCCAGAAAAAGCAGTAAACCTGAGGATTGGGGGCAGTTTAGGATTCAACAAAGGAGGACAAAGGGATTAATTAAGAGGGGGAAAATAGAGATTCAATTGGCCCAGAAATTCAGGTCTCCATGGGTGAGTACGCACAGGGTACTCACCCGTAGGCCCAATGGAAGTGCTGGTTTCCTGCATGCACTGCGCATGCGTGGGAAACCGGCACTTCCATTCCTCTGAACGAAGGGGTTCAGAGGTCAAACGCATGCGCGGGGGAGGCTGCGCGTGCGCATCGAACTTCGTTTTTTTTTTCAGGTTTTCCCGGGAACGTAAGCCTGCAGAAGTTAGAAATGTAACAAGTGGTGAATTAATTAAAATTAAAACATTTTTTCCACAGGTTTATTATTTTTAAATACTTTAAAGCAAGGTAAGTTTATTTTTAGCCCCATTAGACAATATAATTTTTTTTCAAAAATTTAAATTGTTTAAAAGTTATTTCATGTAATTTATAGTTTATTTAAAAAATGTGATTTAAATTTTTTTTGTTGAAGATTTAGTGCTATTTTGGGGCCGTAGTATTTATAAGTCTTGACAGCACTTCCTGTCAGACTTATGAATGGAGCATTCACTGCTCCGATTGACTGCCCATGATCCCAGGGGACGCATCGAACTAACTAAGCCCCTGGGATACGCAAGCACTGCGCGCCGGCAACTGGACCAGGCCCCGGATCGGAATTCCACGGGGTCCCACAGCTCAACGGCCGACGCGCGAGGTAAGTGCAGATCGGGGGCTTGCACCGGCGGGAAGCCCCTGACCCGAATTTCTGGGCCGATGAGAGTAAGCAGTTTACGATTCAGCAAAGGAGGACTAAGGGATTAATTAAGAGGGAGAAAATAGAATATGAGAGTAAGCTTTCAGGGAACATAAAAACTGACTGTAAAAGCTTCTATAGATATGTGAAGAGAAAAAGATTGGTGAAGTCAAGCGTCGGTCCCTTGCAGTCAGAATCGGGAATTTATAATGGGGAACAAAGAAATGGCAGACCAATTAAATACATACTTTGGTCTGTCTTCACAAAGGAGGACACAAATAACCTTGCAAAGATGTCAGGGAACATAAAGTCTAATGCAAGGGAGGAACTGAATGAAATCAGTATTTGTAGGGAAATGGTGTTAGGGAAATTGATGGGATTGAAGGCTGATAAATCCCCAGGACCTGATAATCTACATCCTAGGGTATTTAAGGAAGTGGCCCTAGAAATAGTAGATGCATTGCTGGTCATCTTCCAAAATTCGATAGACTCTGGAACAGTACCCATGGATTGGCGGGTAGCTAATGTTACCCCACTGTTCAAAAAGGGTGGTAGAGAGAAAACGGGGAATTACAGACCGGTAAGCCTGACATCGGTAGTGGGGAAAATGCTAGAGTCCATTATAAAGGATGTAATAGCAGAGCACTTGAAAAAAGTGACCGGATCGGACAAAGTCAACATGGATTTACAAAGGGTAAATCGTGCTTGACTAATCTACTGGAATTTTTTGAGGATGTAACTGGTAAAATAGATAAGGGAGAACCAGTGGATGTAGTGTATTTGGACTTTCAAAAGGCTTTTGATAAGGTCCCGCATTAGAGATTAGCGTGTAAAATTAAGGCACATGGGATTGGGGGCAAGGTATTGACTTGGATAGAGAACTGGTTGGCAGACAGAAAGCAGAGTTGGAATAAACGGCTCTTTTTCCAAGTGGCAGGCAGTGACTAGTGGGGTACCGCAGGGATCGGTCCTTGGACCCCAGCTATTCACAATATATATTAATGATCTGGACGAGGGAACTAGATGTAATATCTTCAGGTTTGCAGATGACACAAAGCTGGGTGGGCGCGTGTGCTGTGAGGAGGATGCTGAGAAACTCCAGTATGATTTGGACAGATTGGGTGATTGGGCAGAAGCATGGCAGATGCAATATAATGTGGATAAATGCGAGGTTATCCACTTTGGTGTCAAAAACAGGAAGGCAGATTATTATCTGAATGGCAATAGATTGGGAGAATGGGAAGTGCAACGAGACCTGGGCATCCTTGTGCACCAGTCGCTGAAAGTAAGCATGCAGGTGAAGCAGGCGGTTAAGAAGGCAAATGGTATGTTGGCCTTCATAGCGAGAGGGTTTGAGTACAGGAACAAGGATGTCTTGCTGCAGTTGTACAGGGCCTTGGTGAGACCACATCTTGAGTATTGTGTGCAGTTTTGGTCGCCTCATCTGAGGAAGGATGTTCTTGCCATGGAAGGAGTGCAGCGAAGATTCACCAGGCTGATACCTGGGATGGCAGGAATGACGTATGAGGAGAGATTGGGTCGATTGGGCTTGTACTCGTGTAAGATTCGCAAAATTCCCACATTCCCCCCCCCCTCCCACCAAAGGTTATTAATAAAAGGGACCCTGCATGGACAATTTAAAAAGGGTACCCAAAAGATGGCGTCCGCACCTCGTGACCAAAAGCCTGCAAGATTTTAAAGCTTGGACTCTGCAACAGCGCAGGCAGCTTTGGGAAATCGAAACTTAAAATGCATTTCTCTGAAAAGGACTTTTGTGTTTGAAAAATCAGACAGTTAAGCAAACACTGAATATGCATTACGTCAGATCGTAGACAGATCAAACCCAGTTAGGCCTATGCATGAGGCCATTAGTTTGTCCGCATAAATAATCGGAAACAGCTTATGGAAGCCATCAAGGCTGGACAGGCCGATTAGAATGCATTAATGACAATACAATCCGGACATTAAGGCCATCAGGTGCGATAAACGGCCATCTAAAACCAGTTAACTTAGATTGGTATAATCATGTTAAACAGCCCGCCAAAAGTAAAACAATGAACTGACCTGATTTGGCGCGCAGATAGGAGTTGAAGCAACGGGTATAATTGTAGGCCTCTGTAAGCAACCACTCTCTTGACTCTTGCTCTGCTCTCGACTCTGACCTCTTGTTGGGCTTTGGGCTGCCGCCGCCCGTACTCGTGCCCTGGCCTCGTGATGGGTTCTCTCCTCGCTCCCCGCAGTAAGTTTTCAGCAGTCAAGGACATCCATACCAATCGCAGGGGAGGGGAACGAGACCCGAGTCCAAGATCACCCAGGACACCCGGGCCACGAGAGAGGGCAGAGGAAACAAGGCGAAACGAACCGAGACGAAGAGTAAGGTAGACCCGACAAACAGAAAAGGGCAGCAGAAGACGTATTAATTAAGACTGAGCGCCGAGTTATGAGCTGACGCTTGGGGAAGAAATATCTGAGGACAGTGGGACTAAGTTGGCTAGTTGAACACTGCAAATAAGCTGGCATTAAACACGTGTCCACGCCATAACGAATATGCTGGCGTTCTAAGAATGGGTAGGAAAATCTAAGCAGTGAAGACTGCCAACCGTCTCGCTGATGCAACGTTACCACCGACGACCGCCCGAGGGAGAAGAGAACCGATCGCGACGAGACGACAACGGTAGCTGAGAAGAAAGGTGTGTCGCAGCAGCAGCTCCAGCACCGTGCCGAGACCACGTGGCGACGGGGTACCTAAAAGGACAGAAGATCAAACCTCAAAACTCGCATCCGTTAAAGCAATAGGCTTTGGCTTGGTGAGCATGAATTCTGGCCCCTCATAGCTTAATCTAGTTAGGTAGAGGGGGTGGGATAAGGATAAGGGGATTGTTAATGTAGTTGTTGTTCCCTCGATGTGCCGTGTGTTCCCCATTCCCTGTATAAGTATATAACATTTTTGTATTTGCCTGTATTTTATACCAGTAATTTCTCATATCTTGGTTTTCTTACACCAAACCACTTGTCTACTCGAGTTTTCTGTATCGCCGCCTGTACTTAAGTCCGGTGTCTAGAACCCAGGGGTGTGGGAGCGATTCGAACCGCTCACAGTCAGGGGCATAACTGACTGGGTGCAGGCGCCACCCGCCACCCCCTCTGCACTCGCTGGAGTTTAGAAGAATGAGGGGATCTCATCGAAACTTATAAAATTCTAACAGGACTAGTCAGACTAGATGCTGGAAGGATGTTCCCGATGGTCGGGGAGTCCAGAACCAGGGGTCACAGTCTAAGGATAAGGGGTAAACCATTTAGGACAGAGATGAGGAGGAATTTCTTCACCCAGAGTGGTGAACCTGTGGAATTCTCTACCAAAGAAGGCAGTAGAGGCCAATTCATTAAATATATTCAAGAAGGAGTTGGATATATTTCTTGAGGCTAAAGGGATCAAGGAATATGGAGAGAAGGCAGGAACAGGGTACTGAATTTGGATGATCAGCCATGATCTCATTGAATGGCAGAGCAGGCTCGAGGGGCCGAATGGCCTACTCCTGCTCCTATCTTCTATGTTACCCCGGATGTGGTGGAAGACTTCACCTGCGTTGGGTCTTCAGTCTTCGCGTGTCCGCTGATGCGGTCGGGTGCGTATTTGGATTTATCTGGTAAGTACCCAATTTCCTTTGGTTAGGTATAGGGTTTAGAGTTTTTTTTTCCTGAAATCTTACCCAGGGTAGCTTGTAGAGTGGAAACAAATTTGCAAATCTTCGGTTTCTTCCAGGTTGGTTTCTTGTTGGTCAGGGCGGCCCAATATTACCTAGTTGTTGGTAATATTGTTGGGTGTTGGTTTCTTGAGGCCCTTGGTTGCCGCGGTTTTTTTCCTTCCGTTCCGTTCTCCTTTCCTCAAGTCTCAGACTGTGTGTGATGATGATGATGATTAGTACTGTGACTTCTCCCGTGTTGTTGTTCCGAAAGACTACCGTTGAACTGACAAAGCAGGCCTCAATTATACCGTTTGAGGCCTTGCTTATCTGCCCGCCAAATCTTCTCTGGCCCATTGTTAATTTTGGGGAGCTCGTTAACTTTAATAGTTTTAAATTCTTTAGCGAGTTTCGACTTGGTCCCATCTATTTTTAATTGAATTTTAACTGGTTTCGGGATTGCTTCGAAATCGGTTTAAGTGTGTGAAGTGGTTTTTTGGAAATCTCAGTGGTTAATCTGTTGTTTGATTGTCTTCTCCTGCTGGGGTCAGGGGCCCTTTTGTTGATTAGTGGCTTGTACTGTATCATTCATATTTGTGATGGTTCTGTAGTTTTGGTGGGGACTGTCCTTCCGTAGGCCTATTTTCTTTATGCATGAATGCCTGAGACAGTCCAGAACATTCCTAGACAATCTGGCCCATTCCAATACTCAAACTGTTTGTTTTACAGTGCCCCATCCCAACTCCTTTGTCGCAGCCTTCCACAGGCCTGGATATGCCTTTTAAAATAGCCAAAATCCTGGGGTTTTGATTTTAAGCCCCTTTCTGGCCCAATATTCTTTTAAACAGTCCAAAATCTCTTCTTTTCTTGGTTTAGGGGAATCTGTAGAATTTTACAAACCTTACAACCCCTTCTCAGTGTAATACCAACCGTGTGTATCCAGGCTGAAGTTGGCATCCATTATGACATCCAAGTACTGATATGAATAAATAACTGATAAGTATGTATCCCTTCTATTTTGTTATCAATATCTTTCAGGTTCCCTTTTGAGCCATGCAAGGCCATAATAAGGACACCCACTAGCATAAAACATTGTTCAAAATAGTGAATAGAGCAAACCAGACCCCTAGGTGATTCTGCCAGCAACATTATGATCTGTGAAAAGGAGTCCTGTAATATTTTCATAAATACCTGTAACAGATGTTCTAAGACAATTCCTTACGCTGCTATCCACCATATTGAATAGAACGTGTCAGTACACAGCCATACTTCACTCCTCTTTTGAGAGCTAGGTTTAGTGAGTCTCCCATTTAACCTAACTCAGATCTTGTGTTTTATCTGGGATTTGTTACTTGTACTCGCAATGTTTTCAGCTTCATTACGAGAATTGCATGATACAATTTAATATAAAACCTGTTCCATACATTCCTCAAGAAACTGAAATCCTGCCTGTCCTTTCTGATTGCTCCACTATCCTCCAAAGCATCTGATGTATGTGCTATGGTAACTCAAACAACCTTAAGAGCCACTGACATCTGTTACGAATTTTCGGTAGCATCCAGTCTCATTAGGATCCCTCTCCTTGTGGATACTCTGCAATAAAGAGCATACGTGTACCTCAAAGCAGACCCTATCCATCTGCCTCAAAAGGGTAGCTCCACATTCTCACCTAGAACAGATTTTAGGAATTTGAGATGAATACTTTTTAAAAAAAAGATAGATGGGAATGGAGTACTTCAAACAGAAAGCCTCCCCCTAGACCTTCCTTCACTTTTAATATCTTTATCTAAGTAATTTGGTGACAATTGACTGTGGTAAACTTTCAAGACGATGCTAATGCATTAAGAGGATATTCACTAGAGAGTCAAACAACTGCAGAGGGCCGTGGAACAAAGATTACAGAATACAGGAAATACTTTCCTTAACCAGAACGACTTTTTCAATGTCAATGGCTACAATGTAGACCACCAATGAAAAGTTTAAAATAAAAACAGAAAATGCTGGAAATACTCAGCAGGTCAGGCAGCTTCTGTGGAGAAAGAAACAGAGTTAACGGGTTGGATTTTGCGTGGGGTCAGCGGGCGCGATCGATGGCGGGTCAGGTGGGAAAGTGTTTTTTCCCCCCAGCGGGTCAGGACCCAGCTGTCAACCCGACGCCATGCGTCTTTCCCCGATGTCAGCGCTGAGCAGACCCGACATGCAGTGGCGGGTTCACAGCGGGGGACCAATTCAGATAAATTAGTGGCTTGTTTAGAGCCATTTAAGAATGAATTTCAGCTCACCTTCTGCATTTGACAGCTCGCCCACGGGGGTCCTCGCTGCCTGGGGATCACATCTGTCAAGCTGAGGTGGGAATTCAGTGGCCATTGAACCAGCTGTTGAGTTGACAGCTTCAAATGTACAGTAAAAGCTCCCACCTTAGAGATACCTTCCCTCAGCCACAAACTCCTCTTCACTGCATTTCCACAAGATTCATCATGCTGCAAGTCTTTACACAAATCTCCATCCAGTCTGACCTCATTACCTCTCTCACCACTGACAGAATGCTCGTCATCTCTACTTCACCTGCCATCTATTCCATCAGCATGGGTGTCCTTTATACTGTCTCACCTTGGTCCTCTGAATCCCACCACGATCAGCCCCAACGCCAGCAGCACCAACACCACCACCAACCTTCTCCACAATCAACTGATGCTGCACAGGACAGAGGGCATCAGCAGCCGACCACATTGCTGCCCAGGTGGCCAGATTTACTTCACTTGACACTGTACACCCTGGCTGCCACATGATGCGTCAGGTTGGTACCGCCCCATACCAACACCATAAAGCATTCCTACAATGCCCAACCCATTCCATTCACAATCATGACCATTGCGGGGGGTACCGGTATATCTCACCATTCACTGCAACTCACTAAGCCACTTCCAAAGGTGCACACAAATCTGTCCAAGAACGCAGAGTGTTGAAAATAAAGGTTTCAATGTTTGACACATTAACAGAAACTTTACATGAACATTGCATAAAACACCCAAGTGCCTACCATTGTGTGTTGTTAGTTGGTATGATTGCACTAGGAGGAGGGCGAGTGTGAGGGGTGGCTCATGAGATGGGGATGTGATAATGTAGGTAGAGGGGGATGGGAGGAGGTGCAAAGTAAGTTGGTGTAAGGATGTGCAGGAGTAGGATAGGGAAGGCAGAGTGATGGGGATGTGATAAGAGGCACAGCAGGATGAGGTTAAGTGTAGTTTTATACTAATGTTTCGTGATCTACTGAGATCATTGAAATGTTTGCGGCACTGCACCCAGGTCCTCCTGACCATATCCCTGCTTGTGCCTTCCTCTGCAATATGTAACCAGGCTGTATTGCTCTCCTGGGGAGATCTCTTCCACTGTGCTGTGACTCCCTCCATATGCTTATGGAGGGAGTCATGGGAGAACCCGGGTACAGCCCTGCACCTCTGCAGTGCTTGTGTGTTTGCAGCACCTCAATGCTGTAGAACACTGACAGCACAAAATGTCAAAAGGAAGTTGGCCGAGGTCCCTTTAAGGAAACCGGCTGGTGATGACATCAAATGACATCACCAGACCTACTTCCTCTAATTGGCTGGGAAACGAGCTGGGCAAGCTGAGACAAGCCCAATCATGGGAAACACATTTTAGAGGCCAGGATGGAGCCAGCAGAGGGGTCAGGACCCGCCACCGACGTCGCCCGCCATGGATTCGCCGAGGTTCGTAAAATCCAGCCCAACGTTTCAGGACGATGATCTTTCGTCAGAACCTTCAGGTCATTGACCTGAAATGTTAACTCTGTTTCTGTCTCTATATGCTGCCTGACCTGCTGAGTATTTCCAGCATCTCAGATTTCCATCATTTGCAGAATGTTGCATTTGTATTAATGAAAAGTTTAAAATGGCTGCTGTTGAAACAGCAGTGACCCAAGGAAAGATCCATATATAGGGTCACCTTTAAGGAAAAGGCCTGTTGATTAGATATGGATTCTAGTTTCATATGAAGTAAGGCTTATCAGAACCTAAGAATATCACTGACACTGGTTTATGTCAGCTTGATGCCTCCCTTGTACAGCTAACCATTTTAAAATACATTTTTCAACACTTCTAAATATGAATATATAATTTATATATCACTCTAA
Organism: Somniosus microcephalus; assembly: GCF_052327205.1. Classification (NCBI taxonomy): domain Eukaryota; kingdom Metazoa; phylum Chordata; class Chondrichthyes; order Squaliformes; family Somniosidae; genus Somniosus; species Somniosus microcephalus. Next base: position 60,905,865 of record NC_140988.1, read on the forward strand.
AAATCTTCACTATCATTCTTTGTGCATCCTGTCGGAAATAAAATGTATTCACACAAATTTAGTACGCATAAGTCAACCTGGTCTTTATGCACCTCCTGGTGGTCAGTTTTAAGAATGTCTGGTGTCAGTCTTGCACACCGACATCAATTAGGAGCCCTGCCACAACAGAGGCTGAAGTTTAGATTGCATTGACGTATATAGGTTAATTTACAATAGGGACTAATTCTTAAATGCTGCGAAAAAAATCAAGGCATAAGCTTATAGAATGGAATGTTGCCAACTGTTTATTTGTGAAACTATTTTATTTAGCCTTAATAAAGTAAACACTAACTAATTACTAGAATAGAAAAACAAACTCCTCCAATTACTATACCATCCCCCCTCCCTCTGAGGTAGGACAATAAGAGGGCATAATTATTTTGGACAGTCATTGCAAATCTAATAATAAACTTACATAAGAACTGTTTGCACATCTTAAAGGCTCACAAAAATTGTATTTGTGAATCTAACGTTCAGCTACTGCATGTTCCTCATAGACTGTCAGCACATTGAGTAAATTCACACTGTGCCTGTGACTAAAGCAAACCATAGCCTTACAGTAATGAATACCTTTGTTACCGTAACAGTAATTCAAGCAAAACAAATATTAAATGAAAATAAAGATTTAAACACTTTTAATTTGTTTACCACATCTCCCCCCACGTCGCTTCCCCATTCTAGTTCTCTTCAATATTTATTATTTTAACTCTCACTTGGTGTGACCATTTAGTCATCCAAACACAACTGGGCTCTGCAAGCCGCTGCGGAGTTTACTGACCCAGTAGCAACTCTGCCTGATTGGATGCATTTTTATACAGTATATCAAGGATAGACCTGCTTGTGTAATAGATGTGACCATGTCTTTACACTTTGGACTTCCAATTTGCTTAAAAAAAACCTTTCTGATCAGTTTTCAGTCAATACTACTACTTTTTGGAAATTGCTCCCACTTGCAAAATGGGCAGAAACCCAGGAAGGAGAAAACAGGTTTGGAGAGAGGCAGGTTTCTTGGGAAATGGGATCTTACATGAAGAAAAATAAAATTGGCTTCTGGCTATCATCTAAGATATGAAGATAGACACAGTCGCACCACAGATAATAATCAGGTCAAGCCTTGATATTTCAGCATCAAACACAAGCGCAAGCACTGGATGAGCTACACTGCAAGCAGCAATTGTATCAAAATTGGGCGAGACAAGATAATTTATCCACAGAGCATTAAAGGTTTAAGTATAACTACGTTTCAGTTTGCAATTCAATTTTTTTCTTGTACAATCAACTATCTTGCAAATCAGGATTTATTACACTTTTGCAATCCTGCTGTGCTTATTTTCATAGCTCTATGAAGCTTGAAAGTAATAATGGGATGATATGAGAATGCTGGATTTTGAGTGACCTCTCCCTCAAATTTCAAATATCTTGTTTTCTCTTTCTGGGGCTAGGTTCTCTACCAATCAAAGGCAAGGATCGATTGTTCACCCTTCTCTCTTAGAAATCCTTCTGTGGGCTGTTTATGGGACCATAACAGGCGGTTTTTGTCTGAAGCCAATGCCAGTATCGCTCTGGGCGGCCAAGAAATGAGGCTCCTTCTGACTTTCCCTACCCTGACCGGCAGTGAAACAACCGGGTGATTTTCAACTGCTGTCTGCCGGTTTCTCACCTGAAAAACGGGTAGCTGACAACTGAAAATCGGGGGACACCTTGGTCAGCTCACTACTGCCCAAGGCCTGGCTGATGCAATTTTTAGGCCAACCTGTAAACTGGCGAGCAGTTCACCCACCTGAATCAGACGGAAGGCTGCTTAAAACCCAGATTGCATTTTTCAGATACAAATGCGTGGAGCATGCACAAGACTGCCTCCCCTACCCAGCCCCCCACCCTCTGGCGCCCTGCCCCCCCAACCACCCTGTCCACTGTCAGCTGGCTCAGTGTGGGTACTGGCCGATTTCCCACCCTCCTAGATCTAACAAACTGCAGTGGAGCAGTTTCCACCCTTTGCTTCAGTGAACCACAGCGGAGATCAGGAACTCAATGGAGTATGTGCTCAAATTATTTTTCTACATTTTGTACCAGAAACATTTTAATAATACTCTACCTTCCTGGCAGGCAATCAAATTAATTTCTCGTGCAAAGTGTAGTTGATTACCTGTCAGGAGGGCAGATAGGGTGGAAGCTGGGTGTTTCTTTTGAGGGAGGAAAATTAGGAGCATTACTACTAGGCTGACCTGCACTTTGACAGCCAAGAGCAATACTGGCAATGGCTTGGATGCAAAGCTGCCTGGCCTCTCAAATGCAGAGAAATGCGGCCTGCGGAGGGATAAGATAAGATGACTCTGTGCTCAATTTGAGGGCGCAAAGACTCACATTTCAGTACACCCATATCATAAGGACTTTACAGTTACTGGTATTAAGGTCACAAATATGATTTTTGTGAGCCTTGCTTTCAGTACAACATTACATGGAAGCTAACAAAAATAGAGGTCTGAATATTCTATGGTTATAACTGATTATATTCTGAACATTATACTTCAATGGTGCACAACATATGGTAGTGGGCTAAATCTGTCCCATCAGACTTTTTGGACTGATGCAAGAGACCACATCAACTAGTTTGATTGGCCTTCTATATTCCTGAAGGCATCTCAATAATATATGTTGGCTACAGCAGTTTCAACAGCCTAACACATCATGAATTAGCATTCTCATACGATCATTTCTGGAACCATTATCTCCCTATAAGGGCTGGGGGTACAGATAAGATACATTGACAAAGGGAAGAAATAAAGTGAAAGGCTGTTCTGCTACTCTACTAAATTGAATATATTGGTAGGACTTACATGAGTACTTGCTATACTCTATTCTATGAGTTTCTCATCTTGAATGTACCATCATGGGAGGTATCCAGTGGAAGCTAGGCACTTCCCCACAGTAGAAGCTTGGTTAATAAGCCATCAAGTTTCTGGTGTACTCAGTCACTTGAATAAATCTAATCGTGTTTACTTTTGAAGGCGGCTACATTCTTGTTTGCGGTCAAAATAGTTGTGCAGTACTCCTCTACTTGCTACATCGTGGAAAAATAAGCTACACATCTAACTCTATGACATAAGAATCAAATCTCCTATTTCAAACCACATATATATTTTCAGCCACACTCATTTTCAAGTGCAGAATTGTGTCTTTGGTGCAAACAGTGCAATTGTTTTAGTGTAGGCAGGGCAAGCAAATATTTAGAAGTTTCAGTTGTCGGTTAATGAACTGTGTATTACTCTTAGTAACTACTCCAATACTGCACCAATGAACCAAATAGGATGTTGTATAAGAATAGTCTATTTCACAATCAAATAATAGTTAGAATTTTGGCCAATGTTATCTACCATGTTATTTTTCTGCCATGGTACTTTTACACCAAACATTAGTAACAAAAACTGTTCTTGTTCAACCTCAGACTGCTTTTGCATACCTGGCCAGTGAGCACTAACTCTCAATAGGGGCCTGCTTTTCAAGAATGTTTTTGAATCCAAAGGGAATTATTTAGGTACAAATAGTTCTATGATGGAATAGATACTCTAGAGTGAATTAAAACACAAGTGACATCCTAAACTTTCATTTGCTCTTTGCCCATTATTCCAGCAAAAAACCTGTTGGAATCTCAACTAGAACGACAGTATACAGCAGCCTTCTGATGATGAAAGAAATGAACTGTGCATTAATGAGTTTACAATCAAGATTTTCCCTCAGCATTTCTCCTCATTGCATATGGAACACTTCTGCATTTGGATTCTTGACCAACCAGGTACCAAAACCATGATGCACCAGCGATAATTTCAGCAAACCTTTTGCTTCTTGATATGATTTTGCCATCATCTGGAAGGAAATGAAAAATGAAAGATGAAAAGACGAACATGAATGCTGGAAATCTGGAGTAACAACAGAAAGTGCTAAAAATGTGCAGCAAGTCAATCAGCACCTTCAGCTTTGATGAGAATGAGACTCCAGCCATTTATCAAGGGTGGGAATTCCAACAGATTTGACACTACTTTCAACACCATTTAAAATAGGGCACAAACTGACACCAATAGAACTATCCCTCCATAATAAAAAAAAACCTCCAAGCCCATGTGTTTGGCCCCTACTACTTCTTGTTGTTTCACATGATGGGGAAAAGCTTATAATGGGATGTCTAGTTTGGCTATCCATTTGATGGCCTCCTGAAATGCCGAGTGGAGAAATGAGGTACCTCCCGCAACAGATCTTAGTGGGCAGGTTGATGTGATGTGTTCCATGGTCTGGGATGCATGGTCACAGTCACTCTTCGGGTCGTCCCTCATCTTCCACTTGTGGAGCAGGTGGCGGCATCGTCCGTGCCCTATGTGGATTCGGTTGAGCGCTGTCCACTGTCTTCGAGGGAGGACGAAGTCAGGGACCTCTGCTGTTGGGTCAGTGATGAGGTGTTGGTTCTTTATGTTGCATGCGTCCCATGATTCCATCCATCTGGATAGCAGGTCGATACCAGTTGCATGAATATTGGCTGCTGTATCCCAGAATGGCCAGCGATTTTAAGCGCTTTCGTGGTGGGTTTTTTAAGTCTTCGTGAACAAGAAGGTCGATGTTACTCATGATTTTTTCCATCTCACGGAGCACAGTGGCGTCACGGCGAATGGCAGGTGGGGCAATGTGGTACAGCACCGGGAGCCACTCAGTTGGAGTGGACTTGAGCATCCCTGATACTGTCCTCATGGCGGCGTTTAGCAGCACATCCACTACTTGCTATTCTCCATGACAAAAGAACATAGAGAACCTGTATAACTATTGAAAACAAGACTTGAGCCACGCACTACTGTGGAAGGGATGGACCGTTAACTGCAGTACATTGTGAGGGGATCAGTTCAGAATCCTCAACGGCATATATTTCACCTCACGCACACTTCACAAATTCCATCCTATGGATGGGATTGCAACTAAATAAGCACTCGACTGCACACGTTATAGTCATGCACTTCATCCTTCATTGACAAAGATCGTAGAGGCCACTGAGACCACAATAGGCCAAAACAGTCCCTAAACCAAACCAATGCTTAAGTTATCTGCTCCCAACAGAAGAAGGACCCCCATAGACTTGCCCAGTTCTTGCTTTCCACTGCCAGTTCAACACCAGTAGAGTTTATGTACTGTCCAAACACTACTTTCACCCTCTGTCTAGTGGGTCCCTTGACTCACCCAATCCATGGCTTCCACTATCAAAACAGATTTTAATCCTTTCAACTGTTAATATTAAGTGTTAATGAAATGTGGAGAACTTTGCAAGATCTTCACTGCATATCTTTACGTACCATGTAATGTAACTGTTAACATGCCACAGCTGAAGAAAACATGTGAATTTTGCTGAATTCAATAAAATCCTTTTAAAAAGATCTAACCTTAAGCACTTTCCATGGGGAACTTGTGTATGGGGGTTGTCTTCATCCCCTGCTGCCAATGGAAAAATAGGCTCACCATTACCTTGTATCACTATAGATACAAATTTTAGAGCTAGTCTCAGTAACTCCTTACATTCAGTTAAATTAGATAGCCATTTCATCTTTAACATGTATTATGTACACATTGTTGCAAAAAGTGTTTGATTTCTACCAAAGCAAGTTTGGCCTGAACTTGTCATTACATAACTAATGCTGGAAATGTTGTTAGGTGTAGCAATCTAATATGACATTTTCTGAGCCAAAATTATAGTTAGTCTAAATTTGACTGTGAGATGTTTCCTTAACCAGAAGGTAACTTTACCTTTGCTGCATGATATGTCGGAATTGCAGACAAATCTTCTCTATTTGCTTCTTTAGCAACAAGATAGAAGCGACTCAGCATGGCTGCTTTGCATAAGCGACTGGTCATGGAGGTACCACTTTTAAATGGTGAGCTTAAAAACACAATAAATTCCACCTTTTCAAAAGGACAATAAATATGGCTAAATCAACTAATTAGCACTGCTTCTAAGTTTAATATTCAAAACGGGTTTGCTTCAGTTGATAAAATTAAGTTAATCATATTAGTACAAGTTCAGCTCTGTGCAAATCTTCAAATAATGACCCAAATTGCTGGAATGGCGCATCTCGCGGCGAGTAATGTGAACTGGACTTTTAACCTTACCCTTCAGAATGCACATATTTGCACCACAAATTGCTGGAAATACACATTATGGCGCATCTGGGACCTCATAAACATCGTGCCCAATGGTCCAGCTCCTTAACCAATGGAACAAAAGGATAGAGAAACAGAGCAAATGGCGGAGAAGAAAATAAGGTAAATTAGAGTCAAATAGAGGGAAACAGTGGATTAAGAGAGAAAAAGAGACTGAAAGGAAAAGTAAGAAAAAGAAGAGGATATTGCAACACAGGTGTGTTTGGGAATTATTGTATTAGTCTGTGACAAGTTAATAATGAGTGAATGGCAGAGTAGTGCGTAAAAAATGATTGTCTTCCGACACAAACAGGAGTGTGAATGGCAGGACTGGCACAAAAATACGGGCAACAAGCATTTTAAAAACCTCTTGGAACAATTCATTACCTGCTGGAGTGAGACTCCACAGCTTCATTTGTTCCCTTTCATGGCCTCCAAGGTTGTTTCATGTCAGGACCATAAATTAGGCCATTAACAGGGTCCTTATGACATGAATTACCAACCCTAAATGGCAGCGGCGAGATTAATTTGCATTTACGGCACAAATCCAGCAATTTCTGGACATGCAATTAAATTCAATGGCGAAGCTCAAGGCGCGGTTGAATTTTTTTGGTTTTGCCAAGGCCCAATGACAGAGCGGCACAAATCGTCCAACTGCAGAACGGCACAAATCATCCAGCAATTTGTGGAGAATTGGAACTCATGCCGTATTTCTTCCTCGCCACAAATTGGTGGATCTTTTGTGAACTAATAATGGCGGGCACCGTTAATTCACCATTATTTTTGCAGCAATATCAGGGCCACTGTAACCAAAATGCAGTTTTTAAATCAACAGCAATTAGAATTTGTAGCCTTACAAAGGAACATTCCCACTGCTTAGCAGAAAAATAATCGTGTTTTACTGGTGTAATATTCCTGTTCTAATAAACAGCATTCCATTCCCAACTTACCATGAGCAACAACAGTAGACATTTGCTAGTAAAAATATAAAAACATTCCTGGAGGCTTCCATTACACTTCAGGTGTAACAGTTTATGAAACATATACAAATTTGTGTGTCAAACTTTCCTAGCAATAGAAAATGCCTTCTAATTAACCAACAGGATGTTTCACAGCAATTAGCTGTCAATCGATTTCAGTGATTAGACCTCGAGGCCTAAGGGACAGGCTAGGATGAGAGATTCACCTTAGCAGTAGAATGAGACATTGTGTAGTACATAGTATAACACTCCTATCCTTACAATACAACATATTCTCCAATTTACTGAGAGCAACCGGGAAGACCAGCCTAACAGGAAAGCACTGATGCTGCTCAGAAAACTGTGGCCTAGAAATCCGTGTTCTCCACGTGAGTTAATGGCCACTGAAAATACCCACAACGCTAAGGAAAATAAATTCGCCTGGGGGGGGGGGGGGGGGGGGCTGGAGATTGGCGGCACAGCGCTAACCTTCCATGCAACGACCTCCTGGTGGCGTTAGTGGAGACTGCCGAAGTGAAGTTCCTGTCCTGAAGTGGCGTTCGAACTTCGCACAGCCTCTGGGAGTGAAGCTGTGGAGCCCGCAAGGAATTGTGGGCAATTAAAAGGGCAATGCACTCAGAACTAATAAAAATTAAAATGCAGGGAAAAATTGAGTTTTCAACCCTTACTGCCTTTCAAAAAACAATTTAACATTAAAAAGTCCAAAATGCGATTATTCATTTCTTGAAGCTGAATTCCCTTCCGAACCACAAAAAATGAGAAAAGTGCTTCAGCACCAACACAAATGGCTCAGCAAGCCAGGGAAGGGGTCTCGCACGCAGCACTCCAGCTTTGTGCAGGGAATCAACACTGCAAGACAGGTCCTCTACCCACAGGGGCCATGAGGCCCTCAAGAAAGGATGTGGGACTACATTATCGAGGCCGTCACTGACAGCAGTGTCGCCCCCACCACCTGGCTCCAGTGCCCAAAGAAGCTTCATGACCTCAGACCACTGGTTAAGGTCAGTGAATGCATCTTCAAAAGCCGTCTCCCACCAACTGCACCACTAGCCTCACACACTGCTCAATGCACGACCCCCACCCCAATCATTCATTTACCAACAATCTGCACCAATCACGAGGCACACCTCCCATTCCCAGCCTCATCGCACCTCCTTGGAGGAGATGGTGCAGGCCATTCTTGAGCCCTTGGCCAGCGGAGGGGCTGAAAGGATAAAAATGCTGGTATCCTCGTACATTATCCTCCTTCTGGCATGCACCTCTTGCTTTCCTGCCCTCCCCTCACCAAACTCCACCCCTGTGCCTTCCTCATTTCACAAACCCAAGAAATGCAGACTGCCCAGCCAGTGGTTGACCAAGAAGAGGGAGAGGAGGAGGAGGAGGAGGAGAAACAACACGGTCACTTGATTTCACACTCCCAGCCACCAGCTCCTCAAGGTTGACTAGCAAGGCCATGTGCAGTGTCTCCCACTGAGAGTCAGCAGCCTTCCACCAGCCATGCTGCAGCCACTGGGGTAGTACTACGTGACATCAGTAGGATAGGCAAAGGCACACATAAGGCAGTCAACTAAGGGAATGCACAAGGGTGATGAGTTGATTTCTTGTTGTCATATTGGATGGATAGATGGATAAAGTTGGATTGGAAAGTCTGTTTTGTGGTGGCTTTTATTTCAACATTGTGGCCAAGAGGACACTGTGATGGTCAGTAACAGAGGGAAGGTAAGGTGTGGGACAAATGTTGAAAGGGGAATTGGGATTGTGGTCACTGGGACAGCAGGCATTTGACTCCATCCCAGATATCCAGCCAGAAACAGGCTGTCTGGGTTGCATCCTTCCTTCGGCTTCTTCCTCTTCTGTGTCTTCCTCTTTACTCTAAGCGAATGCTGTAAATTGGAAATGACAGCATAAAATGCTGTAAAAACTCAGCTGGTCAGGCAGCATCTCGACTTGAGACGTGAATTCTGTTTCTCTCTCCACAGATGTCACCTGACCTGCTGAGTATTTGTAACATTTTGTTTTCTGAGGCCTTCCTTTACCATCCAAGGCCTTGAAAGTGTCCAGCAGCACTCCCTAACAAAATTAATAAACTTTTTAAATCTATTGCAGCAAGTCACTACTTCAATAAAATCAAAAGAAAACCCAGTCCAAAAGCTTAAATCCAAACTTACCTGAAAGATGTGTGTACCCCTTTAATAGGTGTTGACATCCAGGGTCTAAGTTCAGAGTGGTGACATTAAGTCGGCGTTGCACGTCGATTAACATCACCATGCCGCAAATTTTGTTCCCAGGACACTGCCAGTTACCGGCAGCACAAAGGGAGGAAGGAAAATGCCGGTTGTCGCAGGCTGCTGCCATTTTTTCGCCATTTCATGGCGTTTCAGAGTGGCGGTAAGTAGATGAATTTCTAGCCCTGTCTGTTTACAAAAAACCCAAAATCTTTTTAAGCACAGTAGTGTTTTTCTCATAACTAAGTAAATATTGGAAGACCGAAGCCATTGTTTTTGGTCCCCGCCACAAACTCCGTTCCCTAGCCATTGACTCCATTCCTCTCCCTAACATTTGTCTGAGGCTGAACCACACTGCTCACAACCTTGATGTCATATTTGACCCTGAAATGAGCTTCCGACCACATATCCACGCCATAACTAAGATCGCCTATTTCCACCTCCGTAACATCATCCGTCTCTGCCCTTACCTCAGCTCATCTGCTGCTGAAACCCTCATCCATGCCTTTGTTACCTCTAGACTTGACTATTCCATCGCACTCCTGGCTGGCCTCCAATGTTCTAACCTACGTAAACTTGAGATCATCCAAAACCCGTGTCGAGGTCATCCAAAACTCAGCTGCCCTTGTCCTAACTTGCACCAAGTCCCGTTCACCCATCACCCTTGTGCTCATTGGCTCCCAATTAATCAACGTCTCAATTTCAAAATTCTCATCCTTGTTTTCAATGCCCTCGCCCCTCTCTATCTCAGTAATCTCCAGCCTCACAACCACCACCCCCCCTCCCCCCAAGATATCTGTGCCCCTCGAATTCTGCCCTCTTGAGCACCCCTAATTGTAATCGCTCAACCATTGGTGGCTGTGCCTTCTGTTGCCTAGGCCCTAAGCTCTGGAATTCCCTGCCTAAACCTCTCCACCTCTCTTTCCTCCTTTAAGATGCTTCTTAAAACCTACCTCATTGACCAAGCTTTTGGCCATCTGCCCTAATTTCACCTTATGTGGTTCGGTGTCAAATTTTTTGTCTTCTAATACTCCTGTGAAGCGCCTTGGGATGTTTTACTATGTTAAAGGTGCTATATAAATACAATTTGTTGTTCTAACAAAATTAGGGCTCATTCCCTGCCAGGTTGCCCTACGGCATCTCTGAAGTAGAGTAGCCCATGGCTCCACTGGAAATAATGCAGGCCACAACTTTGGACTACTGAGAGAACTGGTCTGATCTGGCGTCATTGACATTACTGGTTGAGAATTTGAAATTGTGTCTTCCTGCACCTGAGAAAATTGATGCTTAAATACCAAACAAAATTTTGTATTTTTTTCTGTTAAATGGGGCAGTACTTTGAACATAATGTACTCCAATAATTTTACTTACCTTTAAGTACAGCCATTAATCCATCACACGCAGGAAACTCTCTTTTAACCGGCACCTAAATAACCGGAAATCTCTTAACCGGCAAAATTCAGGAGTAGGTATACTTCATATTAGTGGCAGTTCCTGGATCTGTGGCTGTGTAACTGGGGTTCGTGCACTAAGCAACAGGGATGCTTGGTCTGTGGCCGGAGTTCCTGCACATGTTGCTAAGCAACAGGGAAGCCAAGATTTGTTGCTGTGTACGGAGCTCTCGTACCTTTTAAACTATACCTCTCTGTAATCCAGACTTTTTGATAAACCGGCACCAGGTCGGTCCTATTGGTGCCGGATAATATAGAGTTTCCTGTAGTATATTTTTTAAAAATCAGCACAATGCAATGTATTTAGGTTATTTTTCAAGTTTTAATTTGTTAGCAGTATTTGAAGTAATTGTTTAGAAATCAACCCCATTCCCCTGAAATGAATGGTGTGAAGTGGATAACCAGAGATTTCCTATGGGGTAAAAATGAGGATAAAAAAGATGAATAAAAACTCAGTAGTTATATACAAATAATGAAATTTAGATAGTTGTGAATAGGGTTGCGAAGGGGTGGAAAGTTTCCGGTAAATTTCCGGAAATTTTCCACAGGACGTTTAGCTTGGGAATTTTGCCCAAAAAAGCACATGCTAGCATAATATTGTTTTTTTTTTGGTATTTCTTTCATTTTTTTTTCCACAGGTTCTCTCTTAAAATTACTAACAAAGATGGAATCTTAATTATTAAGGAATTTCTTAATCAATATATGTTTATCTTCTTACTTGGCTTGTTTTAATAATTACAAGTTTTGTGTGTGACTGTGAACAAATGTGTCCTGATTGGCTGGATGAGTGGATGAGCGATTAGCTCCCTCTATTGGTGATGTAGCGTCGTGCATGCACAGGTCATTTTTCCATCACATGGAGCATCACGAAAAATTTACTCACCCTGTTGCAATCGTGCTAATCGACTGCAGTTCGACAGATACGAATGCCCTTTATTTCTCTGCATAGAACAATGCCACGTTTACCGTTGGATGTGTGGAAGCATTTTACCCCAGGCATTAAAGATGGAAAGATGGTGTACATGTGCAAACACTGTACAAAGCCATATGTAAAGAATGCCACAAAGATGCAGCAACATTTATCCAAATGCAACAACTTCACTTAAAGCTCAGCCCAGAGTTCCTCTGCTTCCATTCAAGAAGAATCAGCATCAGGCTCCTTATCATCAGCAACTCCTGGCCCACTTGGAAGGTTCTTTGATACAATGGATAACCATAACCAAGAGAATGCAGATGAGTGCCTTGCTCGAGCTGTATATGCGATGGGCTCACCCCTCATGCTCACAGCCAATGTGTACTGGAAGAGATTTTTCAATGTTATTCGCCCTGCATACTGTCCTCCCACCAGGCATGCTTTGTCTACTTATTTGCTGGAGGCTGAGTATAACAGAGTCCAAGGAAACGATAGAGATGGCAGACTGTGATGCAGTTATCTCAGATGGGTGATCAAATGTATGAGGGGAGGGCATCATAAACTACATTGTCTGCACTCCTCTTCCAGTGTTCTTCAAGAGCACAGACACGAAGGACAACAGACACACAGGCACATACATTGCTGATGAGCTGAAAGCAGTCATCAACGATCTTGGATCACAAAAGGTCTTTGCAGTAGTTACTGACAATGCTGCGAATATGAAGGCTGCTTGGGCTCAAGTGGAGGAGGCCTATCCTCATATTATGTCTATTGGGTGTGCAGCTCATGGGCTCAACCTGCTCCTCAAGGACATCATGGGTTTGAGAACCATGGAAACACTGTACAAGAGAGCCAAGCAAGTAGTTAAGTATGTCAGGGGAAAACAGGTAGTTGCAGCAACCTACAACTCCAAGCAAACGACAAAGAACAAGAACACCACACTGAAGCTGCCCAGCAACACTAGATGGGGTGGCATTGTCATAATGTACAACAGCCTTCTGGAGGGTAAGAAGTCGCTGCAAGAAATGGCAATATCCCAGTCTGGGGATATGGAAGCCACCATCAAGAAAATACTGCTGGATGATGTGTTTTGGGAGAGAGTGGTTAGCAGCCTTAAACTACTCTCACCAGTAGCATCTGCAATTGCTCAGATTGAAGGAGATGACACTGTCTTGTCAGATGTTCTCAGGCTTTTTGCTGATTTAAAAGAACAAATCAGAATTGCCCTACCCACATCCCTGCTGCTCAAAGCAGAGGAGAAGGCAATTGTTCAATTCATACAGACGCGTCAAGGATTTTGTGTCAAGCCGATTCATGCTGCAGCATACATGCTGGACCCAAAGCAGGTTGGGAGACCAATACTTTCTGGAGAACAGATCAACAGCGCTTAGTGTGATTTCTACCCTCACACGCCACCTCGATCTGGACGTGGGCAAAGTTCTGGGAAGTCTGGCAAAGTTCTCTACCAAGCAAGGTCTTTGGAATGGGGACAGGATATGGGAATCATGCAAGCATATCAGTGCACATACCTGGTGGAAGGGACTTTGTGCATCTGAGGCCCTGTTACCCATTGCATCGGTGATACTCCAAATCCCACCTTCATCAGCGGCCTTTGAACGAAACTGGTCACTTTTTGGGAATACGCATACAAAGGTGCGCAACAGGCTGACTAACAAGAGAGTGGAAAAACTGGTGGCTATCCGGGCGAACCTACAACTTATTGAGCCAGATACAGAAGTGTCCACTACACAGCTAGACAGTGACACAGAGGAGGAAATGGACACGTCAGAGCCAGAGAATCAGGAGGAGCAATGAGGAGTAGAAGACTCAGAAGACTCATGAGTAGAAGACTCAAAGGGACAAAATAAGGACAAATTACAGGCTAAATAAGCTGACGCTCTTTTTATTTTATTTTAGATGGGTCTTTTTTGTGGGGGTTCAATAAAGTTCAAAATTATAACCTAAATAAAGTTTTGAAAGCCTGTTTTTATTTATATGGAACAGTATGTCTATTTTGATGACAAAGATAATATAAGGGTCAGAGACAAAAACCATCAGTGTGCAAAAAAACTCAAAATTCCCGTAAATTCCCCAAATTCCCATGGAAAGTTTCCTCTTTTAAAAATTCCCGGAATTTTGCAACCCTAGTTGTGAAGCAGGACACTTGTAAAAATGGAACTCAGGACATTTTATTTGGAAGAAATCAAGGAGTCAGGAGCAGTTTTGTCTTCATGAGGCCGATTTTATCTGCCAGATGGGAATGCGGACAAGTGAGCACCCTGCCCCTCTGGGCATGTTGGTAGGGAGACTCAACAGGTAGTGGCTAGAAATCTCTGGCTATTATACAGCACTCAGTTCAGAGAGAATGGAGCAGAGTTCTAAAATCATGCGGCTCGGAGGCCGTTGCTGGGGACCCGCAGAGACAGTCCATGGCAGAAGGTAAGTGGCTTTGTGAGGAATCTGGTCAGAGTGGGGTAGAAGTCAGGGCAGGGGAGACTTAAAAACCATAGATACAGCACAGAACGAGGTTATTCAGCCCGTCGTGCCTGTGCTGTAACCCAGGGTTATGGACAAAAAGCAGGGATGTGGGACTAAGCATGACTGCTCTTGCAGTCGTGCATAGTCCCAAGTCCCCGCTTTTTGTTACAGACAAAAATAAAATTCTGACAGGACTGGACAGACTAGATGCAGGAAGGATGTTCCCGATGGCGGGGAGTCCAGAACCAGGGGTCACAGTCTAAGGATAAGGGATAAGCCATTTAGGACAGAAATGAGGAGGAATTTCTTCACCCAGAGAGTGGTGAACCTGTGGAATTCTCTACCACAGAAGGCAGTAGAGGCCAATACATTAAATATATTCAAGAAGGAGTTGGATATATTTCTTAAGGCTAAAGGGATCAAGGGGTATGGGGAGAAAGCAGGGACCGGGTACTGAATTTGGATGATCAGCCATGATTGCATTGAATGGCGGAGCAGGCTCGAGGGCCGAATGGCCTACTCCTGCTCCTATCTTCTATGTTTCTATGTCCTCCGAAAGTGCATCACTTCATACTTCTCTGCATGGAACTCAGTCTGCCAAGGTTCTGACCATTTCACCATGTCTGTGTCAACCTGAGGCCTATAACTATCATCATAATCTACTATTTTGCCAATTTTGTATCGTCTGCAAACTTTATAATGCTAATTCCTACACTCAAGTCTAGGTTGTTTATAAAAATTGCAAGAGTAATGGACCCGAAACTGACCTTTGGGGAACACAAGATCTGGACGACGTTCAGGCTTGGGCTGATAAGTGGCAGGTAACATTCGCGCCAAAGAAGGGCCAGGCAATGACTATCTCCAACAAACGAGAGTCTAACCACCGCCCCTTCACATTCAATGACATTACCATCGCTGAATCCCCCACCATCAACATCCTGGGGGTCACCATTGACCAGAAACTTAACTGGACCAGTCACATAAATACTGTGGCAACAAGGGCAGGTCAGAGGCTGGATATTCTGCGGCAAGTGTCCCACCTCCTGACTCCCCAAAACCTTTCTACCATCTATAAGGCAGTCAGGAGTGTGATGGAATACTCTCCACTTGCCTGGATGAGTGCAGCTCCAACAACACTCAAGAAGCTCGACACCATACAGGACAAAGCAGCCAGCTTGATTGGCACCCCATCCACCACCTTAAACATTCACAACCCTCCACCACCGGTGTACCGTGGCTGCAGAGTGTACCATCTACAAGATGCATTGCAGCAACTTGCCACGGTTTCTTCGGCAGCACCTCCCAAGCCCACGACCTCTTCCACCTAGAAGGACAAGGGCAGCAGGCGCATGGGAACACCACCACCTCCAAGTCACACACCATCTGGACTTAGAAGTATATCGCCGATCCTTCATCGTCGCTGGGTCAAAATCCTGGAACTCCCTACCTAACAGCACTGTGGGACTACCTTCACCACACGGACTGCAGCGGTTCAAGAAGGCGGCTCACCACCACCTTCTCAAGGGCAATTAGGGATGGACAACATTACTTAAAGGGTTGACGGTGGATAGACAATGGCAAACATTTAAAGATCGCATGGATGAACTACAGAATTTGTTCATCCCTGTTTGGCATAAAAATAAAACAAAGAAGGTGACTCAACCTTGGCCAACAAAGGAAATTAGGAATAGCATAAGATCCAAGGAGAGGACATATAAACTGGCCAGAAAAAGCAGCAGACCTGAGGATTGGGAGCAGTTTACGATTCAGCAAAGGAGGACTAAGGGATTAATTAAGAGGGAGAAAATAGAATGAGAATCAGCTTGCAGGGAACATAAAAACTGACTGTAAAAGCTTCTATAGATATGTGAAGAGAAAAAGATTGGTGAAGTCAAGCGTAGGTCCCTTGCAGTCAGAATCAGGGGAATTTATAATGGGGAACAAAGAAATGGCAGACCAATTAAATACATACTTTGGTTCTGTCTTCACAAAGGAGGACACAAATAACCTCCCAGAGATGTCGGGGAACATAGGATCTAATGAGAGGGAGGAATTGAATGAAATCAGTATTTGTAGGGAAATTATGTTAGGGAAATTGATGGGATTGAAGGCCCATAAATCCCCAGGGCCTGATAATCTACATCCTAGGGTACTTAAGGAAGTGGCCCTAGAAATACGAGATGCATTGTTGGTCATCTTCCAAAATTCTGTAGACTCTGGAACAGTTCCCATGGATTGGAGGATAGCTAATGTAACCCCACTATTTAAAAAAGGTGGTAGAGAGAAAACGGAGAATTATAGACCGGTAAGTCTGATATCGGTAGTGGAGAAAATGCTAGAGTCCATTATAAAAGATGTAATAGCAGAGCACTTGGAAAACAGTGACAGGATCGGACAAAGTCAACATGGATTTACAAAAGGTAAATCATGCTTGACTAATCTACTGGAATTTTTTGAGGATGTAACTGGTAGAATAGATAAGGGAGAACCAGTGGATGTGGTGTATTTGGACTTTCAGCAGGCTTTCGATAAGGTCCCGCATAAGAGATTAGCGTGGAAAGTTAAAGCACACGGGACTGGGGTAAGGTACTGTCTTGGATAGAGAACTGATTGGCAGACAGGAAGCAAAGAGTTGGAATAAATGGGTCTTTTTCCGAGTGGCAGGCAGTGACTAGTGGGGTGCTGCAGGGATCGGTGCTAGGACCCCAGCTATTCACAATGTATATAAATGATCTAGACAAGGGAGCTAGATGTAATATCTCCAAGTTTGCAGACGACACAAAGCTGGGTGGGCGTGTGTGCTGTGAGGAGGATGCAGAGAGACTCCAGTATGATTTGGACAGGTTGGGTGATTGGGCAGATGCAGTATAATGTGGATAAATGCGAGGTTATCCACTTTGGTGGCAAAAACAGGAAGACAGATTATATTAACGGCAATAGATTGGGAAAGGGGAAGTGCAACGAGACCTGGGTGTCATTGTGCACCAGTCGCTGAAGGTAAGCATGCAGGTGCAGCAGGCGGTTAAGGCGGCAAATGGTATGTTGGCCTTCACAGCGAGAGGATTAGAGTACAGGAGCAAGGATGTCTTGCTGCAGTTGTACAGGGCCTTGGTGAGAACACACCTTGAGTCTTGTGTGCAGTTTTGGTCGCCTTATCCGAGGAAGGATGTTCTTGTCATGGAGGGAGTGCAGCGAAGATTCACCAGACTGATACCTGGGATGGCAGGAATGACGTATGAGGAGAGATTGGGTCGATTAGGCTTATATTCGCTAGAGTTTAGAAGAATGAGAGGGGAGCTCATTGAAACTTATAAAATTCTAACAGGACTAGACAGACTAGGTGCAGGATGTTCCCGATGGCGGGGGAGTCCAGAACCAGGGGTCACAGTCTAAGGATAAGGGGTAAGCCATTTAGGACTCAGATGAGAAGGAATTTCTTCACCCAGAGAGTGGTGAACTTGTGGAATTCTCTACCAGAGAAGGCAGTTGAGGCCAATTCATTAAATATATTCAAGAAGGAGTTAGATATATTTCTTAAGGCTAAAGGGATCAAGGGATATGGGGAGAAAGCAGGGGCAGGGTACTGAATTTGGATGATCAGCCATGATCTCATTAAATGGCGGAACAGGCTCGAGGGGCCGAATGGCCTACTCCTGCTCCTATCTTCTATGTTTCTATAAATGCTGGCCTTGCCAGCGACGCCCGCATCCCATAAACAAATTTAAAAAAAACACTGCAAACCACCTCCCAGTCTGAAAAACCTCCATCCACCACCACCCTTTGCTTCCCGTCACTGAGCCAATTTTGTATCCATACCGCCACTTTCACCTTAATTCCATGGGCTTCCATCTTCTCGTAAGGGTGACCCCGAGTTTCCGGTCGCCTGTCACTTTAATTCTCCGCTCCACTCCTGCTCTGACCTCTCCATCCTCGGCCTCTTACACTGTTCCAATGAAGCTCAACGTAAGCTCGAGGAACAGCACCCCATCTTTCGATTAGGCACTTTACAGCCTTCTGGATCATAACCTCTGCCCCTATCATTTTTTTCTCTCTTTCACATGGCAGCTGTTGATCATCCTGCCATTGCTATTTATACTTCATCTAGTCATCTTTTGTTTCTTAACTTGTCCCATTACCATCTCCTTTTGCCTTGCACCATCATTCCTTTTGTCTCTTAATCTCTCCTGCCTTCCATCCTATCACAGACCTTCCCTTTTGTTCTTTCCTACTCTCCCCGCCCCTACACTTGCTTAAAAATCTGTTACATCTCCAACTTTTTCCAGTTCTGACGAAGGGTCATCGACCTGAAACGTTAACTCTGTTTCTCTCTCTACAGATGCTGTCTGACCTGCTGAGTATTTCCAGCATTTTCTGTTTTTATTTCAGATTTCCAGCATCCGCTGTATTTTGCTTTTGTTCTTAATAAGCCTCCTGTGTGGCACTTTGTCCAATGCCTTTCAAAAGTCCATATATACATCTACTGCAGTACCTTGATCAATCTATGTTATCTCAATGAATTCAATTAAGTTAGTCAGACACGATTTACCTCTAATGAATCCCTGATTAACCCATGCCTTTCCAAATGAAAGTTCATTTTGTCCCTGATAATGATTTCCAGTAACTTTTGTCTTCCCCACTACTGATGTTAGGCTGACTGGCCTGTAGTTTCCGGGTTTATCCCTCTCCCCTTTCTTGAATAGTGGTATAACATTAGCAACCCACCAGTATCCAATGAGGATTGAAAGATTGTGACCAATGCCTCTGCTGTTTCTACTTTTGCTTCTTTCAGCAACCCAGGATACATTCCATCCGGACCAGGTGGCTTCCCAACTTTCAGTAATGCTAATTTTTTTAGTACGTCTTCTCTAGCTATTACTATCCTGTCCATTATTACCCTCACCTCTTTTAGTGTAACCTTCAAATCATCCGCTTCCTTTGTGAAGACAGATGCAAAGTACTCATTTAATACTTTAGCCATGTCCTCTGCCTCTACATGAAGATTTCTCTTTGGGTCCTTAATAGGCCCAACTTTTTCTCTAGCTAACTGTTTACATGTTATATGTTTGTAAAATGTTTTAGGTTTCAATTTAATGGTGCCTGCTAATCTTTTCTCACAACCTCTCTCTGCCTGCCGTATTAACTTTTTCAATCCCCTCCTGTACGTTCCATAATCCTCCTGGTTATTAACTGAATCTTGCGCCTGACATAAGCCTCCCTTTCTGTTTTATTTTAACTTTTATTTCCTTTGTCATCCAAGGCGCATTAGCTTTGGGTGCTCTACCTTTTCCCTTCAAAAGGAATATGCTTAGTTTGTACCTGAGCTATCTCTTCCCTGAATACCCTCCATTACTGCTTTACCCTGCAATCACCTTTTCCAATCTACCTGTGCTCGGTCCCTTCTTAAATCACTGAAATTAGTTCTTCCCCAGTTGCACATTTTTACCTCCGATATTTTCTTGTTTCTTTCCATAAATACTTTAAACTCATTTGTTATGGTCACTGTTAGTTAGATGATCTCCTACTGTAACACACTCCACTTGCCTTACTTCATTTCCCAGAACCAGATCCAAAACTGCTTCCTTCCTTGTTGGATTGGAGATATTTTGATCAAGAAAGTTCTGTGCACATATCAGAAATAATTCTTCTTCCCTACCACTATATTTTCCCCAGTCTGTATCAGGGTAATTAAAGTCTCCTAATATTACTACTTTATTTTTGTTACGAGCCGTTGAAATTTGCCAACAAATGTCCTCATCTATCTCTTTCTCACTGTTTGGAGCTCTATAAAAAAAAAACTCCCAAATCTTTAAGGTTTCCTTATGGGGCCCGGCACCTCCTGGCTCATAAGGAGAAACTAAAAAAAAAATTAAGAAACTTATCTTGCTGCGTATCTTTTGGTCCTGGCCCTTGTTTTTTTCCTGGGGGAAGGGGTGGGGGGAAGGAAAAGGGGAAAGCCACCACTGCTCCCCTGCTCAGCCGTTAGGTTAAAATAGCAGATCGGGTCCTGATGACAACATCAGAGCCCAATCTGCATAAGTAAAGAGGACCCCATTGGCTACAGGTGGGATTCCTTGCCGCCTGCAATTTAAAATTAGTCGACGGATCACTACGGGAACAGAGTTGGTAAGTCCCTTGCTCCAATTTAACTGGCAGATTTCCACCAGGTTTCGGGGGGGGGGGGAGGGGTAAAATTCCCCATTTCTCACTCAAACCTGTAAGCTCACTGGGCTTTTGTTCTGTAACCTTTGCCCTTAAAATTGAACAACACTGCTGAGAACAAGATCAAAAATAACCACTATAGGCAAGATCTTCTGCATGTTGTGACAGAAATTCAGCCTCCAGATACATATAGGAACTGAAGTCCACTCAGAACTACATGTCCCTGTACTTCTGCTTTGGTCAGGTAATGCTTCTCAGTGCAGTGTTCTAAATTACACCTTTGGCAATTTGAGCAAGGAAGACAGCATTGTGACCTCGAGTGCCAAGAGTGATATAACATACAAATAAAAAACTTCAAGCAACGTGGGTCAGATAAAGAATTGAGAAGTAGGCAATGCAGGAGCTCTGTGCTGGGGGGAGTGGGGGGGGGGGGGGGGGGGAGAGGAGGTGCGGAGGGTTTGAAAACTTTCGAAGAGTAAAGACGACCATATTTACAGCAAGTACATAACATTTTTTCTCAGTCACTCCACACACAAATACCAGTATAATAAAGCAGTGTAGAAACAGGCAAAGAGATTCCCAAGATTTATATTCTCAGATCAGTTTGCATCACTGCCCTGTTAAAGTGCTTGCCAGCTTGAGCTGTCAGATCAAAACAATAATGCCTGGCAGAAGCGTATAAATGATGTGCCTCACAGAAAGTTTAGACACTAATCCACCAAATGCCTGGAATCAAAATGACAGGGCAAGGGATTGATGATTACCCGGTGTAAAATAAACACTGCAAAACATAATAAAACTGGGGAGAAAAAAACAATTCACCTTAACACGAGAACAGAATGAAGGGAAGAGTCTGTACTGTAAAACAGAACCGAAAAGAAGAAAATAGTGATATGAACTTTTTTCCAATGTGGGAGACAACACCGAAATCTGGTGCTGACAACAGCTGAAAAAGAACTACGGGTAGCCTACACTGAGGTCGTGCAACAATGTGGGAGATCACTTGAGGTTGACACAAAGATCTTAAAGGGGCAATAGTAGGTGATTTTCCCCCCCAGTGAGGATGACAATTTGTTATCTGCAGGTTAAATGTATCTGGAAGAATTCATGCTTATGGGAAGCATACTTTTCTCCCAGCATAAAACTGATAGTATTTTAATGTTTATTTTATAACTACAACAATCCTCCAAGTACCACTACTCCAACAGGAAAAGACTATCCGAAATAACAGAAAACGCTGGAAAAACTCAGCAGGCCAGGCAACATCCGTGGAGAGAGACATAGAGTCAACGTTTCGGGTTGAAACCCTTCTACAGAACGGAGTTTTTCCAGCGTTTTCTGTTGTTATTTCGGATTTCCAGCATCCGCAGTATTTTGCTATAGGAAAAGATTATCATTAAGTTCCCTACAAATATAATTAAAACAGACTTTTATTACTTAAGTGGTGTGACTAAAAGTCTGGGAGAACTTCTAGTGCCAATAGGTGCTGAAAAATTAGCTGAGCATACACGTTTAAACACCTGGAGCAGGGTGACAGATAGTGAGGGTGGGGTGAAGTAGAGGTGGTATTCACCACACAGGGCAGCTTATCAGAGTTGTTAATTAGTGCTGCCAACTAATAGGAAAGAAAGAACTATGCAAGATACTATCCAGTAAGAGAGAACACCACATACGATATAATGAGAACAGCCTAGGCTATTCAATGTACAATAATTAAAGTAGCAAGCACTCAGATTCTGACTGAAGTGCTATCTTTGTGCAAAATCCACCAGGAGATAATCTAAACTGAAATATAATTAGTTTACTCAAATAATGTAGTTGCTGACAGTATTTTACCTTTCAGCTATCTTTCCAGTCGTACCATTCACCACTTCCACTAAACCATCTGACTGGGACCAATTCAGACTGAGGGTTTTATGAACAGCATTTGGCTGGGAGGGATAGGCAGCTTCTGTAAGGCTTATTTGTGGTTTGCTGACAATGTAGAAGTTTGGGAGCTTTGAAGTCAGTGAGTCATCTACACGCTGCTTAATTGCAACCTCCACTCCTCGTGTGTCTATGCAGTTTGCATCACCTGGAAGATCAAAATAAAATATGATTTTACAAGCATTTGAATAGGTAGTTTTCATCCTTCATTTAATTGTTAAAATTAAGTTATAGGCAAAGTAAACAGTACAGGTAAGAGCTGACATAAACTGAAGCGGAAATCATTGGGAAGACTTTTAACAATCTTATAAGGCACAACAACTTGACTTTCCCACTCTGCACTATACAAGTGAGTTTCCAAAAGCCAGAGTAGACTTAGAACAGCACGGGGCGGGTGCATGTTTCGAACCGCTTTCTGGTGTAGGAGACATCAGGGAAATCCATCGTCATCAATAGAAGTCACAATTATGTTAATTGCTTGTACTCAAACAACAGACAACGTCTGTTAAAAGGTCAAGTGGATATTTTCCTCGGATTTAATAAGCAGCAGTGGTCTGTAATAGTAATCATTCTACTTTGCAAATATTTTAATCACTTTGCCAGCTTTGACCCACTTCGCTGATTGTAGTCAAATCTGGTCAAGTTCCAAGCTTTTGCATCCATATATTCTATATTTCTCAGTATTAAGTTTTATCTAAAAAAACAAAAAAGACTTGCATTTAAATAGCGCCTTTCGTGACCTCAGGACATGCCAAAGCGATTTATAGCCAATGAAGTACTTTTGAAATGTTGTCACTTTTGTAATGTAGGGAAACACAGCAGCTATTTCATGCAAGGCAAGCTCCCACAAAGAGCAATGCGATAATGACCAGATAATCTGTTTATTAGTGATGTTGGTTGAGGGATAAATATTGGTCAGCACACCGGGGAGAACACCCCCACTCTTCTTCAAAGTAGTGCCATAGGAACTTTTATGTCCACGCGAGAGGACAGGGTCGTGTTTAATGTTTCATCTGAAAACGGCACCTCAGACAGTGCAGCACTCCCTCAGTACTGCACTTGAGTGTCAGCATAGAATTTGTGCTCAAGTCTCTGGCTTGGGACTTGAACCCAAGACCTTCTGACTCAGATGGGAGAGTGCTACCACTGAGCCAAGGCTGACACAAATCTAGTCACCCAACTTCAAATAAATGGTGAAATACATGACACTAAACAATACTAGAGCTTCCAAAAGATGGTGACCAGTTTGTGAAGTTCTTAATGATAGAAGTGTATTAGACAGAAATGCGACTTTCAAGATTTTTGAATTTTTTCCAGTGTTTCAAGACATTTGTCAGCAACTTGGTTGTTCATACAGATAAAAGGTTAATTAACCCACAAAAGACTTTATTAGCCATATTTAAATTTTAGATTTGTTATGTATCTCTTCTTTTGCCTCTCCGAGAAGATCATATGGTTAGGGAGATAGGTCAATTCTAAATGTGGTTACACCATGTCCTGATGGGTCTTTTCCTGCCCTTTTTTTCTATGTCCCTAGCACTAATCAAACGTTTTATGTTAAGTGCATTTCCACATATGGAGAGACATCTGTGTATCAACTGCCAGCCTCTGGATTACAATGTTAATAGAAAATCAACCCTTCTTCGTGTTTTCACAACATACATACAGCGATAGGGCTCTTTGACTCTCAGAATTATAAAAATGAACAGCAATGATAAATGCAAAAGAGACTGAAAAAAAGCACTCAGTGACAAACATGGAGTATGTAAATGATCTGCTTTGGCCACAAGTCCACATCAACATCTGCTACCTCATCCAGTTTGACGTTGCCTCTTCAAGCTCTGTAGCAATTAACACCTCTGATAAACTGCCCTGTGTGGTGAGCACCACCTCTACTCCCCTCAGATCCTTAATTTTCCATTTCTGATTAACTCAGTCAATGCATACTGGTATCAAAAAACGTCCCTTCTATCTGTCACCAAGTTCCAAGTGCTTAAACTTATATGCTCCGCTGGTTTCAATCAAGCCTACTTCTTTTTCAGCACCAATCGGCACTAGAAGTTTTCCCAGACTGGTAATCTTGCAAAAACTTTCAGAGCTACGAAGTTGGTGCTAACTTTTAGCAGGTTCTTTCCTATGTGCTCCTAAGCTCTCCTCCACTTTGGCACCAAATCCACACCCAATCTTCTGTTATGGTCCACCCACCTGATATGATACCATCTTGCTTTAAAGGTCCTTTTGTAACAGCTGTGGATTTCTGAAGACGTAACTTTAAATAATTCTGCAGGTCCTGACCTGAATCAATCTCCAAATTAACCTCTTGTTTGGGTATTGCCATGTCCTACTCCCTCTGAATGCGAGTGAACTCTTTACCAACGAGGATTTAGAAGGAGCAAGGATTATGGGAATTTGTTGCCAAATTGAAGTTGGTCTTTTAATTGGAAGTTTACCCAAATTCTGAATTTCACCCTCCAGAGGTTGCTGATGCCAAAGTAGAACCCTTTCCACACATTTACAATAAAGCCTAGTCTATTCTATTTCCAGGGTTTGTGATACCGACAGTTTTCTGCCAGTGAAGAATTTCACAAAACGGGTGGAAAACCTTCTGGAGCGGGAGGGAAAGCAGTCAAAGTCGTGGCCCATGTCAGAACAAATGACATAGATACAAGAACGTTTGAAATCTTGCAAAGGAAATTTAAGGAACTAGGCATTCAATTGAGCAACAAGACCTGTAGATTTAGGAGAGGAAAAGCAAGAAGGTCAATAAGTGGCTGCATAGCTAGTGCAGGAAGGAAGAGTTCACATTCTTGGGGCACTGGAGTGATATCTGGAACTAGGGAGGGCTATACTGAAGGAACAGCCTTCACCTGAACCAAAATGGCACCGATGTTCTTGTCTAGAGGGTAAATAGAAGAGCTAGAGAGGATTTAAACTAATATGCAAGGGGAATGGGGAAAGTCTCGATTTGAGACTAGAGAGGGAGAACAGCTGCTGGGATAGCAGAACACTTAGCTGAAATAAATAGTAAGAAAATACTATGAGAGGAGAAAGGGAAAGAAACAGGTTATGAGATGGAAATAAATAAAAACACTGTTATAGAAGGGGCAAGGGATATCAAACAAATGAAAAAACAGGATAACTTTCCAAAAACTGGAGTCAAGATTGAATGGGGGTACAGGGCACAATTTCGAAATTTGCAGATGAAACGAAACTTGGAAGTTTAGTAAACAGTCAACAAGACAGTAATAGACTTCATGAAGACAGACAGGCTGGTGGAATGGACGGACACATGGCATATGAAATTCAACGCAGAGAAGTGTGGGGTGATACATTTTGGTAGGAAGAATGAGGAGAGACCATACATACTAAATGATACAATTTTAAAGGGAGTGCAAGAACAGAAAGACCTGGGGGTACTTGTGCACAACTCTTTGAAGGTAGCAGGACAGGGTAACAAAGCAGTTAAAAAAGCATATGCGATCTTGGGCTTTATAAATAGAGGCAGAGGCCGCGAATTTCCCAGCGGAGGCGGGATGGTGGCCTGAGAGATGGTTTCTGGGTTCGTCACAAACCTGGCTGCAGCCGCTCTGTAAATGGGATTTTCCCTTAATTGGCCTCGTTAAGCCCGCTCTGCAGGTTTCCCGGCCAATTAACAGGAAGCGGGTCTGATGGCGTCATTTGATGACGTGTCATCAGCCGGTTTCCTTAAAGGGACCACGTTCACATGAAGTTTGACAGTTGCTCTGTCAGCGTTTGACAGTATTGAGGTGCTGCAAACACTGACAAGCAATGTTCAAAAGTGGACGCTTGCACCCAGACTCTCCAATGACTCCCTCCAACGCAGCCTGGTGGGCAGGGATGTCGTCAGGAGTCCCTGGCTGTAGTGGCACCAACCTTTCAATGATCTCAGTGGATCACGAAATGTTACTGCAAAGCCACACTCAAACTCACCCTTCTGTGCCACTCAACACATCCCCATCACTCTGCCTTCCATACCCTTCTCCTGCACATCCTCACTCACACCAACTTACCTTGCACCTCCACCCAACCCGCTCTATCTATTTTTATCACTTCCCCATCTCAGTAGCCACCCCTCACACTCACCCTCATCCTACTGCAAGCATACCAACTAACAACACACAAGGATAAACACTTGAGAGGTTTAGCCAATGTCCATGTGAAAATTCTGGCAATGTGTTGTCATACAGTGAAATCTATTTTTCTAAAACTGACCCTTATTGGACAGATCTGAGCACACCTTGAGAAGTGTCTTAATGAGTTCCAGTGAATGTTCAGGCATAACTGCCCCCCACCCCCGCCACTATAGTGATGAGTGTGCACGGAATGGCGTCGACATTAAAGGGATGCTTCACGGTGCTGGTGTGGGATGGTGTCAACCTGGCGCATCATGTTAACAGCGTCAAGTGAAGTAAATCTGGCCATGGTGATGCCATCGCAGGCCTCCCAGGTAGCAATGCTGTCAGGGGCTGACGCCCTGTGTCTAGTGCAGCATCAGGTGATGGCAGAGAAGGTTGGTGCTGCTGGTGTGCCTGGTGATGTTGCGGCTGATTGTGGAAGGATTCGGAGGACCAAGGTCTGATTTTTTCAAGGGCACTGATGTTGTTCCAAAGATGGCAGCTGCAGGTGAGATGACAGAAGCGATCTGTCAATGGTGAGAGAAGTTCTTCCAATGAAGTGGCACTGCACATACAGTAGGATCTAAAAACTTGTAAGCTAAAGAAATCTCTGTATGTATTAAAAATGCAGTAACCAACATTTTCTGCGCTCTGAAACTCACCATCTGCAACGTGGCATCCTTTACACCACTTCTGCAGCTCTCAGCTTATCAGAAACATTAGAGCAGACTCAAATCACGCCAGGTTGAGCTGGCGTGTTTCCCGAACAGCGGGTAACCCGTGGGGGAGAACGTAAAATTGGAAGGAAGCCTCAAAATAGTTTTAAATTGGCTCTTAACAAGCCATTTAACAAGCTCAATTGTATCCCCCGCCGCTTGATGTCGGGTCAGTTCTCCGCTGACAGATCCGATGAAAGGATTATTACTATTCCTAGCCCCTTTAGGGATACCCCGGATCAGGCGTATTCCCCAGGCGTTCACTTTCAACTAAAGTTTGAGGTAGCCGAACCCTAAAGATGCTTAATTGAGTTTAAAGGATTATCTCTCCCTAAAGGAAAGGAACAACCTGAAAATGTTACCGTCCTCCAGATAGCACTTTTAATAAGTTTAGCTGGACTGTAACGTTCCGGATATTATGAGGGTCTGGAAAACTCCTCCAGAATTCTGCAACTCCTCACCAAAGAGTGTACAGAGATTGAGTTCGCAAGTTTGATACAGAAGTATTATGTGAGACAATTCTAAAAATATATAGATTTATTAAAGAACCGACATGTATTTTACAGTTGGTGAGTCAATCGCAACATTAAGGGCTCAATTTTAACGCAGCCGACAGGCGGGCTTTTAGGCGCATGGGGGGTTAAAATCGCAAAACCTGGGGGTCGGGACCCCCCCGCCTGGTTCCCGCCTCTACGCCATTTTAACCTAGATGTGTCTGATGGACCCGAATCAGGCCCTTAAACAGCACTAATTGGCCTTTATAATCCCATTTTAACAGGCGCTTGCCTATTTAACCCTTTTCCCACGTAAAACACGCCTGGTGGGGATCACGCCTGTGAAACCTGGCGTGAACACGATTAGCTTGCTGACTATCAGTTGCAGGTCCAACATTAAAGAGGATATTTGATCAGTCATCATTTGCAGGTGGCAGGACTTTGTTGTCTCAGGTCTGGGGCAACGTTTACCAGGCCTAACCACACCTGTGGAAGGTTGGAGCCTCACACACTTCTCCAGTGTGACCTCCTGCGAGACCCCTCTCGCCACCCTCACTCAGCACTTCCTCAACTGAGGCATCTACCAGAAGCATGGGAGGCCTTTTTTACCTTCCCCTCTTGGCATTAGAGGACCTCCAGCCCCATTCACGAAATGACACATGCCACAATTGCAGAAGTTGCCATCAGAATTTTTATGAAAAACAAACTGATGGCATTTTTACAAAATACACAGCATTTCACCCAAGTGACTACCCTTGTGACTATTTGTGCTTTATTTTCCTCTTACGCGTGCTCCTACGTAGTGCTTCCCCTGTGGCTTCAGCAGATGTGGAGGCCCCTTGCTCACTTTCCTGCTGCTCCTGTCTCGACACCTTTGGCGGGCGTCCTCTGGGGTGGCGAGCCTGTGAGGGCTCGCCAGCAGTCTGCTGCTCCTGTGGCTGTGCAGGGATTGAGACCTCTATCTCCTTTGGGTGTGGACTCTGCCGGGGCTCTGCAGTGGCATGGAAGTGTGAGCGTTTGGAGAGGAGCCCCCACTTCCTTGAGGTCTGCCACCAACCTCCGTCTCATAGGTCAGGTCCCCCTCAGTGCCTGCAAGTGGCTTGAGAGCAGCATGCCGCACATCAGGGGGGCCATGGGGACCCATATCTACAATGGCAGTCCTACTCAGAAGGACTTCTATGAAGGTCTGGTTTCTCTGTTCAATAGATGCCCATCGCTCCTCAAGAGATGTCATTCTATTCTGAACACTCACCATGTTTTCCATACCCTGGCGACTAACCTCCTCCATGGCCCTAGCCCTCCTCTCCTCTACGGTAGCCAGCCTTACCATGGAGGCAGCAATCATTTGCACGTAGGTAGCCATCCTTTCCATGTTGATGCGTTCATGCGCCACTGACTCCACAAAGGCTCTGCTCATGTTCGCTATGGACTCCTCCATTCGCTCCACACTCGCAGCGACCCTGGAGACAAAACCTGCCAGAGACTCCTGCATCTGTACATGGAGTTCCATCACCTCTGATCTTACGGATGGACCCAGAGGCAGAGGGTCGACATGCAGCTGAGCCGAGCTGGCAGAGTCCTGCGCCCTCCGACGAGGACTCTCCACTGCTGTCCCTGTCTCCACAATCTGCTGATGCTCACTTGTGAGCTGTGATACACCAGGTGACAACTCTACTCTATGTCCCGAAGGTCCCACCGAGGTGTGAGTGTCTGCGCTGGTGCTGGGTGCGCTTATTTCTGCTGACGCTGCGCCCTCAGAGGTTGCAGATTCCTCTGAGGAGTCTGGCTGCGTAGGCTCTTCCTCCTGCACACTGGGGACAGGGACTCTTGATGGTCCTGTGGGGGGAGTCAAGGAAAAAGTTAGAGATGTGATCCTAAGGTTATATGCACATTGCATTTTGCAGATGATCATAAGTCCATATGATGTAGCTTCAGAATCATTATCAGCGACTCATGCAATGCCAATGAGAGAGATGGAAAACTATTCTGTCACCAGCTTGCGGGGGATGCTCCTGTCTGTCCTTCCCCAACGCCCACATCTTGGTCAGCCCCGGCAATCTCCAGGATGCCTTCCTCCCAGGGGGTGAGCTGGGGCGGCCCTCCTCCTGTCCTGGCTCGCTCTCTCCTGTTGTGAGCTCTCTTTTCCTGCAATGAGGGAGACAAGTGGAGGTTGAGTGAGAATGAAGGAGTAAGTGCAGAGATTGCATAGCATAGATACTTAGAAGGAGACAAAGATGGAGTGAGGTTGCAATACCAAGGGCCCTCCCTGTGTGTAGTCAGTTGTGTTCAAAGCATCAGAGAGGGTGTGTGAGGGCTGCATGGTGGAATAGTTCTGTGAATGTGAGCAGAGAGAGAGAGGGAGGGAATGGGTAAAGATGCATGGATGTGAGTGTCTAGTGGGATGTGCAGGAAGAGATTGCTGAAGCTGAGTGCTGGTGAGGAAAGACAATGGGGATCAGATTGAGGGTGATGGAAACTTCATACAGTACTTACTTTTCCAGTGCGAAGGTGGTCATGGAATCTTTTCCTGCACTGCAACCACATTCTTCGTGTGAGCCCCAAGCAGTTGACTTGACCTGCCATCTGTAGCCACACAGCCTTGGTCTGACTGGGAGGCCTCTTCCTCCCTGAAGAAGGGAACAAGACCTCCCTGTGGGCCCTAGCACCATCCAGTAATACCTGGAGTGAAGCCTCATCAAATTTGGGGGCAGATCTGGCCCTACCGCTGGCCGTTGCTCCTGCAGGCTCCTGTGCCATCTTAATGGTGAAGTTTGGGAGCCTGCAGAAGAAGCAAGGCTTGCTGCGGACCTTAAAAGCAGCAACAATGATGACATCATATTCTGCGACTTTCTGACGAAATACTCAATTGCCAAGGCTTCCCACACGTTGGAAATCAATTGGCCAATTGAGTTAAAATTGCATCAATCTCACAGACCCATTTAGAATCGTGTGGGAATCACTAAATTCGGGGAACCCGCCAATTCCCCGCACCCGAGATAAAATCGACCCCCAACAGTTCCAAAAAGAGAAAGCTTTTCAATCTTATCAGAGATCCTTATTCTCAAATCTTAACTTCGCTACAGTTTTACAGTTCTTAGTTTATTCAGGATATCCACCAAAATCAAATACAGTACCTTGATCCCCGAGATACAGAGTTGGAGACTTACAGAACTAGTTCTGAAGCCGAGAATCGTTTTGCCCCTTCAATCGAGTCTATTATCCCATTTAAAAGTTCAATATTTATACTCTTTTTCAGTGGTATTTCCTTTGAAGTTTTCTGCTGATGTAAGCTAATTATCTCTAGTCATTTTTCTGCTGACCCCTGCTATTCTTACAGTCACCTCAGCTGGTAGCATTACAGACTTATGTCTCTATCCCAAGCTTACCATAAAAACGGTGTGACAGCAGGTGTTTCTATTTGATGTCATTGTTACGAAGGCCTTCTGTTTGTGCTCTTGCAATTAGAACACTTTAACTAGGGTGATCTATGCAATTCTTAGTCACCTCAGCTGGTTGTAACACGGAATCGTGTCTCTCCTCCATAGGTGTTCTAAGTTTAACATAAAAAAGGTGTAACTGCAGGTGTGTTTTACTTGATGTCATTTTCATGAAGGTTTTTTACTTTTATGTGCTCCTTTACAAGGTGTAAATTAAAACACCTTCTTCTGGGTAACTATTGTCTTGTTCCCAAAGATTCAGACGCCTTTAACCTTCTGTTTCAATAAAGTTATTGATTCAGTGTCAACAACTATCTTATCTCTATTACCTGAATTACTGTAACAGCTTTTTCAGTTCGGTTTCTAGATTTCCAGACCCAGTTTGTCATGTTTTAATAAGGCCAGAATTCTTTCATAGAATGGTGTATTTTTCTGAATAGGTTATATGGCTTATTCCTTCACACCGATACCTGGGAGACTCGCGTGGAGGCGGGTTGATGGCGGGTTTCCTACCTGCTGTCAATCTTTGCCATTTTGACAGTGGACCCGCCTCCAAACCCACCCTCTGAGCGCTGGCAAATTCGCGGCCATAAAGTACAAAAGCAAGGAAGTTATGCTAAAACTAAAACCCGCGTTTGGTCCCAGCTGGAATATTGTGTCCAATTCTGGGCACCACACTTTAGGATGGACGTGAAGGCTTTGGAGAAGGTACAGAACAGATTTATTAGAATGGTTCCAGGGATGAGGGATTACATTTACGTGGATAGATTAGAGAAGTTGAGGGTTGATCTCCTTTGAGCAGAGAAGGCTAAGAGGAGATTTGTTAGAGGTGTTTCAAATCATGAAGGATTTAGAGAGAGTAAATAAGGAGAAACTGTTTCCAAAGGCTGAAGGGTCTAAAGCAAGAGGGCACAGATTTAACGTGATTGGCAAAAGAACCAGAGGCAACATGAGGAAAAAGTGACAAAAGTACACAACGAGTGGTTAGGTTTTGGAATGCAAGGGTGGTGGATACAGATTCAATAGTAGCCTGCAAAAGGGAATTGGATAAATACTTGAAGGAGAAAAAAATACAGGATATGGGGAAAGAGCAGGGAATGGAACTAACTGGGTTGCTCTTCGAAAGAGCTGGTGCAGACTCGATGGGCTGATTGGCCTCCTTCTGTGCTGTACTAGTCTATGATTCTATGTAAATACACAAAATTGGAGCGTCAAAAAGCATTAAAATCTATGGGAGTGTATTGCTGTGTTAAGGTGGCACACTGATAAGTATAGTTGCTTTCCAAGGCAATTTAACAGCTGCTCCACAATACCGAGCCAGAAGTAAACGTTTTGGTAGGGGGGGGTTACAGAACAGCTGGCAACAGGTGGGAAAATTTATGTAGGGCTAGGAGGAGCATTCCTGTTCCTCCTGGCCCCACAAGAATCAGTGTCACGTTTTCTTTTGGACATTTAGGAGTGACCTCCAACAATACGTTTAAGGTTTGCTGGTTAGGCGGCTTCTTCTTTTGTATGGCAGTAGCAAAGCAAATCAAATGTCAATATCTAAGTCAGATATCCAGGCCAAAGCTTCCTGCGTAACAGTGTGGATATCTTGTAGGCTGCCTGTGAATTTCCTGAGGGCAGTGCTCAATGATGTGCTCCAGGGTCTGATTAGGAGCTCCACAGTCACATGATGGGGATGCTTTAATCTTCCATCTATGTAGAAGGTGGCAGCATCTAGCTATTTAGGAGTCAATGCTCGATCGCACCCTGTCGTATAGGCAGCATCTCCAGAACCTTGGGAGGAAACTAAAAAGTAGGGTCAACTTGATCCAGAAACTCGCCAGATACACATGGGGAGCAAAACTCAAACCCTCCATATGGCAGCACTCGCCCTGGTGTACGCTGCGTACGTTTGTGTGTGTGTGCTAGGCCGATGTAGCAGAGCCTGGTCTCCAATCGTCTTGGATCCCCTTGCCATTGGACCAAGACCTTGCACCGTCAAGCCCGTGTGGTAGCTGCTGTGCAACGGCCACCCCACGTTAAAAGAATTCACGCACAGGCATCTTCCACCCTTTAAAATGAAGTTCGGGACCTGGAACGTCAGGATCCTCATGAACAACCCCAACAGCGGCAGGCCGGAATCGTTGCCCGGGAGCTCAGACGCTTCGACATTGACATCGCCGCCCTAAGTGAGACCCGGCGGGCAGGGGAAGGCCAGCTCAAGGAGCAAGGCGGTGGTTACACCTTCTTCTGGAAAGGCAAACCTGAAGAATGACGCCGCCTCCATGGGGTAGGCTTCGCCATAAAAAAATAAGCTAGTTGAACGTCTCAGAGACTCCCCTTGTGGAATAAACAAACGCCTCATGACTCTACGGCTCACCCTAGCCCGGAACCAGTGCGCTGCGGTCATCAGTACGTACGCCCCATCACTGGAAGCCACAGACGAGACCAA
This sequence comes from Somniosus microcephalus, assembly GCF_052327205.1. Lineage (NCBI taxonomy): Eukaryota > Metazoa > Chordata > Chondrichthyes > Squaliformes > Somniosidae > Somniosus > Somniosus microcephalus. The sequence goes on from NC_140988.1 coordinate 60,939,427, forward strand.
AAAGGAATTCTACTCCAGCCTCGAACAATCCCTGTCCCGAGTCCCAATGGGCAACAAGCTGATCCTCCTTGGCGAATTCAACGCCAGAGTTGGAAAGGACACAGACCTCTGGGGAGGTGTGATCGGCAGAGAGGGGGTAGGGAAAGCCAACTCCAATGGTACCCTCCTCCTGGCGAAATGCTTAGAACATGGCCTTGTCATAACCAACACCTTGTTCTGTCAGAGAGATAAGTACAAGTACAAGGCTTCATAGCAACACCCTTACTCCAAGCACTGGCATCTGCTGGACTACGTCATCGTCCGAGCGAAGGACTGCAAGGTCTTCTGCAACACCCGCGCCATGACAGGAGCTGACAACTGCTGGACAGACCACTGCCTAATCCGGTCTGTCATCTCCACCAAAGTAGCCCCAAAACAGCGGCAGCAACAGAAGCAATGCCGCAGGAAAATCAACGCTGGAGCACTCAAAGATCCTGCTAAGAAAGCCCTATTCAGCCTGCGCCTCACAACCAACCTGATGACGCCCAGTGATGCAGAGACACATGCCTGGTCTGCACTCAAGGCCTCCATAATCAGCATCTGTGAAGAGACGCTCGGTCACTCGACCAGGAAACACCAAGACTGGTTCGACGAGAACGACCAGGAGATCCAGGAGCTAATAAGCCACAAGCGCAAGGCATTCCTGATCTGGAAACAGCAACAGAACTCGAGAGCAAGAAAGCAGCTCTACAGATGCCTGAAGGCCGAGGTCCAACAAAAAACTCGCGATCTAAAGAACAGTTGGTGGGTGGAGAAAGCGCAGGAGATCCAGCAGCTAGCTGACAACCACGATGTGTGTGGATTCTTTAGCGCAGTCAAGACCACCTACGGCCCAAGCACCCAAGATCCTACCCCACCGCAGGCAAAGAATCGAGAGGTACTCATCAAGGACAGAGAGGCAGTCAGTGCCCGCTGGAAGGAGCACTTCGAAGATCTCCTTAACCGAGACTGTGTCTTCGACGCGAGTGCCCAAAACGCCATCCCGCAGCATGCTACCCGTCAGGACCTCAGCACAATCCCAGCCGGGCATGAGGTTGAAAAGACCATCCGACAACTGAAGAACAAGAAGGCTTCAGGAGGAGATGGAATCCCCGCCGAGGCGCTAAAACATGGCGGAGAAGCACTATTGGCGTGAATACATGAACTCATTTCTCTTATTTGGGAGGAGGAGAGCATGCCGGGGGTCTCAGAGACGCCGTAATCGTGACCATCTTCAAGAAAGGTGACAAGTCCAATTGCAGTAATTACAGAGGAGTCTCCCTGCTGTCTGCCACAGGGAAAGTCATCTCAAGAATCCTCCTCAATCGCCTTCTCCCAGTGGCTGAAGAGCTCCTCCCAGAGTTGCAATGCAGATTCCGCCCACTAAGGGGCACAATGGACATGATCTTCACCTCGCGTCAACTACGAGAGAAATGCAGCGAACAGCACCAACCGCTGTACATGGCCTTCTTTGACCTCACAAAGGCCTTCGACACCCTCAACCATGAGGGATTATGGATTGTCCTCCTCAAATTCGGCTGCCCTCAAAAGTTTGTCACCATCCTCCGCCTGCTTCACGATGACATGCAAGCCGTGATCCTGGCCAATGGATCCACCACAGACCCAATTCACGTACGGACCGGGGTCAAGCAAGTCTCTGTCATCGCACCAACGCTCTTCTCGATCTTCCTTGCTGCAATGCTCCATCTCACCCTCAGTAAGCTCCCCGCTGGAGTGGAGCTAATCTACAGAACAAATGGGAAACTGTTCAACCTCCGTCACCTCCAGTCCAAGGTTGTCCCATCCTGTCATCGAATTACAGTATGCAGACGACGCTTGCGTCTGCGCACACTTGGAGGCCAAACTCCAAACCATCGTCAACACCTTCACCGAAGTGTACGAGAGCATGAGCCTTACACTAAACATTCGTAAGACAAAGGTCCTCTACCAACCTGCCCCCGCCACACAGTACTGCTCCCTGATTATCAAAATCCATGATGAGGCCTTGGACAACCTGGGCCACTTTCCATACCTCTGGAGCCTACTGTTAATAAGGGCAGACGTCGATGATGAAGTCCAACACCGCCTTCAGTGTGCCAGTGCAGACTTTGGTCGCCTGAGGAACATAAGAACATAAGAAATAGGAGGAGTAGGCCAATCGGCCCCTCGAGCCTGCTCCACCATTCAATAAGATCATGGCTGATCTGATCCTAACCTCAAATCTTCTATCACTCTCCATCCACCCGAGCCCATGTAATCTCCCAAGAGAGGCGAAAAACCAGATAAAAGACCCAATGGCCAATTTGGGAGAAAAAAATCTGGGAAATTCCTCTCCGACCCATCTAGGCGATCGAAACTCGTCCAGGAGATCACTCTGTCCCTATATTTTCTACAGTACTTACCTTCTGTAAAGGCGATCTCCACCCCAGCCAGGAACAGGAATAAAACCATCTCCTGAAATCTAACACAGAATTAGAACACAGTAGGAGCAGAACCAGGCTACACGGCCCCTGGGCCCACTCCACTACCCACAGGGCCATGACCATTCCGAACCTAGACTCATGTCCAATTTCCTGCCCGCTCCCCGTAACCCTTAATTCCCTTTACTTCTAGGAAACTATCTATTTCTGTTTTAAATTTATTTAATGATGTAGCTTCCACAGCTTTCTGGGGCAGCAACTTCCACAAACCTACCACCCTCAGTGAAGAAGTTTCTCCTCATCTCAGTTTTGAAAGAGCAGCCCCTTATTCAAAGATTATGCCCCCTAGTTCTAGTTTCACCCATCATTGGGAACATCCTCACCGCATCTACCCGATCAAGCCCCTTCACAATCTTATATGTTTCAATAAGATCGCCTCTCATTCTTCTGAACTCCAATGAGTAGAGTCCCAATCTACTCAACCTCTCCTCATATGTCCATCCCTCATCCCCGGGATTAACCAAGTGAACCTTCTTTGTATTGACTCGAGAGCAAGTATGTCTTTTAAGTATGGACACCAAAACTGTATGCAGTATTCCAGGTGCGGTCTCACCAATACCTTGTACAACTGCAGCAATACCTCCCTGTTTTTATATTCTATCCCCCTAGCAATAAAAGCCAACATTCCATTGGCCTTCTTGATCACTTGCTGCACCTGCATACTAACTTTTTGAGTTTCGTGCACCAGGATCCCCAGATCCCTTTGTACTTCAGTACTTTCCAGTTTCTTGCCATTAAGATAATAACTTGCTCTATGATTTTTCCTGCCAAAGTGCATAACCTCTCACTTTCCAGTATTGTATTCCATCTGCCAAATCTCTGCCCACTTACTTAGCCTGTCTATGTCCCTTTGCAGGTTTTTTATGTCCTCCTCACTCACTACTTTCCGTCCCATCTTTGTATCATCTGCAAACTTTGATATGTTACACTCGGTCCCCTCCTCCAAATCGTTAATATAGATTGTAAAGAGTTGGGGACCCAGCACTGACCCCTGCGGAACACCACTAGTTACTGGTTGCCAGTCTGAGAATGAACCATTTATCCCAACTCTCTGCTTTCTGTTAGAGAGCCAATCCTCCACCCACGCCAGAATATTACCCCCAATCCCGTGATTTTTTATCTTGAGCAATAATCTTTTGTGTGGCACCTTGTCAAATGCCTTTTGGAAGTCTAAATACACTACATCCACTGGTTCCCTTTTATCCACCCTGTATGTTACTTCCTCAAAAAACTCAAGCAAATTTGTCAAACATGACTTCCCCTTCATGAAACCATGCTGAGTTTGTCCTATTAAATTATGTTTATCCAAATGTCCCGTTACTGTCTCCTTAATAATTGACTCTAACATTTTACCAACCACAGATGTTAGGCTAACAGGTCTATAGTTTCCAGCCTTCTGCCTACTACCCTTTTTAAATAAGGGTGTTACATTAGCAGTTTTCCAATCTGCCGGGACCTTTGCTGAGTCCAGGGAGTTTTGGAAATTTATTACCAATGCATCCACAATCCCTACCGCCACTTCCCTCAAGACCCTAGGATGCAAGTCATCAGGTCCAGGGGATTTATCCACCTTGAGTCCCATTATTTTACCAAGTACCACTTCCTTAGTGATTTTAATCGTATTTAGCTCCTCCCCCCCAGAGCCCCCTGTTTGTCCAGTGTTGGGATATTCTTAGTGTCCTCTACCGTAAAGACTGATACAAAATAATTGTTCAGCGCTTTTGCCATCTCCATGTTTCCCACCATTAATTTCCTGGTCTCATCCTCTAAGAGACCAACATTTACTTTAGCCACCCTTTTTCTTTTTATATAACTATAGAAACTTTTGCTGTCTGTTTTTATATTTTTTGCTAATTTACTTTCATAATCTATCTTCCCTTTCTTAATCAATCTTTTAGTTATTTTTTGCTGTCTTTTAAAGACTTCCCAATCTTCTATCCTCCCACTAGATTTGGCTACCTTATATGCCCTTGTTTTTAGTCGGATACTATCCTTAATTACTTTACTTAGCCACGGATGGCTATCTTTTCTTTTACACCCTTTTTTCCTCAGTGGAATATTTTTTTTTTGGAAGTTGTAAAATAACTCCTTAAATGTACACTACTGATCATGTACCATCTTACCCTTTGATCTATTTTCCCAGTCCACTCTAATCAATTCCACTCTCATACCTTCATAGTCTCCTTTATTCAAGCTCAGCATGCTTGTTTGAGATCCAACCTTCTCACCCTCTAATTGAATATGGAATTCAACCATGTTATGGTCACTCATTCCAAGGGGATCCTTTACTAGGACATTTTTAATTAATCCTGTCTCATTACACAGGACCAAATCTAAGGTTGCTTGCCCCCTGGTCGGTTCAGTTACATACTGCTCAAGAAACCCATCCCTAATACACTCAATGAACTCATCCTCAAGGCTGCTCTTCTGCCCAATTTGATTTGTCCAGTTAATATGATAATTAAAATCCCCCATAATTATAGCTGTTCCCTTATTACAAGCCTCAACTATTTCCTGATTAATACTCCGTCCAACAGAGTTGCAACTGTTCGGAGGCCTATAGACTATACCCACTAGTGTTTTTTTCCCCTTATTATTCCTTATCTCCACCCAAACTGTTTCACTATCCTGCTCCTTTGACCCAATATCATTTCTCTGTATTATAGTGATTCCTTCCTTTATTAACATAGCCACCCCACCTTCCTGCCTGTCCTTCCTGATTGTTAAATAACCTGGTATGTTTAATTCCCAGTCATGGTCACCCTGCAGCCATGTTTCTGTAATGGCCACAAGATCATACCCATATGTCGTTATTTGTGCCGTTAACTCATTCATTTTGTTACGAATGCTATGTGCATTCAGATAAAGAACTTTCAAATATGTTTTGTAACACTTAGTTCCTGTTTTTTCCCCTTTTAGTACTTTACTTTTTACTCCATACCTTCTGTCCCTTCCTGACACGTTCTGTTTTTTAATTCCCCCACTGCTACCTAAGTCTATGACCTTCTCCGTTGTCATTTCTATTATTTGCTCTCTAGAAACCTCCCCCCCACTAATTAGTTTAAAGCCCTCTCTACAGCCCTAGTTATATGATTCGCCAGGACTCTAGTCCCAGCACTGGCCAAGTGGAGTCCATCCCAACAGAACAGCTCCCTCCTGTCCCAGTACTGGTGCCAGTGTCCCAAGAAGCAAAACCCATTTCTCCCACACCAGTCTTTGAGCCACGCATTTAACTCTTTAATTTTATTTATCCTAGCCAAATTCGCTCGTGGCTCAGGTAATAACCCAGAGATTATTACCCTTGAGGTTCTGTTTTTTAATTTGACCCCTAGCTGCTCATACTCCTTTAACAGAACCGTCTTCCTTGTCCTATCTACGTCGTTTGTACCAACATGGACCATGACAACTTGATCCTCCCCCTCCCACTCCAAGTTTCTTTCCAGCCCAGAAGAAATATCCTTAACCCTGGCGCCGGGCAGGCAGCACAGCCTTCGGGACTCCCGCTCTTGACTGCAGAGAACCCTATCTATCCCCCTAATGATACTATCCCCTACCACTACAACATTTCTTTTTACTCCCTCCACTTGAATGGCCCCCTGTACCACGGTGCTGTGGCCAGGTTGCTCATCCTCCCTGCAGTCCCCGCTCCCGCCCTCACAGGGAGTAAGAACCTCGATCCTGCTTGACAAGAGCAAGGGCTGCGTCTCCTTCAACACTACATCCTGGATCCTTGTACCTTCCTCACTCGTAGTCACACCGTCCTGTCCCTGACCACGGACTACATCTGCAGTAATTAATTTCATAGGTGTGACCACCTCCTGAAACATAGAGTCCAGGAACTTCTCCCCCTCCCTCATGTGTCACCGTGTCTAAAGCTCAGTCTCAAGCTCTTTAACATGGAAGTTGAGTTCCTCTAGCAGCAAACACTTATCGCAAATGTAATCACCGTGAGCCTCAATGGGGTCCACCAGCTCCCACATTTCGCAACAGTGACACATCACCTGTTCACCCATATCTTATGTAATTAATTAAATTTATTATTATTAGTTATGAAGACCCTCTGCCCCGATGTAGATGATACTATTACACCACTATTCAATAGGACTTACCAACTTAAAGGAATAAAAGAGAAGGAAGAAAACCAACCAACCAGCTGATCACCAACCTCCTCCTTGAATACTGTCTGTGGGGCCTGTTTGGTTGACTCGTCTCGCTGCTCCGCTTCCGCAGTGCTGTCTAAGCCTTTAGGAAGAGTGTTTGAAGACCAGGACCTAAAACCCAGCACCAAGCTCATGGACTACAGAGCAGTAGTGATACCCGCCCTCCTGCATGTTTCAAAGAAATGGACCATGTACAGCAGGCACCTCAAAGCACTGGAGAGGTACCACCAACGCTGCCTCCGCAAGATCCTGCAAATCCATTGGCAGGATAGGCACACCAATGTCAGTGTTCTTGCTCAGGCCAATATCCCCAGCATCAAAGCTTTGACCACGCTCGATCAGCTCCGATGGACGGGCCACACCGTCCACATGCCCGATATGAGATTCCCAAAAGAAGCGCTTTACTCGGAGCTCTGACACAGCAAGAGAGCCCCAGGTGGGCAGAGGAAACACTTCAAGGACACTCTCAAAGCCTCCTTGAAAAAGTGCAACATCCCCACCGACACCTGGGAATCCCTGGCCCAAGACCCCACAAAGGAGGAGAAGCATCCGGGAAGGCACCGAACACCTCGAGTCTCTTCGCCGGGAGCAAGCAGAAGCCAAGCGCAAACAGCGGAAGGAGCGCACCCCACCCACCCGCCCCTTCAACCACCGTCTGCCCCACCTGTGACAGAGACTGTAGGTCCTGCACTGGACTAATCAGTCACCTGAGAACTAATTTTTAGTGTGAAAGCAAGTCATCCTCGGTTCCGAGGGACTGCCTAAGAAGTACGCTACAGCGGAGTATTGCACTCCAGCATGGCTACTAAGTCCGTGTGTCAAATCCGTTGATGTCCAGCTGAATTCTACTATGAGAATTATCACCGGTACGCTTTTATCGACACCAACACCTTGGCTGCTCATGCTTGCAAACATCGCACCACCACACCTACGCCACGAATATGCAGGCTCCAGAGAATACAACCGCTACACCAGCAAAGACATGACATCCAGACCAACTTGAATAACCTACCACCAACCCATCTCAAATGTAGAAGGCCAGTTTGGACCATCACCGAAACCCTTCAGTGATCTCCCCATAGCTTTGATGACCGATGGCGAAATGTTTGGAAGAAATGTGACATACCGAATGGATTCCTGAAAGAGGACCCCACAGTACAACCTGACGGATCAAACCTTCCTTGCAAACAATAGACAACCATCAACCGGCTCAGAACCGGTCAGAGAAGATGCAGGTTAGGCTCCACATCCATGCACTGCCCACTGGTATCTGAAAATTGCATTGGTGTCCTACAACTGGCATAGGACCATGATACCTAAATTTAATAAGGCTGCTACAGTTTTGGGCGGGAGTGCAGGCCGCCCATTTCGAGGCCAGCTTGAAAATAGAGTTGGGCAGGCTTCAGGCAGTAAGTTCTTCTTAAACAGTCGTCTACCTACCATCCTGTTTTTCAGCGTGAACGGGCAATAGGCAGATGAAATTCACTCACTTTTTTTCTCGTCCAATATGGAAAGAATAAATACTTAACTTAGTTCTGGGAAATAAAGTGGGGCAAATAACTAATGTGAAAATATAACAATTGGGAAATACTGATCACAACATAGTTAGAATCAGTGTAAAAAAGGACAATGAAGAGATAAGGATGCTGGACTGGGAAAAGGTAAAGTTCAGTGAAATACAAGGGGATTTGTCATATGATAAAATTAGAGTTAACAATTTTAAAAATCATCATGAAGAATATAGAAAGTGTTGCAGGGGGTTGAAGAGGGAAATTCTGAAAAAAAAAGTATTAGCAGAAAAATATAAAAGGAAATAGGAAGGGCTTCTATAAGTGTATAAAAAGTAAAAGAATAGTCAAAGGGTGAGATCAGGACCACTCAGGAACTGCAATTGTGAAAGATAAAGGTTGATGGCAATATTAAATTAAGGCTTTGCACCAGTTTTACAAATGATGGTAGAAGTGAGAACATATGTGCACAATTGATAGAAGTAACTTTAGAAAATAAATTGGATCAGAAAACATTTGCAGAATTCAAGGCGGATAACATAAAAGGTAATCCGAAAGTCTTCTATTGGCATATAGATAGTAAAAGGGTAGTAAGAGGAGGGGTGGGGCCGATTAGGGACCAAAAAGGAGACCTATGCATGGAGGCAGAGGGTATGGCTGAGGTACTAAACAAGTACTTTGCATCTGTCTTCACTGTGGAAGAGGATGCTGCCATAGATATAGTAAAGGAGGAGGTAGTGGAGATACTTGATAGGATAAAAATTGATAAAGAGGTGGTATTAGAAAGGTTGGCTGTCCTTAAGGTAGATAAGTTACCAGGAGCGGATGGGATGCATCCTAGGATGCTGAGGGAATCGAGAGGGGAAATCGCGGAGGTACTGGCCATAATATTCCAATCCTCCATAGCTACGGGGGTGGTGCCAGAGGACTGGAGAATTGCAAATGTTACACCATTGTTTAAAAAAGGGTGTAAAGATAAACCCAGCAACTACAGGCCAGTCGGTTTGACCTTGGTAGTGGGGAAGCTTTTAGAAACAGTAATCAGGGACAAAATTAACAGTCACTTGGGGTTGGTTCCCCAGGGGTCGGTTTAGGACCACTGCTTTTCTTGATATATATTAATGACTTGGACATGGGTGTACAGGGCACAATTTCAAAATCTGCAATGAAACAAAACAGTGAGGAGGAGAGTGATAGACTTTAGGAAGACATAGACAGCCTGGTGAAATGGGCGGACACGTGGCAGATGGAATTTAACACTGAAAAGTGTGAAGTGATACATTTTGGTAGAATAAAATGAGAGGACATATAAACTAAATGGTACAATCCTGAAGGGGGTGCACAAACAGAGAGACCTGGGGGTATGTGTGCACAAATCGTTGAAGGTGACAGGATTTTACAGGAAACTTGGTATAAAGGAAAAGGACACACTGGATGTCCCCAAGGGTACACTGAGCTGGTGGTCCCCTCCAATAAATTACCAAGAGTAACCCAAGGCAGAGACTCCGGAGGCATACTGATCTGGTTTAAAACAGAACTTAAGAATTACATCAAATTTATAAAAAAGGACGAAAACCACATATGGCTCAAAATTGAGAGGGAGATTATCTCTAACACCCAAGACGTTTACATTTGCGCACTTTATATCCCCCCCAATGGAATCCCCATACTTTAAAGAGGACACCTTCTCCAACATAGAGGGGGAAATTACCCAATACCAGGCCCAGGGGAACGTGTTGATCTGTGGGGACCTCAATTCAAGAACTGGCGAAGAACCAGACTTCACCAATAATCAGGGAAACAATTACGTATTCGGGAATAACCACTTCGATATCCCTTCCCTCCCATACAGGCATAACTGCGACAAGCAGACAAATACCAACGGAAAACAGCTCCTACAGCTCTGTCGAAGCCTGGGTCTGTACATTGTCAATGGTAGGTTCATAGGAGACCTCCTAGTTAGATCGACCTATTGCTCACCTCTTGGCTGCAGCACCGTAGACTATATGATTACAGATTTGGACCCATCCTCTTTCAGAGCATTCAGTCAAACCACAAACAACACTGTCAGATCACAGTCAAATTACTATGTATCTTAAAAAGACAGAAACAAACAACATAGAAACACAACCCAGTAAACTGTACAACACCAAAAAATCGTACAGATGGGCCAAAAACGACACAGAAAAATACCAGAAAGCAATTAGCAATGAATCAACTCAAGCTCTCTTGGACACCTTTCTGGATAACACATACACTCACAATAAAGAAGGCGTAAACCGGGCAGTGAATAACCTAAACAATATTTTTGATAATTTGGCAACAAGGTCAAACTTGAAAGCTTGCAAGAACAAATCCAAAACAAAAAACTATGAAAAATGGTTTGACCCAGATTGCCATAACATGAGGAAAAAACTTAGAAAAATATCAAACCAAAAACACAGACATCCAGAAAACGAGGAATTACGCCTTACTTATTGCCAGACACCAACACAATACAGAAACACACTCAGAACCAAAAAAGAGCAATATATTAAGAACACACTCAGCTCCATTGAGGAATCCATTGATTCCAATTGTTTCTGGGACAACTGGAATACACTACACAAAAAACACGACGAATTGGCCATTCAAAATGGGGACACATGGGAAAACCACTTTGAAAAATTATACCAGAAAAACACACTAAGGCCAGAGCAACACCAAATATGCAAAAAACTGGAAAAGCTCGAAATGGCCATAAAAGATAACCAAAACCCGCTAGACTCCATAATAACAGAAAAAGAACTTTTTGAAAAACTCAAGGACCTGCGACCAGGAAAAGCTTGCGGGACATCCCCCTTTCAAACAAGTATACCGCTTTGGATACTGTTGAGGGGGATGACTCACCAGGGGAAGGCAGCAGCAGCCAACTTCCTGGCACTGGGGGTGCTCCTGCTGCCCAGGAAGGGGGGAAAAAGAGTGGGAGAGCAATAGTGGTAGGGGATTCTATAGTAAGGGGAACAGATAGGCGTTTCTGTGGCCGTAGACGTGAATCCAGGATGGTTTGTTGCCTCCCTGGTGCCAGGGTCAAGGATGTCACTGAGCGGCTGCAGGGCATTCTGGAGGGAGAGGGTGAACAGGCAATGGTCGTGGTCCACATTGTAACCAACGACATAGGTAAAAAGAGGGATGAGGTCCTGCATCAAGAATTTAGGGAGCTAGGTAACAGATTAAAGAGCAGGACCTCAAAGGTTGTAATCTCTGGATTACTCCCAGTGCCACGTGCTAGTAAGTATAGGAATGGGAGGATAGAGCAGATGAATGCGTGGCTAAAGAGTTGGTGTAGGGGGGAGGGTTTTACTTTCCTGGATCACTGGGCCTGCTTCTGGGAAAGGTGGGACTTGTACAAGTCGGACGGGTTGCACCTGAACCAGAGCGGGACAAATATCCTTGCGGGGAGGTTTGCAAGCACTGTTGGGGGGGGTTTAAACTAACTTGGCAGGGGGATGGGATACAGAGGGGAGCTGAAATAGGGGGGGATGTGCTGCCAATTATAGAGAAAAAAACAAGTCAGCTTGGTAGACAGGGCAAATATATAAGGGCAAGGCTGGATGGCATCTATTTTAATGCAAGGAGTCTTGCGAATAAGGTGGATGAACTGAAGGTGTTGATAAACACATGGGAGTATGATATTGTTGCTATCACGGAGACATGGTTGAGGGAAGGGCAAGACTGGCAGCTCAATATTCCGGGGTACAGAATCTTCAGGCGAGACAGAGGGGGAGGTATAAGAGGAGGGGGTGTCGCAATATTAATTAAGGAGTCAATTACTGCAGTAAGGAGGGATGATATATTAGCAGGGTCCTCCAATGAGGCCATATGGGTGGAGCTTAAAAACAAAAAGGGGGCAAGCACTTTGCTGGGAGTGTACTATAGGCCTCCAAACAGTCAGGGGGAGATAGAGGAACAGATATGTAGGCAAATCTCAGAGAAATGTGCAAATAATAGGGTAATAATAATGGGGGATTTCAACTTCCCCAATATTAACTGGGATAGTCAGAGTGTGAAAGGCTCAGAGGGTGTAGAATTCTTAAAGTGCATCCAGGAGAGCTTTTTGAGCCAGCATGTAGAAAGTCCTACAAGAGAGGGGGCGGTACTGGACCTAATTCTAGGGAATGTGGCCGGCCAAGTGGAAAAAGTGCTAGTAGGTGAGCACTTTGGTGATAGTGACCATAATATGGTAAGATTTAAGGTGGCCATGGAAAAGGACAGGGATGGGCCGGAAATAAAGGTTCTAAATTGGGGGAAGGCCGATTTTAATAGGATAAGGCAGGATCTGGCCAAAATGGACTGGGATCAGCTACTTGTAGGAAAATCCGCATCGGAGCAATGGGAGGCTTTCAGAAGGGAGATTGAGATCATACAATGGCAACATGTTCCCGTAAAGGTCAAGGGTGGTTCCAAAAACCACAGGGAACCTTGGATGTCAGGGGATATACGGGAATGGATTAGGAAAAAAAGGAGGGCTTTTGGTAGATACAAAAGGCTAAAGACGGAGGAAGCCCTAGAGGAGTACAAAAAGTGCAGGGGGATACTTAAAAAAGAAATTAGGAGATCAAGGAGGGGCCATGAAATAACACTGGCAAGCAAAATAAAGGAAAATCCGAAGATGTTTTATAAGTATATTAAGGGTAAGAGGATAACTAGGGAAAAAATAGGGCCCATTAGGGACAAAAGTGGCAATCTGTGTGTGGAGCCGGAAGATGTAGGAGGGGTTCTGAATGAATTTTTTGCGTCTGTTTTCACTATGGAGAAGGACGATGTAGACATAGAAATAGGGCGGGGGGACTGTGATATGCTCGAACATATTAACATCGAGCGGGGGGAGGTATTGGCGGTTTTAGCTGGCCTAAAAATGGATAAATCCCCAGGCCCGGATGAAATGTATCCCAGGCTGCTGTGTGAGGCAAAGGAGGAGATTGCGGGGGCTCTAACACATATATTCAGGACCTCTCTGGCCACAGGGGATGTGCCAGAGGACTGGAGAACCGCTAATGTAGTACCATTATTCAAGAAGGGTAGTAGGGAAAAACCGGGGAACTACAGGCCAGTGAGCCTAACATCAGTGGTAGGAAAATTATTGGAAAAAATCCTGAGGGACAAAATTTGTCTCCACTTGGAGAGGCAAGGATTAATCAGGGATAGTCAACATGGCTTTGTCAAGGGAAGATCATGTCTGACTAATTTGATTGAATTTTTTGAGGGGGTGACTAGGTGTGTGGATGAGGGTAACGCAGTGGATGTGGTATACATGGATTTCAGTAAGGCCTTCGATAAAGTCCCGCACAGGAGACTGGTCAAGAAGGTAAGAGCCCATGGAATCCAGGGTGCCTTGGCACATTGGATACAAAACTGGCTTAGTGGCAGAAGGTGATGGTCGAAGGTTGTTTTTGTGACTGGAAGCCTGTGGCCAGTGGGGTACCACAGGGATCGGTGCTGGGTCCCTTGCTGTTTGTGGTCTACATTAATGACTTGGATATGAATGTAAAGGGTATGATCAGTAAGTTCGCGGATGATACAAAAATTGGTAGGGTGGTAAATAGCGAGGAGGGTAGCCTCAGTCTGCAGGACGATATAGATGGGTTGGTCAGATGGGCGGAACAGTGGCAAATGGAATTTAACCCGGAAAAGTGCGAGGTGATGCACTTTGGGGGGACTAACAAGGCAAAGGAATACACAATGAATGGAAAGACCCTAGGCAAGACGGAGGGTCAGAGGGATCTGGGTGTGCAAGTACACAGATCCCTGAAGGCAGCAGAACAGGTGGATAAGGTGGTAAAAAAGGCATATGGGATACTTGCCTTCATTAGCCGAGGCATTGAATATAAGAGCAAGGAGGTTATGATGGAGCTGTATAAAACACTGGTTAGGCCACAGCTGGAATATTGTGTGCAGTTCTGGTCGCCACACTACAGGAAGGATGTGATCGCGTTAGAGAGGGTGCAGAGGAGGTTCACCAGGATGTTACCAGGGCTGGAGCGCTTCAGCTATGAAGAGAGACTGGGCAGGTTGGGTTTGTTTTCCTTGGAGCTGAGGAGGCTGAGGGGGGACATGATTGAGGTGTACAAAATTATGAGGGGCATAGATAGGATGGATGCTGAGGAGCTTTTTCCCTTAGTACAGGGGTCGATAACTAGGGGGCATAGATTCAAGGTAAAGGGCGGGAGGTTTAGAGGGGATTTGAGAAAGAACTTTTTCACCCAGAGGGTGGTTGGAGTCTGGAACTCACTGCCTGAAAGGGTTGTGGAGGCAGAAACCCTCACAACATTTAAGAAGCATTTGGATGTGCACTTGAAATGCCATAGCATACAAGGCTACGGGCCAAATGCTGGAATATGGGATTAGATTAGACAGGGCTTGATGGCCGGCGCGGACACGATGGGCCGAAGGGCCTCTATCCGTGCTGTATTACTCTATGACTCTATGACAGACGGCATACTAAACGAGATGATTAAACACACAGACGATAAAATGAAACTGGCTATCCTAAAACTCTTCAACTTGGTTCTGAGTGTCGGTTACTTCCCTGATATCTGGAACAAAGGACACATAACGCCCATATACAAAAGTGGGGACAAAGTCGACCCAAATAACTATCGAGGCATCTGTGTAAACAGTAACCTGGGGAAGGTATTCTGTAGCATCATAAACAAAAGACTTATAAACTTCCTTGAGGAGCACAATGTCTTGAATAAAAGCCAAATTGGATTCCTGCCAAACTATAGAACATCAGATCATATCTTCACCCTACAGACCCTAATTGACAAACACGTTCACCATAACAAAAGCAAAATCTACGCATGCTTTATAGATTTCCAGAAGGCTTTCGACTCCATCTGGCATGACGGTTTATTCCTGAAACTTATCGAAAGCGGGGTAGGGGGAAAAACATATGATGTAATTAAATCAATGTATACAAACAACAAATGTGCAGTTAAAATTGGAGACAAACAAACAAAATACTTCCCACAGGGGCGGGGGGTGACGCAGGGCTCGCCAATCTCACCGACACTCTTTAATCTATATATATAAATCGGTACTTCTGTCTGTCTGTCATCGCGTGTGCGTCTGTCGGGTATGCGCTCGAAAGTTACAGGGCGTACCTACGCGCGCGTTACCTCCAATGAAAGCTTACGCTTCCGAGACGGTTTTAAGCGTATTTACGTTTCGGCCGGGCTAAAATCGCGCCCGCGGTATCCCAAAAACCTTAACATTCCGCTCATTAGCATCTCATTATCCGCTCATTAGTGACAGAGTGACCTCGAGCTCGACCAATCGTATGCCGGGTTGCTGGCGTGTGCCGCCGGGCCAATCGGTGCGTGTGTGGCCGGGCCTTATCCTTCTGAACCGAGGTGAGTCGCCGCCATCTTGATTCCAAACTTTTCCTTTCTTTTTCCCGCTTTCTGCGTCTTAAAAAAAAACGTTGCTTTTAAAACACATATTGTTTTTTAAAAAAATGATTTAGAAAGTAATTAACTTATCTAATCTCATTAATTTTCCTACCTTTTCCCGTTTTTCCAGGTAGGCCTAGAAGCCTCGGCGTCTCCTCTGCACCCACGCCCGAGCTAGGCACCTCCCGGCCCCACTCGAAGGCTGGAGGGCCGAGCCTCAGCCCAGCGCCGCTAGGATGCGTGCGCAGCAGGAGCTGAGACGCGGCGTCTCTCTCTGGCTCGGCCGGGGGGCGGGGCTTGCTGAGCGTCCAGCGTTACCCTGGCAACCGGGCCCGCCGGCCGTTTCGCACAGCCGCAATCGGCGGTCTTCACCTCGGGGGGGGGGGGGGGGGCCGCGACCCTCGGGGGAGGGGGGGTGGGCGCGACCCTCGGGTTGGCCACCGCCCTCCCTTCCCCCCCGCCCTCCCCCTCCCCTCCTCCCTTCCCCGCCCTCCCCCTCCCCTCCTCCCTCCCTCTCTTCCCCCCAGTCGCTCCCTCTCTTCCCCCCCAGTCGCTCCCTCTCTTCCCCCCCAGTCGCTCCCTCTCTTCCCCCCCAGTCGCTCCCTCTCTTCCCCCCCAGTCGCGCTCTCTCTTCCCCCCCAGTCGCTCTCTCTCTTCCCCCCCAGTCGCTCTCTCTCTTCCCCCCCAGTCGCTCTCTCTCTTCCCCCCCAGTCGCTCTCTCTCTTTCCCCCCAGTCGCTCTCTCTCTTCCCCCCAGTCGCTCTCTCTCTTCCCCCCCAGTCGCTCTCTCTCTTCCCCCCCAGTCGCTCTCTCTCTTCCCCCCCAGTCGCTCTCTCTCTTCCCCCCAGTCGCTCTCTCTCTTCCCCCCCAGTCGCTCTCTCTCTTCCCCCCCAGTCGCTCTCTCTCTTCCCCCCCCAGTCGCTCTCTCTCTCCCCCCCCCAGTCGCTCTCTCTCTTCCCCCCCAGTCGCTCTCTCTCTTCCCCCCAGTCGCTCTCTCTCTTCCCCCCCAGTCGCTCTCTCTCTTCCCCAGTCGCTCTCTCTCTTCCCCCCAGTCGCTCTCTCTCTTCCCCCCCAGTCGCTCTCTCTCTTCCCCCCCAGTCGCTCTCTCTCTTCCCCCCCAGTCGCTCTCTCTCTTCCCCCCCAGTCGCTCTCTCTCTTCCCCCCCAGTCGCTCTCTCTCTTCCCCCCCAGTCGCTCTCTCTCTCTCTTCCAACAACAACATGCCCTCGAAAAAGCCTCGGCACCGCCGGGCAGTTCAGCTAGTATTTACATAAATGAATTGGCAAAACTACTTGAACAATCGACAGCACCCGGCCTCACCCTATATGAATCCAAGGTTAAATTCCTCCTCTATGCAGACGACCTGGTTCTGCTGTCACCAACTAAGGAGGGTCTACAGCAGAACCTGGATCTGCTGGAGTCGTACTGCCAGACTTGGGCCCTGACAATAAATCCCCAAAAAACCAAAGTCCTTGTGTTCCAGCAAAGATCCAGACATCAGGGACCCAAAATAAATTTCACAATAGGAACAACCAAAATTGAACAAACCACTAACTACACATACTTGGGCTTAAAAATCAGTTCTACGGGAAACTTCAAACTGGCTGTGAATGAACTGAAAGAGAATGCAAGAAGGGCTTTCTATGCCATTAAAAAATCAATCCAAATAGAAATCCCAATTAGCATTTGGCTCAAAATTTTCAAATCAGTAATTGAACCAATTGCACTCTATGGCAGTGAGGTGTGGGGACCGCTAACACAACAAGAATTTGCAAAATGGGACAAACACCCAATTGAGATCCTACATGCAGAATTCTGTAAAAGTATCCTCCGGACTCAAAGGAAAACAGTAAACCATGCATGCAGGGCAGAACTAGGCCAATATCCACTAATAATCACTATCCAAAAAAGAGCCACCAAATTTTGGAAACACCTAGAAATGAGCAACCCCTAATGCTATCACTACCACGCCCTGAAATGCCAAGAGCTGACCATAAAGAAGAATACCCTCAGTCAACTAGTCCTGGGACTCAGTGAAGTAACTACTAACAATACTAACAATAACCAGCCCCAGGACAGTGACAGGGTAACACAAAGAATTCGACCCAACACAATCGTCGCTAAGCAAAAGGAAAAATATCTGACATATTGGGCAGAAACAACAAAAACCCAAAGCAAACTCAATTGCTACTTGGCCCTAAACAGACAATACAACATAGCTGATTACCTGACCATGGTAAAGGACAGCAAACTGAGAAAAATCTTGACAATGTATAGACTTAGTGAACATAGCCTGGCGATCGAAAAAGGTAGACACAGGCAGACCCGGCTACCAAGAGAGGACAGGATATGCTCTCACTGCAGTCAGGGAATGGTGGAGACAGAGATGCACTTCCTCACAGCTTGTAGAAAATATCAGGGCATAAGGGAGAATTTCTACCCAAAATTTACAAAAATATGCCCGGAATTCAGAAATTTGAATGACGACCAAAAACTCCCATACCTACTAGGGGAAGAGAGAAATTGCATAACACTAGCAGCACACTATGTTACAGCTTGCCATAAACAGAGGGACAACCACTAAAGATAAGAGTATATATAAATTATATGAAAGTATATTTATACACTCAGGGATATATCTGTTTATACACTGTATGGATAGATCTGTATTTTTGTGAACAAACATGAATGTTTTCCGATGCTTTGGCAACATAAGATGTAACTTGTCATCATGCCAATAAAGCGATTTGAATTGAATTGAATTGAAATTGACAGGGCAGGTTGAGAAAGCAGTTAAAAAGGCTTACAGGATTCTGGGCTTCATAAATAGAGGTATAGGCCTAGAAATTCAGTTGGGCGCGCCAGCCGTTAGCGCCTTAGGAGGAGTAGATCTCGAGCGCTAGGCGCCCGTGCGCAGCGCGATCTGCGCCTCGCCCCAACTTCAGTACACATTTAGCGCCGGCGCAAAGTCTTAGCGCAGATCGTTGCACATTCTCCCTGTGTTTGCGTGGGTTTTCTCCGGGTGCTCCGGTTTCCTCCCACAGTCCAAAGATGTGCGGGGTTAGGTTGATTGGCTATGATAAAAATTGACCCTTAGTGTTAGGGGGATTAAATACGTGGGGTTACGGGGATAGGGTGGGATATGTGTCGGTGCAGGCTCGATGGGCTGAAATGGCCTCTATCTGTACTGTGAGGTTTCTGTGATTCTGTGATCTGTGATCATGACGTCATTTACTACTGCAACACCCTTTGTGCGCCCCGAACCGGAACTTCACTCGCGCCGCCCCATTGTGCGCCGGGCGGCCCGAACGACTGTGAAGTGGAACGGTACACAGCCGAGGCGGGCCGCGCTAATTAAAGGGCACTTACCCTGCACTATGAAGGGCAGCCATTTTGCAGCATTCACTCTTGGTCTCTCTCCAAAAAACCGTTGCACAAGGAGGAGAGCTTACTGGTTTGGACCAACACTAGGACAGGTATTTTTGGCTCAGGCCAGAGCTTAGCAATTATCTTTGCCTTCATTGAGAGCTCATTGTTTCCCAGCATATAATGGGGGCTGCATTGGGTGCCAACGCTGACTTTCAGCCTTATGCCAGAAGGGCTTACAGACGCCGTGAGAGAGTGGCAGCCCTGGCTAGACGCAGAGGGGGCAACAGGCGTCGCCAACTGAGGCCTTACCCACCCAGGGTATACCGCCAGCAGTCCTCCTATCTGACTATGTCTGCCGCGATGTGTGTAAGGAGGCTGCGATTCAGAAGGGAGGTGGTTGCAGACATCTGCCAGCTGCTTCAGAGAGATCTGCAGCCACAGCTGATGCGCAGGACGTCTCTGTCGGTGGCAGTGAAGGTGGCTCTCAACTTCTATGCCACCGGCTCCTTCCAATCCGCTGCTGGGGACATCGGTAACATCTCCCAGTTCGCCGTGCATTGCTGCATCCGCCAGGTGACCGAAGCCCTTTTCAGAAGGAGACATCAATTCATCTCCTTCCCCATGACCCTGGACAAGCAGCAGCAGCGTGCAGTGGGACTTACAAGAATAGCGGGCTTCCCCATGGTGCAGGGCGCCATTGACTGCACGCATGTGGCTTTGCGGGCACCTCTGGAGCATGCCGAGGATTACCGCAACCGGAAGGGCTACCATTCCCTCAACGTACAGCTGGTGTGTGACCACAGGCAGCGCATCCTAGCTGTCAATGCCCGCTTTCCAGGCAGCAGCCACGATGCCTTTATCCTGCGACAGACAACTGTGGCCGACATGTTGCAGGCACAGCCTCACCCAAGAGGATGGCTTATCGGAGACAAAGGCTATCCTTTGTGTACCTGGCTCATGACCCCGCTCCGCGCGCCCACGACCCCTGCTGAAGAGGCATACAACGAGAGCCATCAAGCGACTAGGAACATCATAGAACAAACAATCGGCGTCCTCAAGCAACGGTTCCGCTGTCTCGATCGCTCCGGGGGAGCCCTCCAGTATTCGCAGGACCGAGTCTCCCAATTCGTCGTCGTTTGCTGCATGCTGCACAACCTGGCTATCCGCAGGACTCAGGCACTGCCACCTCACGTTGGACCCCCACCTCAGGAGGAGGAGCATGAGGAGGAGGAGGACGAGGAGTACCAGCCCAGGAGGGAGGCACAAGGTCCAAGGGCCGCCCGTCGGCGGCTTATTGAGCGTCACTTCTAGGCCCCGTCAGGGAATGGCTTGTGCCAATGAAAGAACATGATTGCAGCTGCTCCGCAAGCCCTCAGCCGGTTAAGGCAACAAACACTTCAATCAAACATGGACAATGTTAATAAATAAAATGCTTTATTGTACAAACTCAGGCCCCCTCCCACATGAAAACCAAAAACAGACGAAACCCCCAAAAAACACTCAAACACATTACTCGCTCCCACAACCTGGAGAGGATTAACAAAACAGTGCAACTAAAATGGCCGTCATCCTCGGCCTTCGTAAAAAACAAACATCACATCCTCGGCCTTCAAAAAACAAACATCCAATTCTCGGCGTCAAGAAACAAACACAACTGGCCACACATTCGACTTTTTGGCCCGCTAGGTTGATGCCTTGGCCATCTTTGTGTGGCCCCTGCCCGCCCTGCTGCTCCTCCTCAAAGTAAGGCCATTGGCTGCTGCAAGGCTGGGGGCAGGCTCCAGAGGGGCACATGTCGTGACGGCAGATGCCCTTGGGGGTCGGCCTAGTCGAGGTCTGGCCGTCGAGCGGGCGGCTGTTGAATGCTGCAGCTGTGGCTGGCCAGCATCAGTCGCTGCAGCAGCTCCTGGCAGCTCCACTGGAGGAGTGGCAGTGGCGGCTGGAGGAATTGGGGCAAGCTGGCGGATGGCAGGCGCTCGCTGGTCGCCTGAGACACTGGCACTCGCCCGGGCCAGCACTGCAGCATGCGCACCAATCTGCCGAGGGACAGACCGCTGTGCTGCTGCAGCGCGCCGGGTGCCCTGGCGATGCCTGGCTGACACAGCGAGTGTGGCAGCAGTGAGTGCCCGTGTTGACCTGTTCAGTGACCTCATCAGAGCACCCAGTGACTGCACGGCACCACTGATCAGCTGCCCACTCGCTGCCTGAGCTGCCCCGAATGCCGCACGACTCGCTGCCTGATCTGCCCCGAATGCCGCCAAACTGATGGCCTGTGAGGCCCCGACGTCGGTCACACTCCGAGAGAGGGACTCGATGGCCTCAGGCAACCGTGCCACTAACCCCATGAGCTCCGTGTGCCGGCGCTCCGAGTCCGCGGACAAGTCCTCGAGGCGTTCCATCTCCTCGGCGAAGACCATCTCCGGACTGGAGGCCAGACTCTCCCTCTGGGGAGAAGGCCGCCGAGCTGGCCGACCCTTCCTGCGTTGCTGGAGGCCGCTGGGCCCAGCAATTGGACTCCCCCTCCGACCCTTCCCCCCTCTGGGGAGAAGGCCGCCGACCTGGCACCCCCCTCCCGCGTTTCTGCAGGCCGCAGGTCCCATGAGCTCCCCTCCCCTCCGACACTTCCGCGACGCTCCCCTCCAGGGAAGACGTGTCCCCTACATTGGCATGGGTTGCCACGGCTGAGGGTTCCCCTGATGGGCCGCCTTCCTCTTGCTCCTCCTCCTCCTCTGAGGGGCTGTCACTGGCAAGTTCAGGGACCTCCTCCTCACCATCTGAAACCAGGAAGGCACAAGAGTAGCTTTAGAGTGAGGAGAGGCCGTCAGCGAGGGATGCATGAGTGGTGGCATTCATCGCATTGGTCGGACAGTGGCAAAGGATGTAGATCTGATGCGCAAGTGGGACGAGAGGGGTCCAAACGTGGATGTCCTTACCATTGGTGCCCAGAACAGGGTCGGCATCTCCACATGCAACAGGGCCAATCACCCGGGCACCCATGATGCGCTCCACGCGATGTTGAAGCTCGGTGAGCGGCTGGATCTGGGGTCGGCCTCCCCCGGTCGCAGTCCGGCTCTTCCGATTATTAGCCAGCTTGGCCTGCAAGAGAAAGGACGGCCTCTAAGTACAGTGTGTCGCCCTGATCTTGTGTGCACTGCCTCCCATGGTGGAATAGCTTGGCCAGTGTGTTAAGTGCAGAATGTGCAATTGATGTTCATGCCTGTTCCATAGCTGCTGGATGAGGGCTGGCCATTAGGGCTTTCAGGTCCCTTTGCCCATAATGTGAGGTGCACATGCAAGGATGAGGTCGTCACTGGAAAGGGTACTCACCCTGACAATCCGCATGAGGTCATTAAACTTTTTGCGGCATTGGACACCGGTCCTGGGGACCTCGCTGTTGACTGACACCTTGCTGGCGACATGCCTCCAGGCTCTCCGGTAGGCGCGGAGCGGCGCCTTCCTGCCATTGTCCGGGTACAAAATATGGTGCCTCTTCTCCACACCACCAACCAGCACACTCAGATCACGCTCTGAGAAGCGCTGCGCTCGTTCACGGGCCCTCTGCATGGCTTCAGGCGCTCTTTGGGTCCAGCAGCAGTGTTCAGGCCTAGCTGGAGGGCTCCACTATCCAGGGCGTGGCAGCAGACAAAGTCGACCCTTCCCCCTTAAGAGCTGGCCGGCGCCAGGGTGTCTGCTGTCAATCACGAGATGGCCGCACCTGCGCTGCGCCCGGCCTGGGCGCTCTCGCTCAGCACCTCCGGCTTAGCGCCTAAAGAGAGGCGTCCAGCACCAGTTTTAGCGCTCGAGCAAACTCTTAGGGCGAAGCTAATGAATATCGCAGAAGTGGCCTCGATTTGGCGGCGGGCGCAAACTTTAGCGGCCGCCCGACTTTAACGCCCCAAAAGTGGCTACAATGAATTTCTAGGCCATAGAGTACAAAAGTGTGGAAATTATGATGAACCTGTATAAAACACTGGTTCGGCCCCAACTGGAGTACCGTGTCCAATTCTGGGCACCACACTTTAGGAAGGACGTGAAGGCCTTAGTGAGGGTGCAGAAAAGATTTACAACAATGATTCCAGGAATGAGGGACTTCAGTTACGTTGATAGACTGGAGAAGCAGGGATTGTTCTCCTTGGAGCAGATAAGATTGAGAGGAGATTTCACAGAGGTGTTCAAAATCATGAGGGGTCTGGACAGAATAGATAGAGGGAAACTGTACCCATTGGCAGAAGGCTCGAGAACCAGAGGACACATATTTAAGGTGATTGGCAAAAAAAAACAAAGGCGACGCAAGAAAAAACTTTTTTACGCAGTGAGTGCTTAAGATCTGGAATGCACTGCCTGAAAGGGTGGTGGCGGCAGATTCAATCACAGCTTTCAAAAGGGAGCTGGATAAGTATCTGCAGAAAGAAATTTGCATGGCTACGGGGATGGGCGGGGGAGTGGGACTAGCTGAAGTGCTCTTGCAGAGAGCCGGCACGGGCTCGACAGGCCTTCTTCCGTGCTGTAACCATTCTATGATTCTATGAAGTCACCGGGCCGTGATGGCATGCATCCTAGGCTGTTGCAAGAAGTCAGAGAGCAGACAGCAGAGGCTCTGGCCACAATTTATTTTTAATTCGCCTTATGGGGAACAGTAGTGAAGTGGTAATGTCACTGGGCTAATAATCCAGAGGCCTGGACTAATTATCCAGAAACGTGAGTTCAAATCCCACCAGGGCAGCTGGGGAATTTAAATTCAGTTAATTAAATAAATCTGGAATAATTACTAGTATCAGTAATGGTAACCATGAAACTATCGGCTTGTCGTAAAAACCCATCTGGTTCACTAATGTCCTTTAGGAAGGAAATCTGCCATCCTTACCTGGTCTGGCCTATATGTGACTCCAGACACACAGCAATGTGGTTGACTATGAACTGCCTTCTGAAATGGCCTAGCAAGTCACTCAGTTGTAACTCAGTCCCGTCTTCACACTGAGGACTCCCTCCATCGTGTTGTGTGGCACTACCACCGTGCTAAATGGGATAGATTCAGAACAGATCTAGCAGCTCAAAACTAGGCATCCATGAAGCTCTGGGGGCCATCAGCAGCAACAGAATTGTATTCCACCATAAACTGTAACCTCATGGCCCGGCATATCCCTCACTCTACCATTACCATCAAGCCAGGGGACCAACCCTGATTCAATAAGGAGTGTAGAAGAGCATGCAGGGAGCAGCACCAGGGTGTACCTAAAAATGAGGTGCCAACCTGGGGAACCTGCAACACAGGACTACATGCATGCTAAAAAGTGGAAGCAGCATGCTATAGACAGGGCTAAGCGATCCCACAATCAACGGATCAGATCAAAAGCTCTGCAGTCCTTATCGTGAATGGTGGTGGACCATTAAACAACTAACGGGAGGAGGAGGCGGCTCCATGAATATCCCCATCCTCAATGATGGTGGAGCCCAGCACGTGCAAATGGCAAGGCTGAAACGTTTGCAGCCAGAAGTGCCGAGTGGATGATCCATATCGGCTTACTCCCGAGGTCCCCACCATCACAGAAACCAGTCTTCAGCCAATTCAATTCACTCCACGTGATATCAAGAAACGGCTGAGTGCACTTTATACAGCAAAGGCTATGGGCCCCAACAACATCCCGGCTTTCGTGTTGAAGACTTGTGCTCCAGAACGAGCCGCGCCTCCAGCCAAGCTGTTACAGTTCAGCTACAACACTGGCATCTATCCGACAATGTGGAAAGCTGCCTAGGTATGTCCTGTCCACAAAAAGCAGGACAAGTCCAACCCGACCAATTACCGCCCCATCAGTCTACTCCCAATCATCAGCAAAGTGATAGGAGGTGTCATCGACAGTGCTACCAAGTGGCACTTATTCACCAATAACCTGCTCACTGATGCCCAGTTTGGGATCTGCCAAGACCACTCAGCTCCCGACCTCATTACAGCATTGGTCCAAACATGGACAAAGGAGCTGAATTCCAGAGGTGTGGCGAGTGACTGCCCTTGACATCAAGGCAGCATTTGACCGAGGTGTGGCATCAAGGAGCCCTAGCAAAACTGAAGTCAATAGGAATCAGGTGTAAAATGCTTCCCTGGCTGGAGTCATACCTAGCACAAAGGAAGATGGTTGTGGTGATTGAAGGTCAATCATCACAGCCTCAGGACAACGCTGCAGGAATTCCTCAGGGCAATGTCCTAGGCACAACCATCTTCAGCTGCTTCATCAACGACCTTCCCTCCAACATAAGGTCAGAAATGGGGATGTTTGCTGATGACTGCACAGTGTTCAGCGCCATTCACAACTCCTCAGATAACGAAGCAGTCCATGCCCGAATGCAACAAGACCTGGACAACGTTCAGGCTTGGGCTGATAAGTGGCAGGTAATATTCGCTCCACAGAAGGGCCAGGCAATGACTATCTCCAAAAAGCGAGAGTCTAACCACCTCCCCTTGACATTCAACGGCATTACCATCACCGAATCCCCCACCATCAACATCCTGGGGGGGTCACCATTGACCAGAAACTTAACTGGACCAGCCACATAAATACTGTGGCTAGGTATTCTGTGGCGAGTGTCTCACCTGACTCCGCAAAGCCTTTCCACCATTGACAAGGCACAAGTAAGGAGTGTGATGGAATACTCTCCACTTGCCTGGATGAGTGCAGCTCCAACAACACTCAAGAAGCTCGACACCATCCAGGACAAAGCAGCCCGTTTGATTGGCACCCCATCCACCACCTTAAACATTCACTCCCTCCACCATCGGCGTACTGTGGCTGCAGTGTGTACCATCTACAAGATGCACTGCAGCAACTCACCAAGGCTTCTTTGGCAGCACCTCCCAAACCCACGACCTCTTCCACCTAGAAGGACAAGGGCAGCAGGCGCATGGGAACACCACCACCTCTAAGTTCCCTTCCAAGTCACACACCATCCTGACTTAGAAGTATATTGCCAATCCTTCATCGTCGCTGGTTCAAAATCCTGGAACTCCCTCCCTAACAGCACCGTGGGAGTGCCTTCACCACACGGACTGCAGCAGTTCAAGAAGGCGGCTCACCACCACCTTCTCAACGGCAACTAGGGATGGGCAATAAATGCTGGCCTTGCTAGCGATGCCCAGATCCCATAAGTGAATTAAAAAAAATACTATTGGAGTGGAGCTCTGATT
The DNA here is from genome assembly GCF_052327205.1 of Somniosus microcephalus. Lineage (NCBI taxonomy): Eukaryota > Metazoa > Chordata > Chondrichthyes > Squaliformes > Somniosidae > Somniosus > Somniosus microcephalus. The sequence continues at coordinate 60,965,570 of NC_140988.1, forward strand.
TTAACGTAGGGCGAGCGACAGGCTTGGCCCAACTCGCCAACGTGAGACCCGGGCTATTTCAACTCTCGGGTCTTATTAACATACTCCAGGAACAATTTCTGTCCGAACCCAGCGGGAATGACGTGAGGCCAGCGAGCAGGAGTGGGGCGAACACGACAGGAGGCCACCACTGGGACCCACAGGAATGGAAAATAAATTACCTATGTTTAAGAAATTTTAAAAATATACTAATCACCTTCTGACAAGCCACAAAATTTCCAATCAGGCTGAAATTTTAAAAAGCAAGCACAAAATTAGCTGTGTGTAATAAATATTTTAATAATGAAGACTAAATACTATGCAGTTTAGCAGAATAGCAATTTTCTAGGTATTGAAGTATGACACTTACCGATAAGAATGCTGTTGATGTAGATGGGCTCAATGAAGTGACTAAGTAGAGCTCCCTGAACTCCAAGCACTTCCCAACGAGTAAGCTTGTCACTGGCAGACATACTACACACTCTTGTGCCAGTTACTTCAGAACTGCAATGACTAATCGAGTACACCTTTCCATCCAAAATAACATGAAGTTCCATCTCTTTGTTAGTATGGAAGGTAGATATAGAGTGAGGAGCCAGATGCCTGTGTAAAGAAAGTAACACATTTCCATTACAAATGAAAAAAAATGCAAATACTGGAAAAACACAGGTCAGTCAGCAACTGTAAAGCAAACAGATAGGTACCCTGTATAAGTGTTCATCCAAAATAAAAACTGAAAAATAAGCATGTCCATTAGTAGGATTGAGAGGAGAAGAAACAACAGATATTCAAATCACAGAAAGGAACGTAATGAGTTGATTACCTGCAATTTTAAATGAATTTTTTGCATCTGTGTTCACCATGGAGAAAGATGATGTAGACATAGAAATCGGGCAAGGGGACTGTGGCATACTTGAATATATTAGCATCGAGAGGGAGGAGGTACTAGCGGTTTTAGCAGGCCAAAAAGTGGATAAATCCCCAGGCCCGGACGAGATGTATCCCAGGCTGTTGTGTGAGGCAAGGGAGGAGATTGCAGGGGCTCTGACACAAATTTTCAGAACCTCTCTGGCCACAGGGGATGTACCAGAGGACTGGAGAACAGCTAACGTAGTACCATTATACAAGAAGGGTAGCAGGGATAAACCAGGGAATTACAGGCCAGTGAGCCTAACATCTGTGGTAGGGAAATTATTGGAAAAAATTCTGAGGGACAAAATTAGTCTCCACTTGGAGAGGCAAGGATTAATCGGGGATAGTCAGCATGGCTTTGTCAAGGGTAAATCATGTCTGACAAATCTGATTGAATTTTTCGAGGGGGTGACTAGGTGTGTGGATGAGGGAAATGCTGTGGATGTGGTTTACATGGACTTCAGTAAAGCTTTTGACAAAGTCCCGCATAGGAGACTGGTCAAGAAGGTAAGAGCCCATGGGATCCAGGGTGCCTTGGCACGTTGGATCCTAAACTGGCTGAGTGGCAGGAGGCAGAGGGTGATGGTCGAAGGTTGCTTTTGTGACTGGAAGCCTGTGTCTAGTGGGGTACCTCAGGGATCGGTGCTGGGTCCCTTGCTGTTTGTGATCTACATAAATGATTTGGATGAGAATGTAAAAGGTATGATCAGTAAGTTCGCATATGACACGAAAATTGGTGGGGTGGTAAATTGTGAGGAGGAAAGCCTCAGGCTACAGGAAGATATAAACGAGTTGGTCAGATGGGCGGAAAAGTGGCAAATGGAATTTAACCCTGAAAAGTGCGAGGTGATGCATTTTGGACGGACAAATAAGGCAAGGGAGTACACAATGAGTGGTAGGACCCTAGGAAGTACAGAGGGTCAGAGGGACCTTGGTGTGCATGTACATAGATCCCTGAAGGCAGCGGAACAGGTAGATAAGGTGGCCGAGACCGAGACTCCAAGATGGTATGTTGCCTCCCTGGTGCAAGGGTCAAGGATGTCTCGGAGCGGGTGCAGAGCATTCTGAAGGGGGAGGGGGATCAGCCAGTTGTCGTGGTACATGTAGGTACCAACGATGTAGGTAAAAAGAGGGAGGAGGTCCTACAAGCTGAATTTAGGGAGTTAGGAGCTAAATTGAAAAGTAGGACCTCAAAGGTAGTAATCTCTGGATTGCTACCAGTGCCACGAGCTAATAAGTTTAGAGAGAGTAAGATAGATAAGCTAAATACGTGGCTTGAGCAGTGGTGCAAGGGAGAGGGATTTAAATTCTTGAGGCATTGGAACCAGTTCTTGGGGAGGAGTGACCTGTACCAAGGGGACGGTCTACACCTGAACTGTGAGGGAGCCGATGTCCTCGGGGTAATATTTTCTAGGGCGGTTCGGGAGGATTTAAACTAATTTGGCAGGGGGATGGGAACCTAGGTAGTGGAAAAGAGGGAAGTCATATGAAGTCAGAAATAGATGGTAGAAAGGTGAGAAGCAATAAGCAAAGGAGAGAAACACAAAGGGCCAAACTAATTCATAATGAGAGTGTGAAAAAAGCAAGCCTGAAGGCTTTGTATCTTAATGCTAGAAGCATTAGGAACAAGGTGGATGAATTAGTTGTGGAAATAGAGGTAAACAAGTATGATTTGATTGGGATTACAGAAACGTGGCTGCAGGGTGGGCAAGGCTGGGAACTTAACATCCAGGGATATACAATATTTAGGAAGGATCGGCAAAAAGGTAGGGGAGGTGGGGTAGCATTGCTGGTAAAGGAGGGGATTAATGCAATGGAAAGGAAGGATATTAACTCGGATGAAACGGAATCTGTATGGGTAGAAATGAGAAAGAGCAAGGGGAGGAAAACGTTAGTGGGTGTGATATATAGGCCTCCAAATAGTAATATGGAGGTGAGGGAAGGCATAAAAAGGGAAATTAGAGAAGCGTGCGATAAGAGCACAGCTGTCATCATGGGTGACTTTAATTTACATATTGATTGGACTACCCAAACTAGTAAAAATTCTGAGGAGGAGGAATTCCTGGAATGTTTTCGGGACGGTTATCTGGACCAATATGTCGAGGAGCCGACTCGAGATCAGGCCATTTTAGACTGGGTATTGTGCAATGAGAAGGGACTTATCAGCAATCTTCTTGTACGAGGCCCCTTGGGTCAGAGCGATCATAATATGATCGAGCTCTCAGTCGAGATGGAGAGTGAGGAAATTGAATCAGAGACTAAGGTCCAGAACTTAAATAAAGGGAATTACGAGGGTATGAGACGGGAATTGGGTAAGATTGATTGGGTGGTGTTTCTGGGGGGATTGACAGTGGATAGACAATGGCAAGCATTCAAAGATAGAATGGAAGAATTCCAGAACATGTTTATACCGGTTTGGCACAAAAATAAACCTAAAAAGGTGACTCAACCGTGGATAACGAGGGAAATTAGGGACAGCATAAAATCAAAAAAAAGGGCATATCAACTGGCAAAAAAAAGCACCAGACCGGAAGATTGGGGGCAGTACAAGATACAGCAAAAGAGGACAAAGGGATTAATCAGGAAGGGGAAAATAGAATACGAAAGTAAACTTGCAGCAAACATAAAGACAGACTGCAAAAGCTTTTATCGGTATATCAGGAGGAAAAGACTGGTAAAATCCCAAGTCGGTCCCTTGCAGTCCGATTCGGGAGAATATATAATGGAGAATAAGGAAATGGCAGACCAATTAAACTCATACTTTGGTTCTGTATTCACAAAGGAGGACACAAATAACCTCCCAGGAATATCGGCAAACATAGGGACTAATGAGAGGGAGGAGCTGACAGAAATTAGTATCTCTAGGGATATGGTGCTGGGTAAGTTGAGGGGACTGAAGGCCGACAAATCCCCGGGGCCTGATAAACTACATCCTAGGGTACTTAAGGAGGTGGCCCTGGAGATAGCAGATGCTCTAAGGATCATCTTCCGGAACTCCATTGACTCGGGAACAGTACCCGTGGATTGGAGGGTAGCTAATGTTACCCCAATATTTAAAAAGGGGGGTAGAGAGAAAGCAGGGAATTATAGACCAGTAAGCCTTACATCGGTTGTGGGCAGAATGCTAGAGTCCATTATTAAGGATAAAATAGCGGAGCACTTGACAAATGGGGAAAGGATCAGACAGAGTCAACATGGATTTACAAAGGGTAAATCGTGTTTGACTAATCTGCTGGAATTTTTTGAGGAAGTAACTGGTAAAATAGATGGGGGAGAGCCAGTGGATGTGGTGTACCTTGACTTCCAGAAAGCCTTCGATAAGGTTCCACACAAAAGATTATCATGCAAAATTAAGGCTCATGGGATTGGGGGCCAAGTATTAACGTGGATAGAGAACTGGCTGGCGGATAGAAAACAGAGAGTTGGAATAAACGGCTCGTTTTCGGAGTGGCAGGCAGTGACCAGCGGGGTGCCGCAAGGATCTGTCCTGGGACCCCAGCTGTTCACAATATATATATAAATGATCTGGATCAGGGAATTGGATGCAATATTTCCAAATTCGCTGACGACACTAAACTAGGAGGAGGGGTGGGCTCTGATGAGGATGTCAGGAGGCTACAGTGCGATTTGGACAGGTTGGGGGAATGGGCGGATACGTGGCAGATGCACTATAATGTGGATAAATGCGAGGTTATCCACTTTGGGGGTAAAAACAGGAGGGTAGATTATTATCTAAATGACAATAGATTGGGAGATGGGGAAGTGCAGAGGGACCTGGGTGTTCTTGTGCACCAGTCACTGAAGGAGAGCATGCAGGTGCAACAGGCGATTAAGAAGGCAAATGGTATGTTGGCCTTCATATCAAGGGGGTTCGAGTATAGGAATAGGGATACCTTACTACAGCTGTACAAGGTGCTGGTGAGACCGCATCTGGAGTATTGTGTACAGTTTTGGTCGCCCCATCTGCGGAAGGATGTACTTGCCATGGAAAGAGTGCAACGGCGATTCACCAGGCTGATACCTGGAATGGCGGGAATGACCTACGAAGAGAGATTAAATAGTTTGGGCTTGTACTCACTGGAGTTTAGAAGATTGAGAGGGGATCTCATCGAAACATATAAAATTATGGCAGGCCTGGACAGGCTGAATTCAGAGAGAATGTTTCCAATGGCCGGGGAGCACAGAACCAGGGGCCACAGTCTAAAAATAGCGGGCAAATCATTTAAAACAGAGATGAGGAAGAATTTCTTCACTCAAAGAGTGGTGAGCCTGTGGAATTCCCTGCCACAGAGGGCTGCGAAGGCTAATTCAATAAATATTTTCAAGAGAGAATTGGATATATTTCTGAAGGCTAAGGGGATTAAGGGTTACGGAGAAAAGGCGGGGACGGGGTACTGAACTGGTAAGATCAGCTATGATCTCAGACGAAGATCAGCCATGATCTCATTGAATGGCGGAGCAGGCTCGAAGGGCCGAATGGCCTACTCCTGTTCCTATCTCTATGTTTCTATGTTAAAAAGGCATATGGGATACTTGCCTTCATTAGCCGAGGCATAGAATATAAGAGCAGGGAGGTTATGATGGAGCTGTACAAAACGCTGGTGAGGCCACAGCTGGAGTACTGTGTGCAGTTCTGGTCGCCTCACTATAGGAAGGATGTGATTGCTTTAGAGAGGGTGCAGAGAAGATTCACCAGGATGTTACCTGGGATGGAGCGCCTCAGCTATGAAGAAAGACTAAACAGGCTGGGGTTGTTTTCATTGGAGCAAAGAAGGCTGAGGGGGGACCTGATTGAGGTGTACAAAATGATGAGGGGCATAGATAGGGTAGATAAAGAGGAACTTTTCCTCTTAGTAGGGGGGTCAATAACAAGGGGGCATAGATTCAAGGTAAGGGGCAGGAGATTTAGAGGGGATTTGAGGAGGAACTTTTTCACCCAGAGGGCGGTTGGAATCTGGAACTCTCTGCCTGAAAGGGTGGTAGAGGCAGGAACCCTCACAACATTCAAGAAGCATTTGGATGAGCACTTGAAATGCCATTGCATACAAGGCTATGGACCAAATGCTGGAAAATGGGATTAGACTGGACAGGGATTGATGGACGGCGCAGACACGATGGGCCGAAGGGCCTCTTTCTGTGCTGTAAAACTCTATGACTCTATGTAAAACTCTAATTGGCTAATAGAAAAGCAGGAAACTATTAGGTGATATAAGATTGCCTTAATTTAGATCATCTTAATTTAGCGTGTTTCTGAGTCTCCAAGATGCGTTAGTGGGCGAGGCTCCCCATCAGCCATGAGAAGTCAGAAAATCACCCCTGAAATGTTAGCATGTGCAAAGAGAAAACAACAGGTTGACAGTTTTGCTATGTATTTCTAGCAATCTGTTACATTTCACTTGCAACTGTTTATTTTGGGAGCATGAATAAAAAAGATAATTTTTAGACTGCATAAGTTTTTCCTGGAGTTTTGTGAGAAGTTCACTGAAATATCAAACTGTAACAAGAAATCACATGATGCACATATCCAAAATGGCTGCCAAGGCGCCACTTCACATGCTCCGCCTCTTTAATCTGCTCTATACTGAAACTTACAAATGGATTCCCCTCACTGTATGTGAAGCATTTGGCACATATCTGAGCAACATGATAAGATGCTATATAAATGCATGGCTTTCTTTTTTAAATGATCAGGAAGAGTAGCCACCCCCAAGAGAACTGCAAAAAGTTCCACTTTTCTTGGCTAGTAAAAGCAAAACCACATTCATCATGGATGGATTCTAATTCTGGTAGGAGATGGAGAAAGAAAGGCATCACCAAACTAGGACGGGGTCAAGGAGCAAGCTTAATAATGGAGCGAAGATAATATTTTAAAAAGTTTGACAACTGCATCTCCTCCCCAGGAACAGTGGAATTGGGACTTTCTGGCTGCATCGCCATTGGCAGCCAGAAGAATCCAATGTTCAACATATAGCTGCAAGCCTCTTTTTGCTGCCCTTCCATTGGACTAGGTGCAGTCAGGCCTGTGCTACAGGGTGAAGCCTCGCTAACCCTGAAGTGCATTAGACTGCAGTTATTTATTCAATTCCCAGCTGGCCCCCTCCACCCCCCCAAAGCATGATTAAATTTGGCCCAAAATGAAAAGTTGAGATTATTCTTAAATTCCAATTTTTATAACATTAGAAAATTACAAAACATCTTACTGGCAGGACAGATAATGGTGGACATAGTTGTAATATAAAGAGCTCGGTGACTCAAGCTAGAGCGGCACCAATTGTTGGAAGGATTAAATATGTAATTATAAGCAGCTGTTAGTGTTATTCATTAAAAACAGGATTTGCGCGCAGTCTCGAGAAAAATTGGTATACTATTGGTAAACTGCCCATATTCAATTGATGAATGCAAGTTTTAGAGCCAATGGAGAAGATAGAGAGAGGTGAACTTTTAAGTTTTTGTAGCTCCATCTAGTAGTAGAAATGTGCAGCTTTAGGCATAGCTGGGACTTGACACCAATAGCTGCTCACTTAATAACGGGAAATCCTATTGAGGTGCGACCCAGATGCATGACAGAACAGTGATCAAGACTGTATCAAACATAAATAGCAAGTTTAATTTATTTTATATAGATGATGATCTGTGTATTGAATGAAGTTTATAATTTGCTATCGTAGCCTTAAAATAAAGAATTAAAATTTCAACTTTCAGGTTTGCCAACTTTACATTATGAAACTATCAGCAACCTCAGCATTAGAAAATTGAGCAGAGAGAATGTGAAATATTCAGCATGCTATACAGAATTTTCTTTTTAAGCATATACATTGGATGTCCTGCAGTTAAAAATAAGCATACAGAATTACCTTATGGTGGCTTTATAACAACGGCCCTCATGCGAGTCACTGCTTGGGACCGTAGTCCTCAACCAAAAATGAGTGAGTACCACTTCCGTAAAATGTGAAAAATATTTTACCCATATAAAGTTACACCACAAACAACATCTCAAGATTAAATTAATTTGATACATCCTTCCCCATGCTGACTTACAGTTGTTTAATCTGAGCAGCCCCTTTTGGCAGTTGGTTCAGATAGAGGTGAAAGTTAGTATGATCCTTAACAGTAAGAACTTTTCTTCCAGAGTCGATGCAAAAAATAGACTGGCTCACCACATCGGGATTTTTATTGTAGAACATAAGAAGGTGTCTATAAAGATACCTAGAAAGTACAGAAGTGCACATGAAACATCTGCTCTCCAATTTACATTATCGTTCACTGATGCAACATAAAATTCAATCTGTCTGTGCTTTGGGTCCCCAAATAAGAAAACATGTTAAAATGAATGAGTCATTAGAAATCACATGAGATGGTTTCTTAATAACAAAGTCTTGCAGAGAAAACCCAGTGTGCTTCAAAGAAAACTAGAATAACAAGTGATTTTTTTAATAGTAGTTTATTCCGTGTGAATGGAAATATGATTTACCTTGTAAGGTTCTCTTCTGAGGGGCATCTTCCACACACCTCTGGAACTCACAAAGGAACTTCATGTCTGACAGAGGTATCCCCATGTGACCAACCATACTCCCGCATAGTACATAAGGACGTGCCCTACTTTGGAGTATCAGTTTGTTTTGCCGCAAAGTATTTCCTACTTAAGAAATTTGTTATTCACACTCCAAGCCCAATGAAGGCATCCAGATGTGTGGCAGATGCTCCTTAAGATAAAGAAGGCCTGACAAAGTAGGTAATCTTTCTAAGTTCTACTAATGGCATCCTGATACACGTGTACAAGAGGAAGATCTGGAAACAATCAGGAGTAGGCCATTTGGACTCTTGAGCCTGCTCCGCCATTCAATATCATGGCTGATCTTCTACCTCAACTCCACTTTCCTGCACTATCCCCATAGCCCTTGATTCCCTTAATATCCAAAAATCTATCGATCTCTGTCTTGAATATACTCAACGACTGAGCCTCCACAGCTCTCTCAGGTAGAGAATTCCAAAGATTCAACACCCTCTGAGTGAAGAAATTTCTCCTCATCTCAGTCCTAAATGGCCGACCCCTTATTCTGAGACTGTGACCCCTGGTTCTAGACTCCCCAGCCAGGGGAAACATCCTCCCTGCATCTACCCTGTCAAGCCCTGTAAGAATTGTGTATGTTTCAATGAGATCACCTCTCATTCTTTTAAACTCCAGAGAATATAGGCCTAGTCTAATCAATCTCTCCTCATAGGTCAAGCCCCCCATCCCAGGAACCAGTCTGGTGAACCTTCGTTGCACTCCCTCTATGGCAAGTATATCCTTCCTTAGGTCAGGCTACCAAAACTGTACACAATACTCCAGGGCCCTATATAATTGCAGTAAGACGTCTTTACTCTTATACTCAAATTCTCTTGTAATAAAGGCCAACATACCATTTGCTTTCCTAATTGCTTGCTGTACCTGCATGTTAACTTTCAGTGATTCATGTACAAGGACACCCAGGTCCCTCTGAACACCAACATTTCCCAATCTCTCACCATTTAAAAAATACTCCGTTCTATTTCTCCTACATTATTATGCATTTGCCATGTTCTTGCTCACTCACTTACTTTGTCTATTGAAGCCTCTTTGCATCCTCCTCACAACTTACATTCCCACCCAGCTTTGTATCATCAGCAAACTTGGATATATTACATTTGGTCCCCTCATCCAAATCATTGATGTAGACTGTGAATAGCTGAGGCCCAAGCACTGATCCTTGCGGTACGCCACTAGTTACAGCCTGCCAACCTGTAAATGATCCATTTATTCCTACTTTCTGTTTTCTGTCCATTAACCAGTCCTTAATCCATGCTGGTATATTACCCCCAATCCCATGAGCCCTAATTTTGTTTAATAACCTCTTGTGTGGCGCCTTATCGAATGCCTTCTGAAAATCCAAATACACCACATCCACTGGTTCCCCCTTATCTATTCTGCTAGTTACAACCTCAAAAAGCTCTAACAGATTTGTCAAACACGATTTCCCTTTCATAAATCCGTGTTGACTCTGCCCAATTCTATTATTATTTTCTAAGTGCCCTGTTACCACGTCCTTAATAATAGATTCTAGCATTTTCCCTACTACTAATGTCAGGCTACTGATGTCTGTAGTTCCCCGTTTTCTCTCTCCCTCCTTTCTTAAATAGTGGGGTTACAGTTGCTACCTTCCAATCCACGGGAACCATTCTCAGATCTATGGAATTTTGGAAAATGACAACCAACGCATCCACTATCTCTATAGCCATCGCTTTAAAAACCCTTGGATGTAGGCCATCAGGTCCAGGGGATTTATTGGCTTTTACTCCCATTAATTTCTCCTGTACATTTTCTTTACTAATATTAATTACTTTAAGTTCCTCACTCTCATTAGACCCTTGGTTTCCCACTATTTCCGGTATGTTTTTTGTGTCTTCTATTGTGAAGACAGAAACAAAATATTTGGTTATGGTCTCTGCCAGAAAGTACTTACGACAAGAGGGAAGTTACTGATGGGTAAAAGAGATTCTACCTGCCAGGAAGACCTGTTAAATCAAGCATGCACTACAACTAAGTCTAAGCAATAATGTTTAGCGAAGGTATTTGGATTACTTGAGGTATTTATAGATATTATTATCTGTTTTAGGAATGTTTCAAGAAGCAGCTGTAGGAGTGCAATGACCTTTCACTGACATTTTGAGTTACCTGTCTGCTTCATGGTAGTAATATATTGGCCAAGAAATTACTAGAATGGCGCATCTCTCGGCGAGTGACATGAGCTGGACTTTTAAACTCACACTTTAGATTGTACTATACTTGCATCGCAAATTTCTAGAAATGTGAATTGATAATGGTGCAGCAATGTCAATGTTGCATCCGGGATCTCATGAACGTTGTGCCCAATGGTCTTTCTCTGTAACCAATGAAGCAAATGTATAGAGAAAAAAACCAGACGAACGACGGAGAAGGAATTAGGGCAAATTGGAGTCAACTTAGAGATAGAAAGAGAAATAAAGAGGGACAGAAAGAGTAAACTGAGAAAGAAAAAAGAGACAGCAAGGAAAAGCAAGAACAGGTTTTTAAAAACCTCTAGGAACAATTTACTACCTGCGGGAGGGAAACTACATGGTTTCATTGTTCCCTTACTGTGCCTCCAAGTTGAGTGGCATTTCAGGACCATAAATCATGTAATTAACAGGGTCGTTACAACATAAATTAACAGCCCTAAATGGCTGTGGAGAGGTTCATTTGCATTAATGGCGTAAATCCAGCAATTTTATGACATGCAATGAGCTGCAATAGGGAGGCTCATGGCAAGGTTGCAATTATTTCGGTTTTGGCGAGGCTATCGGCGGAGTGGTGCAAATCATCCTGCAATTTGTGGAGAATCTCTTCAGCTAAAATTGTTGGATTTTTTTTACGAATACAACAACCCTAAAGGGTAGGAAAGGAAGAAAGGGGAGTAGGGCAGTTGTACGAATTAGAGGTAACATTGTGACAGTGGGGAACAAGGACATAGCTAACATTTATGTCCTAACATTAAGAGAGAAATAGAATCCATATGGATTGAGATAAAGGATAAGAAGGGATTGAAAATGCCCATAGGTGTATACGACAGACTACCTAATTGTGGAAGGGAAGTGAAGGGATAAAAATGTAGGCAAATCTATGAAATGAGTAAAAGACATAAAAATATAATCATGGGAGATTTCAACTACCCCCAAATAAACTGGCAAGAGGTAGGGAAAGAGGAAAAGAGAATGGATTTTTTACAGTTACAAGGACTCCTTTACAGTGTGTACGCGACTCCTTTCTTACTCAGTATGTAAGAAGCTCAACAAGAGAGGAATCACTGCTGGATCTAGTAATGGGAAATAAGCCAGAACAGCTAAGAGAAACGATCATAACATAATACTGTTTAAGATATAGGTTGAGAGAGATGCAAGAGAAAGACCAAAGTAATAGATTGGACAAAAGCCAATGTTGAGGGGTTAAGGATGGAACTAGGGAAGATAAATTAAAAAATTGAAATTGATAAATAAATAGAATAGTGGGAAATATTTTAAAAAGGGTGATCAATATTCTGCTAAAAGACAACTAGCCAATAATGTGACAACATGGATGAATAAAGAGACAATGGTAAAACGGAAATGAAAGTAAACGCATACAAATAAGAACATAGACAATAGAGAGGATGACAAAAGGGAGTACGAAGAAGTCAGGAAAGAAGACAAAAAAACAATTAGTAAGGCAAAGAAGAATTACGAAATGAAATTATCAAAGAATATAAAAATAATAAAGTATTCTACTGACAAATATCAAAAGGAAAATTAAGATAAGAAAAGGGACACTAAGGGATGCACAAGATAAAATCACAGGTAATGACAGTGTTAATATTGAACAGCTACTTTGCCTCAGTTTTTACAAGGTAGACTGACAAGGTGAACATGGTATTAGAAGAGATCAAAAAGGATATCGACATTTAATATAGGAAAGAGGGATATAGTTGATAAACCAAACTTAGAGAAAATAAAATTGTATCCGCACATACCCAAAGAAACTAAGGGAGAGATAGCAAAGGCACTAGTATATATAAAAAATTATTAGAAAGGGGAATAATGCCAGAGGACTGGCGGACAGCTAAGGTTATTCCTATTTTTAAAAAGGGAGCTAGAACAAATCCAGAAAACTAGACCAGTTAGCTTAATCTAAATGGTACAAAAGATAATGGAATCTTTACTGAAAGATGTAATAGAAAAACATCTAGAAAATATAATAAAGAAGTCATTCTTGGCCAACCTTATTGAATACTTTGAAGAAGTAACAGAAAGAGTAGACAAGGGTAATGTAGTAGATGGATTTAGATACTTGGATTTTCAAAATGCCTTCATAGTAGACCCATGACTAAGGTCAGAACATATGGAGTTGGGACAAGTAGCAGAATGATTAGCAAACTGGCTATAAAACAGAGGCCTAGAAATTCACTAGCCTTAGCACCGCTTTTGAGGCGCTAGAGGGACTAGCGCCAGAGTTATGGCCAGTTGAAAAATTCCCTGGGGCCCTAAAGCGGCGTTGCACCGGTAGCGCTGCGCCGGCACCGATGACGTCATCGGTGTGCGCAGCGTCCCAGTTGCCATGCCGACGGGCCCCAGCGCCGAAATTCAGTTGCGGCCGCCTCGCCCGTGGCAGCCGCAACTAAGACTCTGGCAACAGAGTCCAACATGTGTTTGCGCCGGCGCATTAAAGGCCCCGCGGCGGCCGGCCGCTTTCCCGCCGGCCGCCTGCCCGCAGCTCCCTCCCCAGACTTCTCCGCCCCCCCCCCCCCCCCGGAACAGATGCAAGCCCGGCACTTGTCCGAGGTGCCGGGCTCATTTTTGAAGAGATTTGCGCGGGCCGCGGCCGGGTGCAGGCAGCTCCTCCTTAACGGAAGGAGGAGGCCTGCACTTCCCGAGCCTGCCACACCGCAGCGGGCGCCGCAGCGCCGGAATAGCGCCGCAATGCGGCACGTTGCGCCAGTTTTCAGGCGCTAAAACCCTTCAGTAGCGCCGGCAGCAGTTTGGGCGCGGCGCTACTGAATTTTTGGCGCGCGCAAAGGGACTTAGCGCCGGCGCTAACTTCCGGCGCTAAAGCCCTGGCGCAGCGCAAACTCAATTTCTAGGCCAGAGAGTCAGAGTTAAAGGTAGTTACTCAGGCAGGCGGAAGGTGGGAGGCAGTGTTCCACGGGGATCGGTGCTGGAACCACTGTTGTTCACCATTTACATAAAAGGTTTGGACTCGGAAATCGGAAGTATAACATCAAAATTTGCAGATGACACCAAATAAATACTGAGGACGTCTGTGACAAAATACAAGATGTTAACAAACTTGCAGAATGGGTGTGTAATTGGCAAATTAACTTCTATATAGATAAGTGTGAGGTGTTGCATTTTGGTAGGAGGAATAGGGAGGCCAACTACTCCTTGGAAAATAAGAGTCTAAATGGGGTAGAGGCGCAAAGGGCTCTAAGGATACAGATTCACAAATCATTAAAGGTAACAACAGAGGTTCACAAAGCCATAAAAAGTGCACTGAGGTTCATTTCTAGAGGAATAGAATTCAAAAGCAGAGAAGTTATGTTAAACTTATATAGAACCTTGGTTAGACCACCCTTAATTGTACTGTGCATAGTTCTGGTCTCCATATTACAAAAAAGATAGAAGCACTGGAGAAAGTGCAAAAAAGATTTACAAGCAGGATATCAGAGTTAACAGGATACAACTATCAGGAAAGACTGATCAGACTGGGGCTCTTTTCCCCAGAAAAGAAAAGATTGAGAGGTGACATGATAGAGGCATTTAAAATTAGCAAGGGGTTTGATTCAGTAGATGTTGCCACTTGTGGGGGAGACCAAAACTAGGGGCCATAAATACAAGACAGTCACTAATGAATCGAATAAGAAATTTTTCTTTTAGTCATTATTTGTCATTTTTCTGTCAACATTTAACATCGAAATACTCTATGTAATCACGTATAATTTCTACAATTGCCAAACAAATTATTCAAAATACTTTCTAAAAAAAATTGCCACTTTTTCTCAGCAACTGAAATGAGTAAGAAATACATATTTCACAACAACAGAAAGAAAGATCTGCATTTATATATTGCCTTTCACGACCTGAGGACGTCCCAAAATACTTTTTAAAAAAGTACTCACTTGACTGAAGTTCAGTCACTGTTGTAATGTAGGAAACGTAGCAACTAATTTGCATACAGCACAGTCTTACAAATACCTATGATATACAGGAAACTCTCGTTTAAACGGCACCTAAATATCCGGAATTCTCTATTAACCGGCAAAATTCTCGCTCTGAAAACAACACCTCAATAACCGGCAATGTTGCCAAGTTCGAGTCCCCCGCGGTGGCCGAGTTAGTCAGTCGGGGTAGTTCTCCAAACTGCCACTACTCGGCTTCTTGGCGCTGTCCGAAGTCAGAACACCTCAAAACCCCTGTAACAGGAGTCTGACTCTCCCGCGCTGTCGGTAGTCTCTTCTGATCCGCCATTTTACAGGGGTACTGTGTAAGAACATAAGAACATAGTAGTCATTGCTGGTAGTCATTGCATTGCATTATGGAAATCCCAAAAGTTGGTCCAAGCAAAAGGAAGAGAGTGGTGTTAACTTTAAAACAGAAAATCGACATATGCCAACGACTAGAAAGGGGCGAGAAGCGTATCAACATTATGAATGAATTCAAAATCGGCTCGTCAACAATTTACGACATCAAATCGCAAAAGGTTAAGCTGCTCAAGTTGTATTCAAGCTCGGAGACATCTAAGAGTGTAAAGAAATGGCGTACGCTTCGTAAGCCTAAGCTTGACGAGCTGGATACCGTGCTTCATGAGTGGTTTTCTATTAAGCGTTCCGATTTCCGGACCCATGCTAATCGGAAAAGCGAAGCATTTCTACGCAAAGATGGAGCTCACTGACAAGTGTGCTTTCTCCGAGGGATGGCTAACGTGCTTCAAGGTATGGCACGGGATACGACGACTCGATATTTCCAGGGAGAAGAAATCAGCTGATCACAACGCTGCAGAAGAATACTGCGATTATTTCAATCAGATTGTGCAGCAACATGATGTCGCCAGCACAGCTATACAATGCCGATGAAACGGGCTTATTTTGGAGGTTTTTGCCAGAATCAACGCTTGCTGGGGCTAGTGAGGCTAATGCTTCAGGTTACAAGAAAAATAAAGATCGTGTAACTGTGCTAACATGTGCGAACGCTGCTGGATCACACCGGGTTAAACTTCTTGTCATTGGGAAGTATAAAAATCCCTGTTTAAAAAGGTGAGGCACTTACCTGTTGAGTACAAAGCTCAAAGAAATGCTTGGATGGATAAGGAAATCTTTTCGAATTGGTTCCATCATATTTTTGTTCCATCTGTGAGGGAACATTTCCGTAAAATAGGGAAACCTGAAGATAGCAAATGCATTTTATTGCTTGATAATTGTAGAGCCCATCCGCATGAATCCGAGTTGGTTGCGGGAAATATTTTCACCATTTATTTGCCACCAAATGTAACTTCTCTCATACAACCCATGGACCAGGGCGTTATCCAAAATCTCAAGTGTCATTACAAGAAAGACTTCCTACGTAAACTGATAAGCCAAGATGACAATATTCACACAGTTCAGAAGGAATACAATCTTAAAGATGCCATCTTTAATGCTGCATGCTCCTGGAACTTGGTGAAAGGTCACACTTTGAGACAAGCCTGGCGCAAATTGTGGCCTTCTGTAATGTTTGCTGAAGGTTCTTCTTCAGAGGAGGAATTTCATGGGTTCAATGTTCGTCCCAAGAGGAGTACAGTAAAGGAAATGGCTGGCATGGTGAAAAATGTAGGCCCAGCAAACCCTCTACGTCACCTCAGTGAAAGTGATATTGAGCAGTGGGTTGATGCAGATAGAGAAGTTGCTGTTATGCATATGCTAAGTGATGATGAAATAATGGAGAATGTTTTGAATCCAAAGAAAGAAAAGGAAAGTGAGATGGAAAGTGAAGAGGATGAGCTTTCTGAAGAGAAGATGATTTCTTGGGCTAAAGCTGCAGAAGATTTTGCTTCATTCCTCAAATTTGCTGGAAGCCATTCTTGTTATTCTGCCCAAGAAGTTGTGCACCTCCATATTCTGCATTCCACCTTTCTACAAAAAAGGCAAGAGTCCACTAAGCAAGCAGACATCCGGGACATGTTTAGGAAAGCTTCCAAAAGAGTTGAAGCAGTGGAAGTGCCTGAAGAGTCTGTTGAAGTGCATGATCCTGGTGACCCAGCTGACATGGATATTCCTGATGAACCAGTTGACTTGGAATAAGTGTACAGTCAACCACAGTACTTTATACTGTACTGTACAGTCGTTTATAAGTTTTGTTTTACTGTTAAGTAATTAAGAGTTATGGATTACCCTCAACTGGCAGTACTGTACTTAATTAAGCATCTTCCACCATCCATTTAACACAACATTCTGTATACTGCACAGTGATTTTTATTTTCTTTGTTAAAAATAGCCTCAGTAGATAACCCTCTCCGTCATCCAGAAATTGATAAACCAGCAACAAGCCGGTCCCATCGGTGCCGGATAAAAAAAAGTTTCCTGTAATGACCAGAGCATCTGTTTTAGCAATGTTGGTTGAGGGATAATTATTGGCCAGGACACCAGCGGTGAATTCCCTGCTCTTCAAAAAAGTACCATGGGATCTTTTAAGTCAAGCTGAGGGGGCTAACAGGGGCTCGGTTTAACATCTCATCCAAAAAATGATACCTCCAACAGTGCAGCACTCCTTCGGTACTGCCTAGATTTTGCACTCAAGTCTCGAGTGGGACTGAAGGTTGTGAAAGATGCTATATAAATGCAAACCTTTCTTTTCTTTTTTCTTTCAGACTTATGTAGATTTCATCTGTGCGGCAGCAGCCTGACTGTGTTTTACAACCATCACCATTATTGTATCCATCAGAAACAAAAAATCAAGTTTAATCTTTACCTTGTGTACTATTTCTAGCACAATAAAAGTTTGCAGTCTTATAAATCGAACACCAAGTTACTCAATTTATAATATCATATACTTTACCTCAACAGTGAGCGTCTTGCAGTGACCACAGCATGGGAATCATGCACGATGCGGCCTTCAGAATATAAAGGATCATTGCAGTTCATCTCTCCTGTTCCAACTGCAACAACTTCATAAGGCTGTCCATCTAAATTACAAACCGTAATAAAATGTTCAATAAAAAAATTAGTTACACAATGTACAGCACAGAAACGGGCCATTTGGCCCAACAGGTCTATGAGTCTCCTCCTACAACCCAATATCCCTTTGCAGCCTCTTTGTGTCCTACTCATAACATACTTTCCCACCTAGCTTTGAATCGTCAGCAAACTTGGATATATTACATTCGGTCCCCTCATCAAAGTCATTGATATAGATTGTAAATAATGGAGGCCCAAGCATTGATCCTTACGGTACGCGACCAGTTACAGCCTGTCAACCTGAAAATGACCTATTTATTCCTACTCTTTGTTTTGTGTCATTACCCAATCTTCAATCCATGCTAATATATTAACCCCAATCCCATGAGCCCTGATTTTCTGTAATCTCTTGTGTGGCATCTTATCGAATGCTTTTGAAAATCCAAATACATTACATCCACTGTCTCCCCCATATCTACCCTACTAGTTACTTCAAAAAACACCATTTCCCTTTCGTAAATCCATGTCGACTCTGTCCAAACATATTATGATTTTCTAAGTGCCCTGTTACCACGTCCCTAATAGATTCTAGCATTTACGCTACTACTGAAGTCAGTCTAACTGGCCTATAAATCCCTGTTTTCTCTCTCCCTTCTTTCTTGAACAGTGGGGTTACGTTTGCTACATTCCAATTTGTGGGGACCGTTCTAAAATCTAGGGAATTCTGGAAGATCAAAATCAATGTCTCCACTATCTCTGTAGCCACCTCTTTTAAAACCCCATGATCTAGGCCATCAGGTCCAGGGGATTTGTCGACTTTTAAATCCTTTAATTTCTCATGCACTATTTATGACGAATACTAATTTCTTAAAGTTCCTCATTCTCACTAGACACTTGGTTCCCCACTATTTCCGGAATGTTTTTTGTGTCTTCTACCACGAAGACAGATACAAAATATTTGTTTAATGTCTCTGGCGTTTCCTTATTACCCATTATAATTTTCTCTCTCTCTGCCTGTAAGGGACCCACGTTTACTTTCGCTAATCTCTTCCTTTTTACATACCTATAGAAGCTTTTACAAGGTACAGTAGCTTAGTGGTTATGTTACTGGACTAGTAATCCAGAGGCCTGGATCCCACCATGGCAGCTGGGGAATTTAAATTCAGTTAATTAAAGCAATCTGGAATAAAAAGCTAGTATCAGTAACGGTTACCATGAAACTTCCAGATTGTCACACAAACCCATCTGGTTCACTGGAAGGAAATCTGCCATCCTTACCTGGTCTGGCCTATATGTGACTCCGGACCGGCATCAATGCAGTTGACTCTCAACTGCCCTCTCAGATAGTATAGCAAGCCACTCAGTTCTACCAAACCGCTACAAAGTATACAAAGAATAAAACCGGATGGGCCACCTGGCATCAACCTAGGCATCGGACACGATAACGGCACACCCAGCCCAGTCGACCCTGCAAAGTCCTCCTCACTAACATCTGGGGACTTGTGCCAAAATTGGGAGAGCTGTCCCACAGATTAGTCAAGCAACTGCTGACATAGTGATACTCACAGAATCATATCTTTCAGCCAATGTCCCAGACTCCGCCATCACCATCCCTGTGTATGTCCTGTCCCATCGGCAGGACAGACCCACCAGAGGTGGCGGCACAGTGATATACAGTCGGGAGGATGTGACCCTGGGAGTCCCCATGAAGTCTCACGGCATCAGGTCAAACATGGGCAAGGAAACCTCCAGCTGTTTACCACCGACCGCCATCCCTCAGCTGATGAATCAGTACTACTCCATGTTGAACACCACTTGGAAGAAACACTGAGGGTAGCAAGGGCACAGAATGTACTGTACGTGGGGGACTTCAAAGTTCATCACCAAGAGTGACTTGGTACCACTACTACTGACCGAGCTGGCCATGTCCTAAAGGACATAGCTGCCACACTGGGCCTGCGGCAGGTGGTGAGAGAAAACCAAAATGAGGGGGAAAACTACGTGACATCGTCCTCACCAATCTACCTGTCGCTGATGAATCTGTCCATGACAGCATTGGTAGGAATGACCACCGCATAGTTCTTGTGGAGACAAAGTCCCGTCTTCACACTGAGGACACTCTCCATTGTGTTGTGTGGCATTATCACAGTGTTAAATGTAAATGATTCAGAACAGATCTAGCAGCTCAAAACTGGGCATCCATGAGGCGCTGTGGGCGATGAACAGCAGCAGAATTGTATTCCACCACAATGTGTAAACTCATGGCCTGGCATATTCCTCACTCTACCATTACCATCAAGCCAGGGGACCAACCCTGGTTCAATGAGGAGTGTAGAAGAGCATGTCAGGAGCAGCACCAGGCGTACCTAAAAATGAGGTGCCAACCAGGTGAAGCTACAACACAGGACTACATGCATGCTTAAACAGTGGAGCCCAGCACGTGAGAGCAAAAGACAAGGCTGAAGCATTTGCAAACCATCTTGAGCCAGAAGTGCCAAATGGATGATCCATCTCTGCCTCATCCTGAGGTCCTCACCATCATAGAAGCTAGTCTTCAGACAATTCGATTCACTCCACATATCAAGAAACAGCTGAGCGCACTGGATACAGCAAAGGCTATGGGCTCTGACAACATTCTGGCTGTAGTGCTGAAGACTTTTGCGCCTCTAGCCAAGCTGTTCCAGTATAGCTACAACACTGGCATCTACCCGAAAATGAGGAAAATTGCCCAGGTATGTCCTGTCCACAAAAAGCAGGACAAATCCAATCCGGCCAATTACCACCCCATCAGTCTATTCTCAATCATCAGCAAAATGATGGAAGGTGTCATCGACAATGCTATCAAGCAGCACTTACTCACCAATAAGCAGCTCACCAATGTTCACTTTGGGTCCCGCCAGGACCACTTGGCTCCAGACCTCATTACAGGTTTTGTCCAAACATGGACAAAACAGCTGAATTCCAGGTGAGGTAAAAGTCACTGACCTTGACATCAAGGCAGTATTTGACTGAGTGTGGCATCAAGGAGCCTTAGTAAAACTGAAGTCAATGGGAATCACGAGGAAAGCTCTCCAATGGCTGGAGTCATACCTACCACAAAAAAAGATGGTTGTGGCTGTTGGAAGCCAATCATCTCAGCCCCATGACATTGCTGCAGAGTTCCTCAGGGCAGTGTCCTAGGCCCAAACATCTTCAGCTGCTTCACTAATGACTTTCTCTCCATCATAGGGTTAGAAGTGGGGATGTTCATTGAAGATTGCAGTGTTCAGTTCCATTCGCAACTCCTCAGATAATGAAGCAGTCCATGTCCGCATGAAACAAGACCCGGACAACATTCAGGTTTGGGCTGCTAAGTGGCAAATAACATTCGCGCCACATGAGTGCCGGGCAGTGACCATCTCCAACAAGAGGGAGTCTAACCACCGCCCCTTGGCATTCAATGGCAGTACTATTGCCGAATTACCCACCATCAACATCGTAGGGGTCACCATTGACCAGAAACTTAACTGTAACAGCCACATAAATACTGTGGCTACAAGAGCAGGTCAGAGGCTGGGTATTCTGCAGCGAGTGTCGCACCTCCTGACTCCCCAAAGTCTTTCCACCATCTACAAGGCACAAGTCCAGGCGTGTGATGGAATACTCTCCACTTGCCTGGATCAGTGCTGCTCCAACAACACTCAAGAAGCTCGACACCATCCAGGACAAAGCAGCCCGCATGATTGGCACCACATCCATCACCGGTGCACCGTGGCTGCAGTGTATAGCATCTACAAGAAGCACTGCAGCAACCGGCCAAGGCTTCTTCGACAGCACCTCCTAAACCCGCGACCTCTACCACCTAGAAGGCTAAGGGCAGCAGGTGCATGGGAACACCATCACCTCCAAGTTCCCCTCCAAGTCACACACCATCCTGACTTGGAATTATATCGCCGTTCCTTCGTCGCTGGGGGGAAAATCCTGCAACTCCCTCCTTAACAGCACTGTGTGAGTACCTTCACCACACGGACTGCAATGGTTCAAGGCGACGGCTCACCAGCACCACCTTCTCAAGGGCAATTAGGGATGGACAATAAATGCTGGCTTTGTCAGCGACGCCCATGTCCCATGAACGAATAATTTAAAACATGTTTTTATGACTCTTGCTAGTTTACTCTCATTCGATTTTCTCTCTATCAATTTATTGGTCATCCTTTGCTGAGTTCTAAAATCCTCTCAATCCCCAGGCTTACTACTCTTTTTGGCAACATTATAAGCCTCTTCCTTTAATCTAATATACTATTTTTAACTTCTATTAGCCACTTTTCCCGTGGGGTTTTTATGCCTTAAGGGAATGCATATTAGTTGCAAATTACAAATTATTTCTTTAAATGTCTGCCATTGCTTATATACGGTCATATCTATTAATCCAATTTATTTTAGCTAACTCACCCCTCATACCTACATAGTTTACTTTGTTCAGATTTAAGACCCTAGTTTCAGACTGAACCAAATCACTCTCAAACTCAATATAAAATTCTATCATATTGTGATCACTTCTTCCCCAGAGGCTTCTTTAATACTAGGATATTAATTAACCCTGTCTCATTGAATAATACTAGATCTAAAATAACCTGTTCCCTAGTTGGTTTGTTGACATATGGATCTAGAAAACTATCTTGAATGCATTCCATGAGCTCATCCTCCATACTATTACTGTAAATTTGGTTTCCCAGTCTATATGAAAATTAAAGTATTACCCTTGTTACAGGTACCTCTAATTTCCTGATTTATACACTGCCGGACACTACAACTACTGTTAGGGGGCCTATAAACTATTCCCACCAGTGTTTTCTGCCCCTTCTTGTTTCTTAGCTCCACCCAAACTGATTCTACATCTTGATTTTCTGAGCTAAGATCCTTTCTCTCTATTGTTTTTATTGTATCCTTTATTACCAGGGCTACCACCACCCTCCCTTTTTCCATTTTGCCTCTCTCTTCTAAAAGTCAAGTATCATGGAATATTTAGTTGCCGACTTTGGTCACTCTGCAACCACGTCTCCGTAATGGCTATATGATCAAACCCATTTATTTGTGCTATTAATTCATCTACAGGAAACTCTCGTTTAAACGGCACCTAAATATCCGGAATTCTCTATTAACCGGCAAAATTCTCACTCCGAAAACAACACCTCAATAACCGGCAATGTTGCCGAGTCAGAGTCTCCCGTGGTGGCCGCCTTAGTCAGTGGGGGTAGTTCTCCAAACTGCCACTACTTGGCTTCTTGGCGCTGTCAGATGTCGGAACACCTCAGTAACAGGAGTCTGACTCTCCCGCGCTGCCGGTAGTCTCTTCTGATCCGCCATTTTACAGGGGTACTGTGTGTCTCCCACGCTGCTGGTAGTCATTGCACTGCATTACCCTCAACTGGCAGTACTGTACTTAATCAAGCATCTTCCACCATCCATTTAACAACATTCTGTAGGTGAGTACCCAATTACTGTATACTGCACATTTCTTGATTTTTTAATTTTTCTTTGTTAAAAATAGCCTCGGTAGATAACCCTCTCCGTCATCCAGAATTTTTGATCAACCGGCAACACGCCGGTCCCATCTACCAAAGAGTTTCCTGTATTTTGTTGCAAATGCTTCACGCATTCATAGTGTCTTCAGCTTTAATTTTCTTCTATTTTTCGCTGATTCACCTCAGTCACTCATGCCCTATTACTTTTGTTAAGCTCTCTGTTCCTTCCTGACCCACTCTGCTTATTTGTACCCAAATTGTTACTCTGCTCTACAACCTTGACATTTCTCTTACGGCTTTTGAATTTACCCTTTCCTGAATCCTCCCACCCCATCATTAGTTTAAAGCCCTATCTACCGCCCTAGTTATTCGATTCGCCAGGTCACTGGTCCCAGTCCCAACTAAACAGCTCCCTCTTTCCCTGGTACTGGTGCCAGTGCCTAATGAATCGAAGCCCTTGCCTCCCACAATACACTTTCAGCCACGCATTTAACCTTCTAATCAGTTTGTCCCTATGCTAATTTGCACGTGGCTCAGGTAACAATCTAGAGATTACTACCCGTGAGGTTCTGCATTTTAATTTTGACCCTAGCTCCTCAAACTCCCTCAGCAGTATCTCATTCCTAGTTCTACCTATGTCATTTGTTCCTACGTGGGCCACGACAACTGGATGCTCTCCCTCATGACCATCACTTTTGTAATCCATACTGACTATTCATCATCATATTTTCTAGATGCCCTTTCTATTACATCTTTCAGTAAAGATTCCATTATCTTTCCTACCACAGACATTAAGCTAACTGGTCCATAGTTTCCTGAATTTGTTCTCGCTCCCTTTTTAAAAACAGGAATAACATTAGCTGTCCTCTGGCACTATTCCCTTTCGAATGAATATGTAATAGTGCCTCTACTATCTCTTCCCTAATTTCTTTTAATATGCGCCGATACAATCGATCCGGATCAGGGGTTTTATTCTCCCTATGTTTGCTTAATTTGTCAATTAATTACATTACAGCCTTGGTCCAAACATGGACAAAGGAGCTGAATTCCAGAGGTGAGGTGAGAGTAACTGCCCTTGACATCAAGGCAGCATTTGACCGAGTGTGGCATCAAGGAGCCCTAGTAAAACTGAAGTCAATGGGAATCAGGGGGAAAACTCTCCACTGGCTGGAGTCATACCTAGCACAAAGGAAGATGGTTGTAGTGATTGAAGGTCAATCATCACAACCCCAGGACATCGCTGCAGGAGTTCCTCAGGGCAGATTCCTAGGCCCAACCATCTTCAGCTGCTTCATCAATGATCTTCCCTCCAACATAAGGTCAGAAATGGGGATGTTCGTTGATGACTGCACAGTGTTCAGTGCCATTCACAACTCCTCAGATAATGAAGCAGTCCATGCCCGCATGCAACAAGACCTGGGCAATGTTCAGGCTTGGGCTGATAAGTGGCAGGTAACATTCACGCCACACAAGTGCCAGGCAATGACCATCTCCAACAAACGAGATTCTAACCACCTCCCCTTGACATTAAACGGTATTACCATCGCCGAATCCCCCACCATCAACATCCTGGGGGTCACCATTGACCACAAACTTAACTGGACCAGCCACATAAATACTGTGGCAACAAGAGCAGGTCAGAGGCTAGGTATTCTGCGACAAGTGTCTCACCTCCTGACTCCGCAAAGCCTTTCCACCATCTACAAGGCACAAATAAGGAGTGCTATGGAATACTCTCCAATTGCCTGGATGAGTGCAGCTCCAACAACACTCAAGAAGCTCGACACCATCCAGGATAAAGCAGCCCATTTGATTGGCACCCCCTCCACCACCGGCATACCGTGGCTGCAGTGTGTACCATCTACAAGATGCACTGCAGCAACTCGCCAAGGCTTCTTCGACAGCACCTCCCAAACCCGCGACCTCTTCCACCTAGAAGGAGAAGGGTAGCAGGCGTATGGGAGCACCACCACCTCCAAATTCCCCTCCAAGTCACACACCATCCTGACTTGGAAGTATATTGCCGATCCTTCATCGTCGCTGGGTCAAAATCCTGGAACTTCCTACCTAACAGCACTGTGGGAGCACCTTCACAACATGGACTGCAGCGGTTCAAGGCGGCGGCTCACCACCACCTTCTCAAGGGCATCTAGGGATGGGCAATAAATGCTGGCCTTGCCAGTGACGCCCAGATCCCATAAGCGGAAAAAAAAATGATCTCCCCTTTCCAACTTAAATGACTTGATATATTTTTGATCTCTTCTTCTAATGTCATGTTCACTTTGTTAGGCTCCCTGGTAAATACTGAGGCATTATTCAATATTTCTGGCATTTCTTAAGAACATAAGACGTAGAGGCAGGAGTAGGTCATTTGGCCCCTCGAGCCTGCTCCGCCATTCAATATGATCATGGCTGATCTGATCTTGGCCTCAATTCCACTTCCCTTCCCGCTCCCCATAACCCTTGACTCCCTTACCATTCAAAAATCTGTCTATCTCCACCTTAAATATATTCAATGACCCAGCCTCCGCAGCTCTCTGGGGAGAGAATTCCAAAGATTCATGACCCTCAGAGAAGAAATTCCTCCTCATTGCCATTTTAAATGGGTGCCCCCTTATTCTGAAATTATGCCCCCTAGTTCTAGATTCCCCCACGAGGGGAAACATCCTCGCTGCATCTACCCTGTCAAGTCCCTTCAGAATCTTATGGGGGAGAAATTCAGTATTGCCCCTTTTGGGGCGCAATTATTGGCCGGGCGCAAAGTTTAGCGCCTGGCGCTAATTATTGCCTCCGAATGCAAACTTGGCTTCTATCGCCCCTGGAGGCGATTGGAGCGCTAAATCAGGCGCTACACACCTCTCAAGGCGCTAATACCAAGGAGCGAGGCGCTACCTCAGAGCGCTGGTGAAGCTCATGTGATGTCAGTCAGCAATGGAACATAGACACACTGACGCCGGTCAGTTCTTAAAGGTGGATCTTGCTCTCCATCCACACCCTACTCATTGCAGCCTTGAAACTCAGCTTGGAGAGACCTGTACATCAAATCTGCTGGAAAGAACAATGGAGAGGCCCAGGGAAAGAGCTCAGAGTGCAGCCCTCGTAGTCTCTTCTAAATCGATGCAAGGAAGGTCAAATTAAAATGAACCTGCAAATTGCTGCTCCAGAAGTCAGTCTCTCTCTCAGAATGCGTGGTGCAAAAATGTCACTGACAAAAATAGGCAGGAAGCGGTCGCCTTTAAATAGCGCTCCCCCAGTCCCTTCCCGACTGCAAAACACCCCTCAACCTGTTGTTGCTAGCGGCAGGTGGTAAGGCAAGGGGCGCCACTCAATATCCAGACTGGGGCGCTGCACACTCGACTGACGTCACGATCTGCGGGCGCAGGATATCATGGCGGTAGTATTTAGCGCCGCCGCAAAATGTCTGGTCAATTTCGCGAGCAGCGCAAACATCGTCGTGCCTGTGCGCTAGTTGCTTTGCGCCCCATTAGCACCCTCTTAGGGCGCTAACGGGAGGCGCAAAGCAACTGAATTTCCCCCCCTATATTTTTCAATAAGATCCCCTCATTCTTCTAAACTCCAACGAGCATAGGCCCAACCTGCTCAACCTTTCTTCATAAGACAACCCTTTCATCTCCGGAATCAACCTCGTGAACCTTC
This sequence comes from Somniosus microcephalus, assembly GCF_052327205.1. Classification (NCBI taxonomy): domain Eukaryota; kingdom Metazoa; phylum Chordata; class Chondrichthyes; order Squaliformes; family Somniosidae; genus Somniosus; species Somniosus microcephalus. Next base: position 60,992,373 of record NC_140988.1, read on the forward strand.
TCTGAACTGTCTCCAATGCAGGTATATCCTTCCTTAAATAAGGACACCAAAACTGTACGTAGTACTCCAGGTGTGGTCTCGCCAACGCCCTGTACAGTTTATACTCTATTCCCTTTGCAATAAAGGCCAACACTCCATTTGCCTTTCTAATTACTTGATGTACCTGCATGCTAACTTTTTGTGATTCATGTACAAGCACCCCCAGATCCCTCTGTACAGGAAACTCTTTTTTATCCGGCACCGACGGAACCGGCATGGTGCCAGTTGATCAGAAAGTCCGGATTTCAGAGAGGTATACTTACCAAGGTACAAGAGCCCCGTACACGGCCACAGGTGCAGGAGCCCCGGTTACACGGCACTTGCGCAGGAGTCCCGGTTACACGGCCACAGATCCAGGAGTCCCTGTTGCACAGCCACAGGTGCAGGATTCCTGGTTACACGGCCACAGATCCAGGAACCCCAGTTACATGGCCACTAATATATAGTAAAACTTACCTGAACCCACTCCTGAATTTTGCCGGTTAAGAGAGATTTCCGGATATTTAGGTGCCGGTTAAAAGAGTTTCCTGTACCTCAGCATTTTGTAATCTCTCCCCATTTAAATAATAATTTGCTTTTTTATTTTTCCTACCAAAGTGGAGAACCTTGCATTTTCCCACATTAAACTCCATCTGCCAGATTCCTGCCCACTCACATAGCCTATCTATATCCCTTTGGAGATTCTTTGCGTCCTCCACACAATTTGCTTTCCCACCTATCTTTGTATCATCAGCAAATTTGGCTACATTACAGTCGGTCCCTTCATCCAAGTCATTAATATAGATTGTAGATAGTTGAGGCCCCAGCACTGATCCCTGCGGCACCCCACTAGTTAGTTTGCCAACCTGAAAATGATCCCATTTATCCCGATTCTCTGTTTTCTGTTAGTTAGCCAATCCTCTATCCATACTAATATATTACCCCCAACCCCGTGAGCTCTTATCTTGTGTATTAACCTTTTATGTGGCACCTTATCGAATACCTTCTGGAAATCCAAATACACGACATCTACTGGTTCCCCTTTATCCACCTTGCTCGTTACATCCTCAAAGAACTCCAGCAAATTTGTCAAACATGATTTCCCTTTCATAAAACCATGCTGACTCTGCTTGACTATATTATGATTTTCTAAATTTCCTGCTACCACTTCCTTGATGATGGACTTCAGCATTTTCCCAATGACAGATGTTAGGCTAACTGGTCAATAGTTGCCTGGTTTCTGTCTCCTTCCTTTCTTAAATAGGAACGTTACATTTGCGGTTTTCCAGTACGCTGGGACCTCTCCAGAATCCTGGGAATTTTGGTAGATTACAACCATTGCATCCACTATCTCTGCAGCCACCTCTTTTAAGACTCAAGGATGCAGGCCATTGGGTCCAGGGGACTTGTCCACCTTTAGTCCCATTAGTTTGCCTCATACTTTCTCTCTAGTGATAGTGATTATTTTAAGTTCTCCGCCCCCTCCCACAATTGCCCCTTGATTATCCATTATTGGAATGCTTTTAGTGTCTTCTACCGTGAAGACCAATACAAAATATTTGTTCAAAGGCTCCGCCATTTCCCTGTTTCCCATTAATTCCCCAGACTCTTCCTCTAGGGGACCAACATTTACTTTAGCTACTCTCTTCCTTTTTATATACCTGTAGAAGCTCTTACTGTCTGTTTTTATATTTCTTGCTAGCTTACTCTCATAAGCTATCTTCTCTCTATCATTTTTTTAGTCGTCCTTTGCTGGTTTTTAAAAATGTTCCAATCCTCTGGCCTTCCACTATTCTTCGCAACATTGTATGCTTTTGTTTTCAATTTGATACCATCCTTTACTTCCTTAGTTAGCCACGGATGGTTCATCCTTTTCTTGGAGTCTTTCTTTCTCTCTGGAATATATCTTTGCTGAAAGTTATGAAATATCTCCTTAAATGTTTGCCACTGCTTTTCTACAGTCTTACCCTGTAATATATTTTCTCAGTCCACTTTAACCAAGTCTGCTTTCATACCTTTGTAATTACCTTTATTTAAGTTCAGGACACTAGTTTGAGATCTAGCTTCCTCGCCCTCAAACTGAATTTGAAATTCTACCATGCTATGATCACTCTTCCCAAGAGGATCCTTCACTTCAAGTTCATTAATTATCCAGCCTGTCACGTGTAAGTTTATCTTGTGCATCTCTTAGTGGCCCTATTCCGATCTGGATTTTTCTTTTGTTATTTAATTTTGTAGTTCCTCTTTGCTTTCCTAATTGTTTTGTTTTACTTCTTTCCTAACCTCTTCGTATTCCCTTTGGTCATCCTCTCCTTTATCTATGTACTTAGTATGCCTTTTTCTTTGGTTTCAACTTGACCCTCATCTCTTTATTCATCCATGGTGTTTCATTATTGGCTAGTTTGTTCTTATTGTTTAGCAGAATATATTTTTCCTGAACTCTATTGACCATATTAACTATTTTACACTGCTGTTCTATCTCTGTCAATTTTCTTTTAGTTTACCTTCCCTAGTTTCATTCTCATCCCCTCAAAATTAGAAGTTTTCCAATCTATTACTTTGGTCTTTATCTTACTTATGTCTATGTCAATCATTATCTTAAACCTTATAATGTTGTGGTCACTATTGTGTAGATATTCCCCTATGCTTACTTCTCTTATCTGCTCTGGTTCATTTCCCATTACTTGATCCAGCAGCGATTTCTCTCTTGGTGGGCTTCTTACAAACTGGGTAAGAAAGGAGTCCTGAACACACCAAAAGCTTCATTCTCTTTTCCCTATCTCTTCTTGCTAGTTCATTTGGAGGTAGTTGATGTCTTTGCATGATTATTTTTCTGAGGGGGTGATTTTCGGCAGCACGTTCAGGCACCAAAGATCCTCGAAGGTGGGGTGTTGAGATGAAATGTAAGTTTAGCCCACCTTTACTTCAAGATGCCATCTTGGTAAAGGAGGTGAAACCTGCGCTAGGAACAGCTCATTAAGGGGCTGATTGCCACTTAAAATGCCTGCTAGCTCTCATTAAGGGGGCTACACAGCATTTTGGTGGCATGCGCTTGTCCTAACGCCCTCTGCTAACAGCGACTAGCTGTTTTGGAGTAAACAAGTTGTTGATGTGGATTTCAAGCGCTACTTAAAGGGATACTCACCATTTCATGTTCACATGCTGCTGGAGTTGTGAAGAGGACCTCAAACACATCGGGAGACTTTCTGGGACACTTTGTCATGACTTCACCAACACTCGAGCAACATTTATTTTGCAAATTCTCTAAGGACTTCACTTAACAAGAGCAAGTGCTGTGCTACTCCATCTTATACGAATCACCAGGAGATAGGGAGTGCTTGGTCATGGGCATTTTGCTAGTGGTCCCTCTTCGTCTGGATGAGGAATGGGAGGAGAACATGAGGCCAGGCAGAACAGCACCAGCTGCTGCAGAAGCGAGGGACAGGAAGGCAAGGTGGCATCCTACCCCCCCCTGCGGTTATAGGACATCGCACCTCCCCTGATCCTCCTCCACCAGGAACTCCAGTGCCACATCCGAGAACCTGTGCGCCCTCTCCCTCAGTCATCCTGCAATGTGCTGCTGTGTGCCAGCCATTACACTGCATAACTTCAGTGCAAGTGGGTGTGAGGAGCCCACATATACTGCTCCACAAAAATTGCGACTAATCAGCACCTGAAGTGCTAAACCTCCAAGTTTCTGGTTTAGCACCTCCAGGCAAGTTCAAATTATGGTAATCAGCAATTAGGAGCAAAATTGTGTGCTAAAGCCAGACTTTCAAACAGGCATGTCTTATTAGCATAGCATCCATTTAGCGCCTACTTTCACCCTTTGGCCAAAATAACCCCCTATGTCTTTTACTTATTTTAGAGATTTGCTTACATATTTCTTACTCCACTTCCCTTCCACTGTTAGGTGGTCTGTATGTGAGCAATCCCTGCTTATTCTTTATTTGAATTCCTATGGATTCTGTTTCTATCTTAATATTAGTTATGTCCCTGTTCACTACTGCCATTGTTATCTCTAATTAGTACAGCTTCCTTCTTCATCCTGTCCAAATACATTATATCCTGCAATATTTAACTGCCAGTCCTGTTCTTTATGTAGCCATGTTCCAGTTATCCCTACTACATCTAGTTCATCGCTATGAATTATTGCCTGCAGATCCCCCGTTTTGTTTCGGATGCTGTGAACATTGCTGTACAGGCAACTTAATTTCTTTTTATTCATTGTTCCTCACACTTTATTTTAATATAGTCATCTTATACTTATGATCTATAACTGTATCTGTCTCCTGATCGTTTACATTACCCTTGGTCAGACCATTACTCTCATCTCATCTATTTCTTTTATCTTTAGGCTTGTGTTATTTCCACCCCCCATCCCTCCCCCCGCCGTCTTAGCCACAGCCCTTTTTATCCTTTCCACTAGGACTCTGGTCCCATTCCTGTGCAGGCAGAGCCCATCCCAGTGGTACAGCTCTTTCCTGTCCCAGTACTGGTGCCAGTGCTCATTCCCCTCATTCCCACACCACTCTTTCAGCCACACATTCACCTTCCTAATCTGTGTATCCCTATGCCAATTAGGTAGTAATCCCGAGATCACCACCCACGAGGTCCCGTTTTTTAAAATTTAGCTCCTAGCTTCTGGTATTTCCTTAGCAGGATCTGCTCCCTTTTCTTCCTTATGTCATTTGTCCCGATATGGACCACAACAACTGGATCTCCCGTTCCTCTCCAGCTGCTCAGAGATATCCTTTGCCCTTGAACCTGTTAGACAATACCCTCCTGGATTCTCGCCTGCGATGGCAGAAAACACGATCTATCCCCCTAATTATCGAATCTGCTGTGACTACAACCTTTATATATGCTAAATTGCGTTTAAAACTATAGACGTCCCACAACTGCTTACTATATTGAAAAATTTAAAAGGTCTCATTTTGTGACCATTATAATTCTAAAAAAATAAACAAACTGAAGTTCAATTTCCTCTCCCCCCTGCTAGAGTGAAAAGCATTTCTGATCCACGTATTAGATTGAGGGAAAAAAAAGATTTCTGATTGAATATACATTAAAACAATAAATTAGGAGCCCAAATCCGATGTCAGGACAGCACGCATTGTCACTCTTCCTATTCACACAGCATTCAACATGCACTCCTTGAGCTGTCACATCAGCTCTTTTCCCAGAGGAGGTAAAATGCAAAAAAGTTAGTAGCCTACTTCATTCTTTAAATGAAGGTATGCTCACATACCAGATGACTGAGGTAGTGTTGTTATCATGAGTAATCACAAAAGGCATACCTGCCTGAAGATAAAGCAGAAAATATTGCTGCATAAATAAAATTAAATTCTAGCATCACCTGCTCCAACAACATCTCGTCTTGGATGAGATGCAATTTCTTCTAGATAAACATTAAGATGACTACATCCATCACCTCTGGCTCCCGCTACAAACTCTGTACCCTTGTCATCAACTCTATTTCCCTCCCCAGGCTAAACCAGACACACTGTTTACAACTTTGGTCTCCTCTTCAACCTCAACCCCATTGCCTCTCCATCATAAAGACCACCCACCTCCACCCCTATCTCAACCCATCTGTTGCTGAAACCCTCATTTAATCCTTTATAATTTCCAGATTTGACTATTCCAATGTTCACCTGGCCAGCCTTCCATTCCCCACCCTCTAAACTTCAGCTGATCTGCTGCCCACACCAAGTACTGCTTGCTCATCATCCCAGTCCCCCAATGCTACAAATTTAAATTTCTCATCCTTGTGTTTGAATCTCTCTATGGTCACACACCTCCCTATCTCTAATCTCCAATCTCCTCCTGCGCCACCATCAACACCACCTCCAAACTCTCCATTCCTCTGACTCAAACCACTTGCGCATTTTTCCCTCCCTTTGACTTATTATGAGCAACCATGCCTTCAGTCACCTCGGTCCCACACTCTGGAATGCACTCCCTAAACCCCACAACCTCTCTCTTCTCCTTAAAGCCCACTTACTCAACCAAGCTTGGTCACCCTTGCTAATATTTCCTTTTTGGCACAGCATTCATTTTTATTTTCCTAATACCTCTGACTATTTGCCTTGGGCCACCAGTGGATGTGGTGTATTTGGACTTTCAGAAGGCTTTCGATAAGGTCCTGCATAAGAGATTAGCGTGCAAAGTTAAAGCACACGGGATTGGGGGCAAGGTACTGTCTTGGATAGAGAACTGGTTGGCAGACAGGAAGCAAAGAGTTGGAATAAACGGGTCTTTTTCCGAGTGGCAGGCAGTGACTAGTGGGGTACCGCAGAGATCGGTGCTAGGACCCCAGCTATTCACAATATATATTAATGATCTAGACGAGGGAACTAGATGTAATATCTCCAAGTTTGCAGACGACACAAAGCTGGGTGGGCGTGTGTACTGTGAGGAGGATGCAGAGAAACTCCAGTATGATTTGGACAGGTTGGGCGATTGGGCAGATGCATGGCAAATGCAGTATAATGTGGATAAATGTGAGGTTATCCACTTTGGTGGCAAAAACAGGAAGACGGATTATTATCTGAACGGCAATAGATTGGGAAAAGGGGAAGTGCAACGAGACCTGGGTGTCCTTGTGCACCAGTCGCTGAAGGTAAACATGCAGGTGCAGCAGGCGGTTAAGAAAGCAAATAGTATGTTGGCCTTCGTAGCGAGTGGATTCGAGTACAGGAACAAGGAAGTCTTGCTGCAGTTGTACAGGGCCTTGGTGAGACCACACCTTGAGTATTGTGTGCAGTTTTGGTCGCCTTATCTGAGGAAGAATGTTCTTGCCATGGAGAGTGCAGCGAAGATTCACCAGACTGATACCTGGGATGGCAGGAATGACGTATGAGGAGAGATTGTGTCGATTGGGCTTATACTCACTGGAGTTTAGAAGAATGAGAGGGGATCTCATTGAAACCTATAAAATTCTAACAGGACTAGACAGACTAGATGCAGGAAGGATGTTCCCGATGGCAGGGGAGTCCAGAACCAGGGGTCACAGTCTAAGGATAAGGGGTAAGCCATTTAGGACTGAGATGAGGAGGAATTTCTTCACCCAGAGAGTAGCGAACCTGTGGAATTCTCTACCACACAAGGCAGTTGAGGCCAATTCATTAAATGTATTCAAGAAGTAGTTAGATATATTTCTTAAGGCTAAAGGGATCAAGGGATATGGGGAGAAAGCAGGGACGGGGTACTGAACTTGGATGATCAGCCATCATCTCATTAAATGGTGGAACAGGCTTGAGGGACCGAATGGCCTACTCCTGCTCCTATCTTCTATGTTTCTGCATTAAAGGCATCATATAAATGGAATCTCTTCTCAACTAAGGACTCATTTACAGCTTTTATCTTATGTCTAAACTCACTTTTCAACACTTCTAACTCCTCCAACCCCAGACTATTTATTTTCACAAGGTGAGCACCATTGGCTCCTCTTCTGCTCCCTGCACTAGTCTGTATACCACTGTCTCCATATTGCAACCATAGCTCTCAGAAGACAAATCACCATCCTATTACTGTATCCTGATCACAAAGGAACCTACCCACAAATCTCACCATTTAATAACCTGCACTATAACCTCCCTTTTCTTCCACACAGCTCTTACCCTTGCTCCACTAAACTGTTCAGACTTCGCCGCCTTCTTTTTTCCTGCGCAACACCCCTAATGCCTGAAACCTAGTTGTTACTTTTGTTTCTCATGTTACTCCTCTGCTCCTTCTTGTTGTTTTACCATCTTTCCTAACTGTAATCCACAGTTACAGTGTGTATAGCTTGCGGTTAGGTTATCATCAAAGCATGATTTATAAAAATTATTTCATGGGATGTAGGCGTCGCTGGCAAGGCCAGCATTTATTGCCCATCCCGAATTGCCCTCGAGAAGGTGGTGGTGAGCCGCCTTCTTGAACCGCTGCAGTCCATGTGGTGAAGGTACTCCCACAGTGCTGTTAGGGAGGGAGTTGCAACTGAAGGCTTAAGGTTTGTCATTATTAAGCACTTAGGGACGACACAATAATTATCTGCTCAGGGTTAATACAGACAGAAAATAATTTTCAAATCACATTTTGGCCTAGAAATTCGATCATGCAGTGCCCGTTTATCGGGCACTAAACAGTCTCCTAAGTCTCAAATATGGTGGGCAGGAAGAGCACGCTTATTATGAGCCGGAGGGTGTGCTACTTGCCATATTGGTGTAGGCAACTCCATTGGTGTCAGAAGCAACCTTCAGAATTATGCTAAAAGCTGAATAGGTTATTTAAATTAGGGTCCTGTGCTTCTTGCTGGGCCCATTTGCAAGTTTGGTATACCCCAGCGCATGACTCACCACATGCTGAACTTGTCTAGCAACAATTGGTGCTAACTGGCTGAGGGACCATTCATTAGCACTATTTAAAGGCATCATGCAGAATGTACAGCTTAGTTGTTGGTTTATCATTTCAGGCTGCCGTTTATTTTTTGTCTGTTTCTTGGTGTGTATCACTCTGGCAAGTTCACTGTCTAAAGACAGGAAGTTTTTGCTGGTGTTGTAGTTGTTGGCTGCCTCCTAAATAGTTTGACTGCAGTAATGATTGCTCTCATGAGGCTGCCTCCGGGGCTGGAGGACAAGGGGAGCAGCAAGGAAAACAGCAGAGAGCAAATGCAGCTACCAAAAGTAGGAGGAAGAGATCGACAAAGTGCAGTTGGCTATATCCACAGTGAGTATTCAGGGAGCACTTCTCCTATATATGTTTCATATAAGCTTTCATGCCACAGGCTCTTTCCAGGGTGCAGCAGGTATCAGCAGCTACAAATCCCAGTTCGTAGTCCACCAAGGAGGTCACAGAGGCTCTCTACACCAGGAGCAACACCTACATCTCATTCCCCATGGCCAGAGTGAAGCAGTACGAGAGTGCACTTGGCTTCATGCGCACAGTATGCTTCCCCAGAGTGCATGGTGCAATAGACTGCACCCACATTGCCCTACGTGCACCCCATCGTTAGCCTGGTATCTTTATCAATCATAAGGGATTCCTTTCCCTCAACGTCTGCTGCCACAGGTAGCATATCATGCCTGGTATACTGGCAGCAGTCATGACTTTTTCATCTTACACCAGTCCTCTGTGGCGCTTTAATTCCAACCAGGCCATCATAATACAGGCTGGCTACTGGGCGACAAGAGAGATCCCCTCCAGACGTGGCTCGTGACTCCTGTCAGGAACCTGGGCACAGCTGCAGAGCTGGTCTACAATGAGAGCTATGCTGCCACGAGAAACAAGATCAATGAACAAACAAAGTGCTCAAGCAACGCATCCACTGCCTGGACCATTCTGGAGGAACTTTGCAGTTACATCAATGAATGGGGATCCAGATTTGTGGTCGTCTGCTGCATGCTTCACAACTTTGCCATCAGGAGGGATCAGCCCTTACCATCACCTAGGCAGCATGAAGTACAGCAGGTCGAGGAGCATGAAGATGAGGAGGAGCAGGCGGGGCATCGCTGCCAGAACTCTCAGATACCAGTTCAAAGAGTACCTCACCTAAATCAGCCCCAACATCCCCAATACACAAAAAGTCCCACAAACCTTATCACCACCATCCTTACCACCATCCGATTGCCTCCCTTCAGTCCAGCCTTATGGGTTTTGCCATCATTTCACTGCAAAGATAAACACTAACACCAAATCCAGAACAAAAAAAAAATTATCCAAACAAATATCATCAGTGTATGTTATTAAAAGGAATAATTACAATTCATCCTTGTTCAAGCCTTTCGTGCTTGTCTTGGGTGCATATTCTAGTGCTTCTATGAAGTGTTTCCCCAGTTGCTACAGCTAGGGAGTTGGAAGGCTAATGAGTTTCGATTGAGGACACTAGATAGCCATGGAGGACGACTTCGAGCAGCTGTGGGCCTTGAGGACCAGGCTACAAACTGTAGCATCTCAGCTTGGACTGGAGCAGTCTGGCCCAGTTGGCTCTGTGGCACTAACAAGAGCACTGGTGGTGTGGGTGGCAGGGGAGTAGGCAACAACTTGCATTTAAGTAGCACCTTAAAGTAGTAAAATGCCCAAGGTGCTTCACAGGAGTGTAATCAGACAAAAATTTACACCAAACCAAAGACGACGACATTGGGACAGGTGACCATAAGCTTGGTCAAAGAGGTAGGTTTTAAAGAGCGTCTTAAAGGAGGTGAGGCAGAGAGGTTTAGGTAGGGAATTCAGAGCTTAGGGCCCAGATGGCTGAAGGCACGCCTGCAATGGTGGGGAAAAGAATGTGGAGGATGCACAAGAGGCCAGAGTTGGAGGAACAGAGCTCTTGTAGGGTTGCATGGCTGGAGGAGGTTACAGAGATAGGGAGGGGCAAGGTCATGGCGGGATTTGAGCACAAGGATGAGAATTTTAAAATTGAAGCATTGATGGACCGGAGCCAATGTAGGTCAGCGAGCATAGGGATGATGGGTGAATGGAACTTGGTGCAAGTTAGGATTTGGGCAACAGAGTTTTGGATGACCTTAAGTTTATGTCGCATTCTTCCTTTGTATTAACTACACCTTCCAAATTGGTGTTGTCTGCAAATTTTGATACTGTAATTCCAATTTCCATGTCCAAATCATGAATGTAAATTGTGAACGACAGTGGTCCCAGCACCGATCCCTGTGGAACACCACCTCCCACCTTTTGTCACTCTGAGTAGCTACCCTTAACCCCTAATCTGTTTGCTGATTTGTAGCCAGCTTGCTATCCGTTCTGCTACCTGTCCCGACTCCACATGCTCCACCTTAGTTATGAGTCTACTATGCAGTACCTTATAGGCCTTTTGAAATCCAAATATATTACATCCACTGCATTATTCTTGTCTACCCTTTCTGTTACTTCTTCAAAGAATTCAATAAGGTTGGTCAAGCATGACCTTCCCTTTTGAAATCTGTACTATTATATCTTTGGTTTCTAGATTTCTTTTATACATCTTTGAGTAAAGATTCCATTAGTTTTCCTACCACCAATGTTAAGCTAACTGGTCTATAGTTCCCTGGACTTGTTCTGTAATGGACATCGACATCACCTTGTCCATAAGACCCAGCTCCTGCTCCCTCGATCCTATTCCTACTAAACTGCTGACCACTCAACTTCCCTTCCTGGCTCCCATGTTAGCTGATATTGTTAACGGTACCCTTGCATCAGGTACTGTCTCCTTCCACTTCAAATCTGCTGTCATCACCCCACTCATCAAAAAACACACCCCTGACCCCTCTTTGTCCTTGCAAACTTCCGCGTTATGTCCAACCTCCCTTTACCCCCCCCCCAAAGTCTTTGAACGTGCTATCGCCTCCCATATCCGTGCCCATCTATCCCGCAACTCCATGCTTGAACCCCTCCAATCAGGTTTCTGTCCCTGAATCGGCCCATATCAAAATCACAAATTACATCCAAAGTGATTGTGATATTGCAGTCATCATCCCCTCCTCAAAAAACCAACCCTTGACTCTCTGTCCTTGCAAACTACCACCCCATCTCCAAACTCCTTTTACCCTCCAAAGTCCTTGAACATTATGTCACCTCCCAAATCCTTGCCCATCGTTCCTGGAACTCCATGTTTGAATCGCTCCAATCAGGTTTCCACCCCTGCCACAGTACCGAAACGACTCTCATCAAAGTCACAAATGACATCCTATCTGGCACGGGTAGCGAACGGCACTACAGCGGCGTTCGCTACCAAATATCGCGAACAGGGCGCTGCGCACACTGATGACGTCATCAGTGGCAGCGCAGCGCAACAGGCTAACGCCACCATTAGCGCCCCAGCTGAATATCGCGGGAGGCGCAGCCATTGGCGCTTCAGCCACTGACTGCCTCTTTAGGCGCTAACAGGTGGCACTACTCACCCAATTTCTCCCCCATGGTGTCATATCTGAACCCAAGATGAGCTACCAACCATATATCTGTGCCATCACGAAGACCGCCCATTTTCAACTCTAACATCGCCTGACTCCACCCCGCCTCTGCTGCTGAAAACCTTATCCATGCCTGTGTTACCTCTAGACTTGACTATCCCAACACACTCCTGGCTAGCCTCCCACGTTCTATCCTCCATAAACTTGAGATCATCCAGAACTCTGTTGCCTGTGTCTTAACTCGCACCAAGTCCCGTTCACCCGCCACCCCGTGCTCACTGAACTACATTGGCTCCCGGTTAAGTAATGCCTTGATTTTAAAATTCTCATCGTTGTTTTCAAATCCTTACATGGCCTCGCCCCTTCCTATCTCTGTAATCTCCTCCAGCCCTACAACCCTCCAAGATATCTGTGCTCCTCCAATTCTGGTCTCTTGAGCATCCCATATTTTAAATGCTCCACCATTAGTGGCCGTGCCTTCAGCTGCCAATGCCCTAAGCTCTGGAATTCCCTCCCTATACCCCTCTGCCTCTATTTCCTCCTTTAAGACACTCCTTAAAACCTCTCTCTTTGCCCAAGTCTGCCCTAATGTCTCCATATGTGGCTTGGTGTCAAATTTTGTTTGATAACGCTCTTATGAAGTGCCCTGGGACGTTTTACTACATTAAAGGCGCAATATAAATACAAGTTGTTGTCGTTGATATTACAGAGGTGGAAGTTGGAGTTCTTTGTGATGGAGAGAACATGGGGTCGGAAGCTCAGCTCAGGGACAAAGACGACGCCATGGTTGTGAACAGTCTGGTTCAGTTCGAGACAGTAACCAGGCAGAGGGATGAAATTGTGGCTAGGGAATGGAGTTTGTGTCAGGGGAACAGGCATGCTGTCATCCTGAGAGAGAACAGCAGGTGTCTCTCACATGGAGCCAAGGCCACTCGCCCAGGACTGGGCCTAAGCGCTCCTACGGCACTGCGCGAGAACAGAATGCTGGAGTGAGATGAAGCTCTGGAAGCCCTGTCAACACTGGTCCAAAAGCCAAGATGGCAACCATCTGTGTTTTAATGGCAACTGAGAGAGCTGGCAGGAGTGGCTCCATGACAGGGTACACCACTGTGGTGTTGGGAGCTGACCATTTGATTCATGTTGGACAGCATGGTCTCCATTTTAAGAACATAAATTCTCTGTGCAAAGCCTTCACACAAGTTGGAACTGGACTCCTCCATACTCTGCAACTTTTTGCACAACCTCACTGGCAGCTGCCCAGGACACCTAGGCCTAGAAATTGGGTATAGCCCCGCTTGAGGCGTTAGAACTGGCGCTGCGCAAAGTTTATAGACAGACGAAACTTATCGCTGCCTGGCGAGATATTGGGTTGCATCGCCCCCAAAGGGGATTGAGGCGCGAACTCAGACGTTGCACGGGGCTCCCAAGGCGCAAAAGTTCAGGCGCTACCCAATATCGGCGCGGACGGGCGCAGCGGTGATCTCAATTACCGGAAACCAGGAGACTTCCAGGCGCCGGCCGGCTCTTAAAGGGGTGGGTCAGTCAGCCTGAGCTACCACACTCAACGCCCTGTAGGCCTCAGAATCAGCGCTCGCCCTTCTCTGGCGCAAGAAACTTGGTCAGGATGGAGAAGGTGAGACAGAGAGCAGAGCGCTTCAGCACTGAGGCTCTGGACCAGTTGGTGTCTGCAGTTGAGCGCCGTCGAGATGTTCTGTATCCTGACAATGGCAAGAGGCCGAATCAAAAGGTTTACCGGCGATCTTGGAGGGAGGTTTCTCATGGGGTCAACTCCAACAGCACGGCGACCAGGACCCCTGTTCAGTGCAGGAAGAAATTCAACGACCTCACTCGGGTCGTTAGGGTGAGTGCTGGTTATGCAAACTTCTGATTCCCTCCATCTGCACCTGACTTCGAGCACCCTGTTGCCATGATGCCCCAATGGCCATCTGTCAGCAAGCACCCATGGCCCTTTCTGGACACACACATGGACATTTCACTCAAGGCCACATGTAAGGGCTCTTGCACCATGGGGGGCATGAGATGATCTCTCAAGGCATCATGTTACATAACTTCCCCTTCTTTCCCCTGCAGTCCAAGCTGGCGGCGAGGCGAAAGGACCAGACTCGAACCGGTGGCGGGCCTCCACAAGTCGTCACTCTGATGGATCTCGAGGAGAGAGTGCACCAGATTCTTGGAGGACGTCTGTCTGGTCCTGTTACCACTGCAGCTGCCGACCCCATTTCCGACAGCGAGGGTAAGGCTCTCTCCTTTTTCAGCTGTTTCCTTCCACTTGGTCCCCCCGCCAGCATGCTTCCTCAGTGTGCAGCCATGTCAGAGCCTTTCCGCCAACCTGTCCTTTTGCTAAAGCCACTCTTCCACCTCCCTGCTTTCAGATGATGCATCACCAACTCGGGCTCAACGCCCTGAAGCTGCCAGTGCCAGTGCCTACGGAGGCGAGGATCAGGAGGAAGCCGGACCATCCGTTCCAATCTCAGGGGAGCATACACATCTACAGACTGGGGATAGTAGTTCCCTGGAGGGGAGGGGGGGGTGCTCTGAGGATCAGCCAGTTGCCGGGACAAGCAGCATGCAGCAACGCAAGGGGGGTAGGCAAGTTTGGCCACCCTCTCCCCGGAGGGCAAGGCAGGTAGTGATGACTGCTGCACAGAGTGCAGAGGAGGTGCGTCGCCTGGCTGAAATGAGCACCCAGGCCCGGCTCAGGCACACTGAGCTGATGGCTGCAGTGGGGAGGATGCCTCAGTCAATAGATACACTGGCAAAGAGTGTGTTGGACTTCGGGGCAACAATGGAGAGGACTCTCCAGGGCTTCGGGGCAACAATGGACAGGACTCTCCAGGGCTTCGGGGCAACAATGGAGAGGACTATCTAGGGCTTCGGGCCATCGATGGAGAGGACTCTCGAGCGCTTCGGGGCAACAATGGAGAGGACTGTCCAGGGCTTCGGGCCAACAATGGAGAGGACTGTGCAGGGCTTCGAGGCCGCTATGGAAAGGACTGTTCAGGGCTTCGGACAATCCCTGGAAAGGTCTGTCCAGGGCTTGTCCGAGGCAGTGGAGCGGTCGGCACCGGCCTTGTCCGAAGCAATGGAAAGAACTGTCCAGGGCTTCTCCGAAGCACTGGCACCTGGCTCACAGGTCCTCACTGCTGCCACGCAGTCACTTGCCGGCCTCGTCCACACCCAGATTGAGGCAACGCGAACTCTCACTGCAGCCACCCTATCTGCATCAGCTAGGATCACCGCGGGCCCTTCCAGTCCCATACAAGGCCAGGAATCAGTGGAGCATGCGATTGTGGTGGATGAGCCGAGCCGGTCCCCTCAGAGAGCCAGTGTGCCGTCCGACCATGGTGCAGGTGTCCTCTCTCGGCAGGTGACCATTGCACATGCCAGCGCTGGTACGTCTGCAGTGCAGCTGCCACCACCTGCAGGGCACACTGTTTCCAGCCATGCTCAGATCAAGCATCCTGCGTCCGCACCCTCCAAGCCCAGAGGTCGGCCAGGCCGTCCCTCAGGGGCTTCTGCGTTTCCACACAGTCAGCAGGCGTCCCCCAGCCTTCACCCCGCCACTGGGGTTCAATTACGTAGGAGCAGCAGGGAGGGAAGGGGCCGACCGCGAAAGAGAAGTCGTTCTCCATCAAGGGGCCAGCAGTAGAGGGAGGTGCTGAGACGTTTCTTTGGCCAAATTCAAGGATACCCTCACCTGTTGTAATTGTTGGAAATGGTTTGTTTAGTTTTGCGGCTTTGCCGAAGAGTTAACTGTTACTTTGTTAGTTATGGTTTCTGTTGACAGGACGTTGTTTTGCTGTAATGAAAGACTTTTGTGACAATAAAGAGAAGTTTTAAAGTGCTATGGTGCACGCGACTAATTACAGTGACGCTGGCCTTCAGAGGCTTTCAAACATCCAAAGTGCGCAGGAGTAAAGACACTCATCATTCCGCCAGAGGGGCCTCGATACGAGTCCTGATGAGCCTCTGACGGATGGCCCTTCCACTTTCAGGAGCCCTTCCATCTTCCTCCTCCTCCTCATCCGCATGCTCCTCCTCCTCCTCCGCCTGCTTCTCCAGGGTCAGAGGGAAGGTGATGAATTGACGCCTTCGCCTATAAAGGGCAGCTGTAACTTGCCGGATGCAACAGTGCACTGCAACCTGAGAGATATTCGCAATGTCCCCAATGGCTGACTGAAAGGATCCATTGCCATAAAAATTGAGGGCAACAGTCAGTTTAACGGCCGACAGAGAGGTCCTGCACCGTAGACGCGGCTGCAGATCCTCAGCAAGCAGGTGGCACAGCTCAGTAACAACGTCCCTCCCGATTCAGAGCCGTCGCACACACTGCTCCTCCGACATGTCAAGGTATGACACCTGCTGCCTAAAGACCCTCGCAGCATACCCTCGGATTGGCCGACCTCCATTGCCCCTCCTCCTTCTGGCCAATCCCGGCCCTCTCTCCTGCCATCTCTCTGCCTCTTCATAGTGTTCGGCCATGAGGCCGTCGCCCTCCAAAGCATCTCCCATTCCGATGCCAGTTGGTCAAAAGGCTGTTAGGTCTAGTGCTCCAACTGCTCCGGACAAGTTTGAGGGTGGGGGGATGGGGTACAGAGTGGAGCTATAGTAGGGGATGATTTACAGCCAAATACAGAGGAAAAAACAAGTCAGCTGGGAAGGAAGAGCAAATATGTGAAGGCAAAAGGGAATATGGCAGGGCTGGAAGGCATTTATTTTAATGCAAGGAGTCTTGCAAATAAGGTGATGAACTGAAGTTGTTGTTGAACACATGGGAGTACAATATTGTTGCTATCACGGAGACATGGTTGAGGGAGGGTCAGGACTGGCAGCTCAATATTCCGGGGTATAGAATCTTCAGGCGAGACAGAGGGGGGTGTAAAAGGGGAGGGGGTGTTGCAATATTAATTAAGGAGTCAATTACTGCTGTAAGGAGGGATGATATATTAGCGGGTTCCTCTAATGAGGCCATATGGGTAGAACTTAAAAACAAAAAGGGGGCAAGCACTTTGCTGGGAGTGTACTATAGGCCCCCAAACAGTCAGGGGGAGATAGAGGATCAGATATGTAGGCAAATCTCAGAGAAGTGCGAAAATAATAGGGTAATAATAGTGGGGGATTTCAACTTCCCCAATATAAATTGGGATAGTCAGAGTGTGAAAGGCTCAGAGGGTGCAGAATTCTTAAAGTGCATCCAGGAGAGCTTTTTGAGCCAACATGTAGAAAGTCCTACAAGAGAGGGGGCGGTACTGGACCGAATTCTAGGGAATGTAGCCGGGCAAGTGGTGGAAGTGTCAGTAGGAGAGCATTTTGGCGACAGTGACCATAATTCGGTGAGATTTAAGGTGGTCATGGAAAAAGACAAAGACGGCCCGGAAATAAGGGTTCTAAATTGGGGGAAGGCCGATTTTAATATGATAAGGCAGGATCTGGCCAAAGTGGACTGGGAGCAGCTACTTATAGGAAAATCCACATCAAAACAGTGGGAGACTTTCAGAAGGGAAATAGCGAGAGTACAACGCCAACATGTTCCTGTAAAGGTCAAGGGTGGGACCAACAAGCAAAGGGAACCTTGGATGACAAGGGATATACAAAAATGCATTAGAAATAAAAGGGGGGCTTTTGGCAGTTACAAAAGACTAAAGACGGAAGAAGCCCTAGAGGAGTATAAAAAGTGCAGGGGCATACTTAAAAAAGAAATTAGGAGGGCGAGGAGGGGCCATGAAATAACACTGGCGAGCAAAATAAAGGAAAATCCTAAGATGTTTTATAAGTATATTAAGGGCAAGAGGATAACCAGGGAAAGGGTAGGGCCCATTAGGGACCAAAGTGGCAATCTGTGTGTAGAGCCAGATGATGTAGGCAGGGTTTTAAATGAATTTTTTGCATCTGTGTTCACTATGGAGAAAGACGATGCAGACATAGAAATCGGGCAAGGGGACTGTGACATACTTGAACATATTAGCATCGAGAGGGAGGAGGTGCTAGTGGTTTTAGCAGGCCAAAAAGTGGATAAATCCCCAGGCCCGGACGAGATGTATCCCAGGCTGCTGTGGGAGGCAAAGGAGGAGATTGCAGGGGCTCTGACACAAATTTTCAGAACCTCTCTGGCCACAGGGGATGTACCAGAGGACTGGAGAACAGCTAGTGTAGTACCATTATACAAGAAGGGTAGCAGGGATAAACCAGGGAATTACAGGCCAGTGAGCCTAACATCTGTGGTAGGGAAATTATTGGAAAAAATTCTGAGGGACAAAATTAGTCTCCACTTGGAGAGGCAAGGATTAATCGGGGATAGTCAGCATGGCTTTGTCAAGGGTAAATCATGTCTGACAAATCTGATTGAATTTTTCGAGGGGGTGACTAGGGGGGTGGATGAGGGAAATGCTGTGGATGTGGTTTACATGGACTTCAGTAAAGCTTTTGACAAAGTCCCGCATAGGAGACTGGTCAAGAAGGTAAGAGCCCATGGGATCCAGGGTGCCTTGGCGCGTTGGATCCTAAACTGGCTGAGTGGCAGGAGGCAGAGAGTGATGGTCGAAGGTTGCTTTTGTGATTGGAAGCCTGTGTCCAGTGGGGTACCTCAGGGATCGGTGCTGGGTCCCTTGTTGTTTGTGATCTACATAAATGATTTGGATGAGAATGTAAAAGGTATGATCAGTAAGTTCGCAGATGACACGAAAATTGGTGGGGTGGTAAATTGCGAGGAGGAAAGCCTCAGGCTACAGGACGATATAAACGGGTTGGTCAGATGGGCGGAAAAGTGGAAAATGGAATTTAACCCTGAAAAGTGCGAGGTGATGCATTTTGGACGGACAAATAAGGCAAGGGAATACACAATGAGTGGTAGGACCCTAGGAAGTACAGAGGGTCAGAGGGGCCGTGGTGTACATGTACATAGATCCCTGAAGGCAGCGGAACAGGTAGATAAGGTGGTTAAAAAGGCATATGGGATACTTGCCTTCATTAGCCGAGGCATAGAATATGAGCAGGGAGGTTATGATGGAGCTGTACAAAACGCTGGTGAGGCCACAGCTGGAGTACTGTGTGCAGTTCTGGTCGCCTCACTATAGGAAGGATGTGATTGCTTTGGAGAGGGTGCAGAGAAGATTCACCAGGATGTTACCTGGGATGGAGCGCCTCAGCTATGAAGAAAGACTAAACAGGCTGGGGTTGTTTTCCTTGGAGCAAAGAAGGCTGAGGGGGGACCTGATTGAGGTGTACAAAATGATGAGGGGCATAGATAGGGTAGACAAAGAGGAACTTTTCCCCTTAGTAGGGGGGTCAATAACAAGGGGGCATAGGTTCAGGGTAAGGGGCAGGAGATTTAGAGGGGATTTGAGGAGGAACTTTTTCACCCAGAGGGTGGTTGGAATGTGGAACTCAATGCCTAAAAGGGTGGTAGAGGCAGGAACCCTCACAACATTCAAGAAGCATTTGGATGAGCACTTGAAATGCCATTGCATACAAGGCTATGGACCAAATGCTGGAAAATGGGATTAGACTGGACAGGGATGGATGGGCGGCGCGGACACGATGGGCCTCTTTCTGTGCTGTAAAACTCTATGACTCTAAACTCTATGTACTCTAATGCTAAATTCCAAAAACTCTGCTCCACAGTAGCTCACCAACTCTCTCCACCAACGATCGCAATGAACAGGCCAAGTGGCTGAAGCTTCTATACTAGAGCTGTCCCCTTTAAATAGCGCCCCCCGACTCCGAGAAGGGCCTGCTAACGCTCCTTCGAACTGTCACTAATAGCGCTAGGCGTAAAGGCTCCGGGCGCCACCCAATATCCGCTCAGGCGCCCCTAAAAGGCGTTGCACAATGAAATGACGTCATGATCTGCTTGCGCTCGCGGGCGCGCGCAAACACTTAGCGCAGGCGTTAAATGTATAGTCAATATGGGAGTTGTCGCTATCTTCATTGCGCCTGCCCCAACATTAGGTAACGCCCCAATTCTCAGTCTCTTTAGGCGCTAACCGCTGGCGCAAACAACCGAATTTCTAGGCCCTAGTGTTTTATGTGCCCATCAGCATTCTTCGGTAGGCTGGGCCCTTGAAGTCAGCATCAGAGTCCTTTGCAGCAAAACTAGTTTGCAATCTCATCATTAGTGAGCTGGCACCTGTGGCATCCTATCCCCCTTCACCAGCTCCAACACACTTGTGCCCAGAGATTCACCACATGTAGACACCTCCTCTAACCTAGCCTAACATGTGGTGCCAGTACCAGAGCTGGAGCTTGTAAGTGTGAGAGTGAACGATGGCACCTTCAGGAATGCTCGCCTCCTCTTCTTCCACTGGCACAGAAGCTTCCACACCTTCAGCACCTGAAATGAAAGAGACAAGGGTTAACTTGTGATGTGATGGGAGAGCAGAGAGAGATGAGTGGCTGGTGAAAGCATTTGCAGTTTGTCATGCAGTGTGTCGGGTTAGACAGAAGTAGCAAAGGAAAAAGAGGGTAGGTCGTAAAGAAACCTTAAACAACGTCTCCTGCTGTGTTGCAGTCACCACAGCCATGACTCTGCCCCTGCCTGTAATGGCCAGCACATTGTCTTCAAAGGGGTGAAGTTGTGCAGATGATCTCTTCCTCCTCCGCTGGCAGCTTCCTGGTGCAGGTTGTGGGAGACCTTCTCCTGCAAAAAAGGAGTGCATTAGTGACAGTCTTGAGGGGTTTAGGGAATGTGCATGTCATTGTAAAATAGCTGGTATGCAGTGTGGCAGATGTGAGGTATGGGAAAGTGAGGGTTGGAGTAGAGGTGAGTGTATGAGTATGAGCAGAAGGAGCTACAGTGAAGTGTGGTGCAGTGACTGTAGGAGGTTGAAGGGAAGTAGGACAGTGGAGTATTGAATAGCAAGGCTGTAGGTGGTGGAGATAGGAGAAGAGAGTATTCTTACCTTGACAGCGCTGTTGAGGTTATTGAACTTTTTGCAGGATGTCCTGGGAGTTAAGCTGCTGGCATTCACAAGCTTTGTCATCTCTTCTTGCTGTTGTCGGAGTTGATGCCTGGAAGGCTTCCTTCTGGAAGAGGATGCGCCTCTTCCATCCAATATCGGCATTCGGGTCTCCAAGGCAGCATCTGAGAACCTGGGGCACAATCTGCGATTCCTTTGCTCAGAAGTGCTTCTTTGCTTCCTCCTGCAGTCAGATTGCACTTCCCCTTTAAGAGGTGCTTGATGCCTTTAAGTGGTGTCAGAGACATCCGATTTCCAGCCTCCCGCCCCCTGCCCCCCCCCCCCCCGCCAATGGGTGTGCAGCCAATGAGTAGCGCAAGTAGCATTAATTGCATGCTTGAGTGATCATAATCAGCATTATATATTATAATATTGCCCCGCCCACTACGCGTCTGTTTTTGGCACGATCGAATTTCTGGGCCTTCGAGTTGCAAACTTTAATTACATTCTACTTACGTCTTTCAACAACAAAAGCAGCCAAAGAGCTGCTACAATTCTGGTGTTCAGGCAGGTTAGCAGTCAGCTTGTTGAACACATCTCTGCAGGCTGTAGAAACAGCTTTGTAATAAGAATTCCTTCCCTCTATAAGAAGATGTTAAAAATATTTAATGTATGTAAATTTAAACATGAATAAGCTGCGTTGATATGAATTATTGTAGAGATGTAATAAAAGATTAAAATATGATCGTACAATAAGGATACCTTGATAAATAAGTGCAGCAAGAAAAATAACTCACCAAACAGCATTACCATATTGTATCGTAATTACCAAAGCAAAGAAAATGTAATTCCAAGGAAATTATATTCCATAAATCATTTATAGTTTGTACCTAGCTTTGGCCACCATGAAAAGATGGATGCACCAAAAAAGATTCAAAGATGGCACCCTCCATTGTGTTGTGTGGCACTACCACCGTGCTATATCGGCTAGAACAGATCTAGCAGCTTAAAACTGTGCGTCCATGAGGCATTGTGGGCTATTGGCAGCAGCAGAATTGTATTCCATCACAATCTGTAACCTCATGGCCTGGCATATCCCTCACTCTACCATTACCACCCAGCCAGGGGAACAAATCTGGTTCAATGAGGAGTCCAGAAAAGCATGCCACAGCAGCACCAGGCATACCTAAAAATGAGGTGCCAACACAGGATGCATGCTAAACAGCGGAAGCAGAGCTAAGCAATCCCACAACCAACGGATCAAATCAAAGCTCTGTAGTCCTGCCACATCCAGTCAGGAGTGGCAGTGCACAATCAAACAACTAATAGGAGGAGGAGGCTCCATGAATATCCCCATCCTCAATGATGGCGGAGTGAGTGCAAAAGACAAGGCTGAAGTGATCACAACCATCTTCAGCCAGAAATGCCGAGTGGACGATCCGTCTCAGCTTCCGCCTGAAGTCCCCACCACCATGCTCTATGTGAGAATTCAGGGACGCTACCTGTGTCCCTGACGACCATGTGTGCCAGAAATGTATCCATCTGCAGCTACTAGTAGACCGCATTGCGGCGCTGGAGCTGCGGATGGATGAGTTTTGGAGCATTCACGATGCTGAGAGGGTCGTGAGTAACACGTTTAGTGAGTTGGTCACACCGCAGGTAAGGGCTGCACAGGCAGAACGGAAATGGGTGACCATCAGGCGGAGCAGTAGAAGCAGGCAGGTAGTGCAGGGGTCCCCTGTGGACATCCCCCTCGCAAACAGGTATACCGATTTGGATACTGTTGAGGGGGATGACTTACCAGAGGAAGGCAGCAGCAGCCAACTTCCTGGCATCAGGGGTGCTTCTGCTACTCAGAAAGGGAGGAAAGAGAGTGGGAGAGCAATAGTGGTAGGGGATTCTATCGTAAGGGGAACAGATAGGTGTTTCTGTGGCCGTAGACGTGACTCCAGGATGGTTTGTTGCCTCCCTGGTGCCAGGGTCAAGGATGTCACTGAACGGCTGCAGGGCATTCTGAAGGGGGAGGGTGAACAGTCAGAGGTCGTGGTTCACATTGGGACCAATGACATGGGTAGGAAGAGGGATGAGGTCCTGCAGCAAGAATTTAGGGAGCTAGGTAGCAGACTAAAGAGCAGGACCTCAAAGGTTGTAATCTCTGGATTACTCCCGGTGCTAGTGAGTATAGGAATAGGAGGATAGAGCAGATGAATGCGTGGCTAAAGAGTTGGTGCAGGAGGGAGGGCTTTAGTTTCCTGGATCACTGGGCCTGCTTCTGGGGAAGGTGGGACTTGTACAAGTCGGACGGGTAGCACCTGAACCAGAACGGGACAAATATCCTTGCGGGGAGGTTTGCTAGCACTGTTCGGGGGGGTTTAAACTAACTTGGCAGGGGGATGGGATACAGAGTGGAGCTATAATAGGGGGTGATGTACAGCCAAATATAGAGGAAAAAATAAGTCAGACTGGAAGGCAGAGCAAATATGTAACGGCACAAGGGAGTAGGGCAAGGCTAAATGGCATTTATTTTAATGCAAGGAGTCTTACGAATAAGGTGGATGAACTGAAGGTGTTGATGAACACATGGGAGTATGATATTGTTGCTATCACGGAGACATGACTGAGGGAGGGGCAAGACTGGCAGCTCAATATTCCGGGGTATAGAATCTTCAGGCAAGACAGAGGGGGGGGGGGGTAAAGGAGGGGGTGTCGCAATATTAATTAAGGAATCAATTACTGCTGTAAGGAGGGATGATATATTAACAGGTTCCTCTAATGAGGCCATATGTGTCGAACTTAAAAACAAACAGGGGGCAAGCACTTTGCGGGGAGTGTACTATAGGCCCCCAAACAGCCAGGGGGAGATAGAGGGACAGATATGTAGGCAAATCTCAGAGAAGTGTGCAAATAATAGGGTAATTACAGTGGGGGATTTCAACTTCCCCAATATTAACTGGGATAGTCAGAGTGTGAAAGGCTTAGAGGGTGCAGAATTCTTAAAGTGCATCCAGGAGGGCTTTTTGAGCCAGCATGTAGAAAGTCCTACAAGAGAGGGGGCGGTACTGGACCTAATTCTAGGGAATGTGGCCGGGCAAGTGGTAGAAGTGTCAGTAGGTGAGCACTTTGGTGACAGTGACCATAAGTCGGTGAGATTTAAGGTAGTCATGGAAAAGGACAAGGATGGACTGGAAATAAAGGTTCTAAATTGGGGGAAGGCCGATTTTAATATGATATAAGGCAGGATCTGGCCAATGTGGACTGGGATCAGCTACTTGAAGGAAAATCCACATCGGAGCAATGGGAGTCTTTCAGAAAGGAAATTGAGAGAGTACAATGGCAACATGTTCCCGTAAAGGTCAAGGGTAGGACCAACAAGCCCAGGGAACCTTGGATGTCAAGGGATATACGAGAATGGATTAGGAAAAAAAGGGGGGCTTTTGGCAGATACAAAGGACTAAAGACAGAGGAAGCCCTAGAGGAGTATAAAAAGTGCAGGGGTATACTTAAAAAAGAAATTAGGAGAGCGAGGAGGGGGCCATGAAAGAACACTGGCGAGCAAAATAAAGGAAAATCCTAAGGTGTTTTATAAGTATACCAGCTGGAGTGCCCGGTGGTGCCGAGACTTTTTCAAGGGCATGTTGTTGTTGGAAGAGAGAGCGCGACTGGGGGGCGGGCGGGCGGGGGGGAAGCGAGCGCGCGGGGGCGGGGGAAGCGAGCGCGCGGGGGCGGGGGAAGCGAGCGCGCGGGGGCGGGGGAAGCGAGCGCGCGGGGGCGGGGGAAGCGAGCGCGCGGGGGCGGGGGAAGCGAGCGCGCGGGGGCGGGGGAAGCGAGCGCGCGGGGGCGGGGGAAGCGAGCGCGCGGGGGGGGGAAGCGAGCGCGCGGGCGGGGGGGAAGCGAGCGCGCGGCGGGGGAAGCGAGCGGGCGGCGGGGGAAGAGAGCGGGCGGCGGGGGAAGAGAGCGGGCGGAAGAGAGCGCGCGACGGGGGGAAGAGAGCGCGCGACGGGGGGAAGAGAGCGCGCGACGGGGGGAAGAGAGCGCGCGACGGGGGGAAGAGAGCGCGCGACGGGGGGAAGAGAGCGCGCGACGGGGGGAAGAGAGCGCGCGACGGGGGGAAGAGAGCGCGCGACGGGGGGAAGAGAGCGCGCGACGGGGGGAAGAGAGCGCGCGACGGGGGGAAGAGAGCGCGCGACGGGGGGAAGAGAGCGCGCGACGGGGGGAAGAGAGCGCGCGACGGGGGGAAGAGAGCGCGCGACGGGGGGAAGAGAGCGCGCGACGGGGGGAAGAGAGCGCGCGACGGGGGGGAAGAGAGCGCGCGACGGGGGGGAAGAGAGCGCGCGACGGGGGGGAAGAGAGCGCGCGACGGGGGGAAGAGAGCGCGCGACGGGGGGAAGAGAGCGCGCGACGGGGGGAAGAGAGCGCGCGACGGGGGGAAGAGAGCGCGCGACGGGGGGAAGAGAGCGCGCGACGGGGGGAAGAGAGCGCGCGACGGGGGGAAGAGAGCGCGCGACGGGGGGAAGAGAGCGCGCGACGGGGGGAAGAGAGCGCGCGACGGGGGGAAGAGAGCGCGCGACGGGGGGAAGAGAGCGCGCGACGGGGGGAAGAGAGCGCGCGACGGGGGGAAGAGAGCGCGCGACGGGGGGAAGAGAGCGCGCGACGGGGGGAAGAGAGCGCGCGACGGGGGGAAGAGAGCGCGCGACGGGGGGAAGAGAGCGCGCGACGGGGGGAAGAGAGCGCGCGACGGGGGGAAGAGAGCGCGCGACGGGGGGAAGAGAGCGCGCGACGGGGGGAAGAGAGCGCGCGACGGGGGGAAGAGAGCGCGCGACGGGGGAAGAGAGCGCGCGACGGGGGAAGAGAGCGCGCGACGGGGGAAGAGAGCGCGCGACGGGGGAAGAGAGCGCGCGACGGGGGAAGAGAGCGCGCGACGGGGGAAGAGAGCGCGCGACGGGGGAAGAGAGCGCGCGACGGGGGAAGAGAGCGCGCGACGGGGGAAGAGAGCGCGCGACGGGGGAAGAGAGCGCGCGACGGGGGAAGAGAGCGCGCGACGGGGGAAGAGAGCGCGCGACGGGGGAAGAGAGCGCGCGACGGGGGAAGAGAGCGCGCGACGGGGGAAGAGAGCGCGCGACGGGGGAAGAGAGCGCGCGACGGGGGAAGAGAGCGCGCGACGGGGGAAGAGAGCGCGCGACGGGGGAAGAGAGCGCGCGACGGGGGAAGAGAGCGCGCGACGGGGGAAGAGAGCGCGCGACGGGGGAAGAGAGCGCGCGACGGGGGAAGAGAGCGCGCGACGGGGGAAGAGAGCGCGCGACGGGGGAAGAGAGCGCGCGACGGGGGAAGAGAGCGCGCGACGGGGGAAGAGAGCGCGCGACGGGGGAAGAGAGCGCGCGACGGGGGAAGAGAGCGCGCGACGGGGGAAGAGAGCGCGCGACGGGGGAAGAGAGAGCGCGACGGGGGAAGAGAGAGCGCGACGGGGGAAGAGAGAGCGCGACGGGGGAAGAGAGAGCGCGACGGGGGAAGAGAGAGCGCGACGGGGGAAGAGAGAGCGCGACGGGGGAAGAGAGAGCGCGACGGGGGAAGAGAGAGCGCGACGGGGGAAGAGAGAGCGCGACGGGGGAAGAGAGAGCGCGACGGGGGAAGAGAGAGCGCGACGGGGGAAGAGAGAGCGCGACGGGGGAAGAGAGAGCGCGACGGGGGAAGAGAGAGCGCGACGGGGGAAGAGAGAGCGCGACGGGGGAAGAGAGCGCGCGACGGGGGAAGAGAGAGCGCGACGGGGGAAGAGAGAGCGCGACGGGGGAAGAGAGAGCGCGACGGGGGAAGAGAGAGCGCGACGGGGGAAGAGAGAGCGCGACGGGGGAAGAGAGAGCGCGACGGGGGAAGAGAGAGCGCGACGGGGGAAGAGAGAGCGCGACGGGGGAAGAGAGCGCGACGGGGGAAGAGAGAGCGCGACGGGGGAAGAGAGAGCGCGACGGGGGAAGAGAGAGCGCGACGGGGGAAGAGAGAGCGCGACGGGGGAAGAGAGAGCGCGACGGGGGAAGAGAGAGCGCGACGGGGGAAGAGAGAGCGCGACGGGGGAAGAGAGAGCGCGACGGGGGAAGAGAGAGAGTGCGACTGGGGGGGGGAGGGGAGGGGAGGGGAGGAAGGAGGGGGGGAAAGAGGGGAGGGGGAAGGGGTGAATTGGGGGAGGGGGGGAGGAAGGGGGGGAATTGGGGGAGGGGGGGTGGAGGGGGGAGGGGGAGGAGAGGGGGAGTCCCCGAGCCCCGCCCCCGATGTCCCGCCCCCCGATCTCCCGTCCCCCAATCTCCCGATGTCCCGCCCCGCGATCTCCCGATGCCCGCCCCGCGATCTGCCGATGTCCCGCCCCCCAATCTCCCGATGTCCCGCCCCCGATCTCCCGTCCCCCGAGGTCGCGAGCCCCACCCCCCGCCCTCCCGAGCACCGGCCTCCAGCTCTCCGGTGCCCTGCCCTCCCGAGCTGGTTTCAAGACCGCCGATTGTGGCTGAGAGAGACGGCCGGCGGGCCCGGTTGCCGGGGTAACCCTTCCCGCTCTCCAAGCCCCGCCCGAGATCTGCACTCCCGAGAGTCCCGCCCCCCCGCCCGAGCCAAGCGGGGAACAGAGACGCCGCGTCTCAGCTGCTCCTGCTGCGCGCACCCTGTGTATGTCCCGTGACCCTCGGGGCTGACGCCGTTGCCCCGGGTAACGTGACGGTGGGGGGGTCGGCCGGGGGGGGGGGGGGGGGCGGCGGTGGCGGGAGCTTAGCAGAAGCTGTGGGACAATTACCTATCTCGGGCGTGGCTGGGCAGGAGAGGCCCAGGCTTTGAGGCCTAGGTTCTGAGGCATTACAAAAACGGGGAAAGGTAGGAAAAAGAATCTTCAGGTTAGAGAAAATAATTACAAATGAATGAAGTTTTTTTTAAAACAATTTAATAAAAGCAATTTTTTTTTGCTGGAAATGTAGGTTTGCAAAGAAAAAACGCAGAAAGCGGGAAAAAGAATGGAATCAAGATGGCTGACACTCACCTCGGTTCAGAACGATAAGGCCCGCCCACACACGCACCGATTGGTCGACCGTCAGGTCACCGAAGCGTAGGATTGGTCAATCGTCCCGTCACTCGACATTAGGAGGGCCCGCCCGCACGCGCCAGGAACCCGGCGTACGATTGGTCGACCTCGACGTCACTCTATCGCTAATGAGCGGATAATGAGATGCTAATGAGCGGAATTTTGAACGTTTTTTGGATACCGCGGGCGCAATTTTTGTCCGGCCAAAACGTAAATACGCCTATGACCGGTCCGTAATCATAAGCTTTCTTTTGATGTGACGCGCGTGTAGGTACGCTCTATAACTTTTGAACATATAGAGAACGGACAGACAGACAGACGAGCTCTTTTATATATATAGATTAAGGGCAAGAGGATAACTAGGGAAAGAGTAGGGCCCATTAGGGACCAAAGTGGCAAACTGTGTGCAGAGCCAGAGGATGTAGGTGGGGTTTTAAATGAATTTTTTGCATCTGTGTTCACTATGGAGAAGGACGATGTGGACATAGAAATCGGGCAGGGGGACTGTGATATACTTGAACATATTAGCATCGAGAGGGAGGAGGTACTAGCGGTTTTAGCAGGCTTAAAAGTGGATAAATCCCCAGGCCCGGACGAGATGTATCCCAGGCTGCTCTGTGAGGCAAAGGAGGAGATTGCAGGGGCTCTGACACAAATTTTCAGAACCTCTCTGGCCACAGGGGATGTGCCAGAGGACTGGAGAACAGCTAACATAGTACCATTATTCAAGAAGGGTAGTAGGGATAAACCAGGGAATTACAGGCCAGTGAGCCTAACATCAGTGGTAGGGAAATTATTGGAAAAAATTCTGAGGGACAGAATTGGTCTCCACTTGGAGAGGCAGGGATTAATTAGGGATAGCCAGCATGGCTTTGTCAAGGGAAGATCATGGCTGACCAATTTGATTGAATTCTTCGAGGGGGTGACTAGGTGTGTGGATGAGGGTAGTGCAGTGGATGTGGTTTACATGGATTTCGGTAAGGCTTTTGATAAAGTCCCGCATAGGAGAATGGTCAGGAAGGCAAGAGCCCATGGGATCCAGGGTGCCTTGGCACATTGGATCCAAAGCTGGCTTAGTGGCAGAAGGCAGAGGGTGATGGTGGAAGGTTGTTTTTGTGACTGGAAGCCTGTGTCCAGTGGGGTACCGCAGGGATCGGTGCTGGGTCCCTTGCGGTTTGTGGTCTACATTAATGATTTGGATGTGAATGTAAAAGGTATGATCAGTAAGTTTGCAGATGACACGAAAATTGGTGGGGTGGTAAATAGCGAGGCAGGACGCCTCAGGCTACAGGACGATATAGATGAGTTGGTCAGATGGGCGGAACAGTGGCAAATGGAATTTAACCCTGAAAAGTGTGAGGTGATGCATTTTGGACGGACTAACAAGGCAAGGGAATACACAATGAATGGTAAGACCCTGGAAAAGACAGAGGATCAGAGGGACCTTGGTGTGCATGTACATAGGTCCCTGAAGGCAGCAGAACAGGTGGATAAGGTGGTTAAAAAAGGCATATGGGATACTTACCTTCATTAGCCGAGCTGTACAGAACGCTGGTAAGGCCACAGCTGGAGTACTGTGTGCAGTTCTGGTCGCCACACTATAGGAAGGATGTGATTGCTTTGGAGAGGGTGCAGAGGCGATTTACCAGGATGTTACCTGGGCTGGAGCGCTTCAGCTATGAAGAAAGACTGGACAGGCTGGGGTTGTTTTCCTTGGATCAGAGAAGGCTGAGGGGGGACCTGATTGAGGTATACAAAATTATGAGGGGCATAGACAGGGTGGATAGAAAGGAACTTTTCCCCTTAGTAGAGGGGTCAATAACCAGGGGGCACAGATTCAAAGTAAGGGGCAGGAGGTTTAGAGGGGATTTGAGGAAAAACTTTTTCACCCAGAGGGTGGTTGGAATCTGGAACTCACTGCCTGAAAGGGTGGTAGAGGCAGGAACCCTCACAAAATTCAAGAAGCATTTGGATGAGCACTTGAAATGCCATAGCATACAAGGCGACGGACCAAATGCTGGAAAATGGGATTAGATTAGACAGGGCTTGATGGCCGGCACGGACGCGATGGGCCGAAGGGCCTCTTTCTGTGCTGTATAACTCTATGACAGATGCCAGTCTTCAGCCAATTCGATTCACCCCACGCCATATCAAGAAACGGCTGAATGTACTAGGTACAGCAAAGGCTATGGCTCCAACAGTGCTACCAAGCAGCACTTATTCACCAATAACCTGCTCACTGATGCTCAGTTTGTGCTTCGCCAGGACCACTCGGCTCCAGACCTCATTACAGCTTTAGTCCAAACATGGACAAAAGAGCTGAATTCCAGAGGTGAAATGAGAGTGACTGCCCTTGACATCAAGATAGCCTTTGACGGAGTATGGCATCAAGAAGCCCTAGTAAAATTGAAGTCAATGGGAATCAAGGGAAAGACTCTCCACTGGCTAGAGTCATACCTAGCACAAAGGAAGATGGTTGTGGTTGTTGGAGGCCAATCATCTCAGCCCCAGGATATTGCTGGAGGAGTTCCTCAGGGCAGTGTCCTAGGCCCAACCATCTTCAGCTGCTTTATCAATGACCTTCCCTCCCTCATAAGGTCAGAAGTGGGGATGTTCGCTGATGAATGCAGAGTTTTCAGTTCCATTCGCAACTCCTCAGATAATGAAGTAGCCCACGCATGCATGCAGCAAGACCTGGACAACATTCAGGCTTGGGCTGATAAGTGGCAAGTAACACTCGTGCCACACAAATGACAGGCAATGACCATCTCCCCTTGACATTCATTGGCATTACCATCGTCGAATCACCCACCATCAATATTCTAGGAGTTACCATTGACTAGAAACTTAACTGGACCAGCCACATAAATACTGTGGCTGCAAGAGCAGGTCGGAGGCTGGGTATTCTGCAGTGAGTGTCTCACCTCCTGACTCCCAAAGTTTTTCTACCATCTACAAGCACAAGTCACGGGTGTGATGGAATACTCTCCATTTGCCTGGATGAGTTCAGCTCCAACAACACTCAAGAAGCTCGACACCATCCAAGACAAAGCAGTCTGCTTGATTGGCACTCCATCCACCTTCACTCCCTGCGCCACCAGCGCAAAATAGCTGCAGCGAGTACCTTCCACAAGATGCACTGCAGCAACTCACCAAGGCTTCTTCGGCAGCACCTGCCAAACCCGTGAACTCTACCATCTAGAAGGACAAAGGCACCAGATGCATGGGAACACCGCCACCTCCAAGTTCCACTCCAAGTCACACACCATCCTGACATGGAAATATATCGCCGTTCCTTCATCGTCGCTGGGTCAAAATCCTGAAACTTCATACCTAACAGCACTGTGGGAGTACCTTCACCACACAGACTGCAGCGGTTCAAGGCGGTGGCTCACCATCACCTTCTCGTGGGCAATTAGGGATGGGTAATAAATGCTGGCCTTGCCAGCGACGGTTACATCCAGTGAATGAATTTTTAAAAATTAGAAGTTCTTTGCCTGCCCGCTCCCCCCCGAAGAAAAATGCCGAGTTACTTTTATACCGTGGGTAAACAAGATAGCAGTTATGACCACACCTTACAGCAAAAGATAAAAGGGTGTTGGTTTGAAGGATTTTCCATCTTTTCAATACCAGTTATAAGGAAACTGAAGCATTGACTAGAACCCGTGATTAATTACCTGCTAAAGAAGCTGAGTTTAGTTAAAAGAACTGTTAAAAATTTACTTCAAGAATGCATGCTGGGAAGGTTGACCAAATTGGAAAAGCGTTATGCAGACTGTCTGAAAGGTTACAGATTAGACAGCCTTGAGAGCCTGTGGAAAACTATTGTAAGCATTTTGTATTAAGTATTGTAAGCTTTTTGATAGCATCAGTCTGTGTAACCATGGGAGAAAGAGTAAAAACTTACTGCAAAAATGGTATAAGAGCAGTCATTCTAAAGTGAACGATGAGACAGTTCACAAGACCGACAGCACACAGTCCATGAGACAGACCAGAAGAATTCCACACAGGATGAGAATAGATTAATCTCTCAGTCCCGTGAAGTAGAAGAATTGGCCATTATGAGTTTCAAGTTGTACTACAGACTAAGGTTGTATGGATCCCTATCTGTAAACTTTGTTGCATTTTAATGTTAATAAAACCAATTGGTTATAAAAGTTTAAAGCCTTGGTTAATCTTACCTCTGATTACCCTAAACAGTAGAGTTAAAAAAAAGCCCAACAGTTTGGAGCAAATTTTTGCACATGGCAGAGTGAGGAAGGAAAGAAGGAAGATTACTTGACCATGATGACCACACATAGTAAACAGTGCTTAAAATATTTCTATTTTGTTTTTTCACAAATAAGTACATCTCTGGTGGGGTGAAGAGAGGAGGAGGAAAATATAGGGTAGATTTTCCACTTCTGTGCTCCTGGTGCAAAGCCTCGCCCACTGGAAGCACATATTTAAGCTGTTAGCCTTGGTTGAGTAGTAGGACTCTTTCTTGTGAGTGAGGAAGTATTGGATTCACGCCCTACTCCAAAGACTTGAGAGTACAAATCCAAAACTGACACCTCAGTGCAGTACTGAGGGAGTGCTGCACTGTCGGAGGTGCCGTCTTTCAGAAGAGACATTAAACCGAAGCCCTGTCTGCCTTTCGGGTGGATGCAAAGGATCCCATGGTACTATTCAAAGAAGTGCAGGGGAGCTCTCCAGGTGTCCTGGCCAATAGTTATCCGTCAACCAACATCACTGAAATAGATAATCTGGTTGTGTGTTTGTAGGACCTTGCTGTGTGCAAATTGGCTGCCACTTTTCCTACATTACAACAGTGGCTCACCTCAAAAATACTTCATTGGCTGTAAAGCACTTTTGGACGCCCTGAAGTCATGAAAAATGCTATATAAATGCAAGTCCTTTCCTTCTTAGCATGTCTGCCAACAAAATAGATTGGGCCAATTTGGCAAGCCAGTTTCTTTTGCTTAAACCAGCTCTATTCTGGCTCAAACGTGATGTTCTTCCGAGATCTCAGTGATATGCAGCTCAAAAGCTTTCTGAACTACTGATCCAATTTAATCTCAGTATGTGTCCTCTTGCGGGACCTGTTGGGCGGGGAGCAGCAGCAGACCTAGCTCAGAGGGCACACAAGCAACCTGGCCCCAAGTTTCTGCCCAAACTATTCTATACCTGCTGCCAAAAGGAGTACAGCAAAGGAATGGACGATTTACTTTCTCTGTGTAAAAACTCACCTATACGCCAACAGACTAGACAGTTGCCTACATCCTACTAATCTGTGGCACTATAAATTATTATATTAACATGTTATCCCAATGGATCATCAGCACAAAAAATGAAAAGCTTGACCATTTTTCTTAGAGGAACACTTATTCAAAGTTCCCTTTTGGAAGGTGGAAAACTGTATTCCAAGGTGAAAAGAAGAATGTCAGCAAGAGATCCCACAGTAGCGATGTTTCACTTTTTAATGCTGTACAAGCCTTTCTTGAAACAAAATGCTGCTCATTAGTCACTGATATATGAATGCTAGGTTTCACTCGGCTGAGATTTACCTGTGTTCATCTTCAAAACTGACATGTGAAACGCCTCGTTACTTCAATAGTACAACATGCAATAATTAAGAAATACAGAACCTACATTTTTTGAAAAAGCATATTTAGTCTCAGGATCATGATCTAATAGCACAGCATCAGCTATTCTGCTCAAATGATATTCACCCTGAGCTATGGAAAGTTAATACTTCCTTACCATAACCTAACTTTGAAGGCTGGTTTCTTGAAGGCAGACTTGATGTAGGTATTACCCTTCGTTCAGCAGGTATTGGACCTCGATCTGAAGCTGAAAATAAACAAACATTCAAATACTGGTGAACAATTATGTTTATCATTGAAAATCAGCACTGCCATAACTAGAATACTATATTTTCATGGACTTTCAAATACAAGTTGTCTTTCATATACCAGAGAGAATCAATCCAATAATCCACTGTGGGGAAGAAAATCTAAGAGACATGTTCCCTTTAAGAGATTATAGGCAGTAGGTATTGTAGTGGCCCCTTTCCCCAGGCTCTACTTTACTTAAATTTATCTGCAAGGTGTTTCATTCAGGTTTGATCCACCAAAATGCACAAATAAAAGACAAATCTTTGAGAAATTTCTGAGCAAGAAAATGTTTTTTGCAAAGATAACCACAGTGAAACCACCATAATGGACAAGAGAAAAAACCGCAGTTATGGCATGCAGTGGGGGACTTATACTACAGCCACAATACTCACTGTGCAGTAATGCATGAAAGCTCTTTCCATCATTTCTATTGTTTTTAACTAGGCTTTTCCTATTAAACGCAACTTGTGCTAAGCACAAAAAAGTATACTCCAATGTGGATAAGGAAAAATACGGCAAGACCAAGGCCACAGTTGCAGAAAAAGATCAAATTTAGCAGACACCAAGCAAATTAACTTTTCCCCCTTCTCTTCTCCCCTGAAGGTTTTAATTCACGCATGATAATATTCATGGGTGACAGCAGCCCTCTGCCCAAATGACCATTCTTTGTTGTAGGCCCAGTGGAACATCAAAGCCGAGCCCAATTTTCCTTTCTGGCGCCACGCTCCACCCACCTCCCCATCCCCCGCAACCACCCTGCTTTTCAGCAGGAGTCCCTGGCTAGTAATTAGGAACTTTGGCCTATTTTTATTCTTCTCTCCCCTTCTTGGGGGACACTGCCAATTTTACTGCCCTGCCCTCTCAAGATATTGAAAAAGTCAATACAGATTTATCAAACCTGGGGCACATCATCCCAGGGCATTCCCAGATTGCATGGCTCAAACTGGTTAGTGCATTTACCCACTGAGCCACTACGGTGCTCAAAATAGAATCATAGAATAGCATCATAAAGACTTACGGCACAGAAGGAGGCCATTCCACCCATTGTGTCTGTGTAGGCCGAAGAAGAGCTAGCCAGCCTAATCCCAATTTCCAGCACTTGGTTCGTAGCTCTGTACGTTACGGTACTTCAAGTGCACATTCAAGTACTTTTTAAATGAGATGAGGGTTTCTGCCTCTACCACCCTTTCAGGCAGTGAGTTCCAGATCCACACCACCCTCTGGGTGAAAAAAGTTCTCCTCAACTCCCTCTAATCCTTCTACCATTTACTTTAAATCTATTCCCCTTGGTTATTGACCGTTCTGCTAAGGGAAATAGGTCCTTCCTAGCCACTCTATCTAGGCCCCTCATAATTTTATAATATGCAAGAAGAGAAGACCAATGAAGATTGGGATTTATACAGAAATAAGGTAAGGATATCTAAAATGAGCATTCAGAAAATAGAGTAATGGAGAAACAGACTATAGCTAGTGGTACATAAATTGTCAGAATGACAGAAAAACAGATAGATCCATGAAGTGCGAAGTGGTACAGAAGTATTACAAAAGGTTCACGAAATTACATAGGTGCTGAATTAATTCTTCACTTCAGTCTCCACAATGGAAGACTGTAGAGTAGACAGTTTGGATTATTTTAGCTCAGGAATCTATAATACTTGGATATTAGCAAGACCCAAGTAGTGAAAGCAAATCAAGAATCAAGAAATTACACATAAATCGGGCACTGGGATCAGATGGCATATATCCTAGATTCCTCAGGAGCATGATAAAGAAAGTAAGAAGACTGTGGTGAATATTGAGGTATGATACTGCAGTGGTTATATTAGTAGATTAGTTACCAGTGGTCATGAGTTCAAATCTAATCATGAATTCATTAAATCTGGTAATTTGTCAGCTAGCATCAGAAAAAAAAATGACTACAAAAACTGCCGGATTATCGTAAAAACCCAACTGATTCATTAATGTCCTTCAGAAAAGGGATCCTACCACCCTCATCTGGTCTGACCAACTTGTGACTAGTCCACACTACATGGTTGATTTTTAATGTCCTCTGAAGTGGCCGAGCAAGCCACTCCGTTGTACAAAGAACTGCTATGCAAAAAGGGATGGTCAATAAATGTCTCGTCAGCCCACAGCCTTCAAACAGAAACATTTTCTTTTAGGAGTTCCAAAAATACAAGTGATGTACCCAAGGACTGCAGAATAGCAAATGTTACTCTGGCATTCATTACAAAGTGAACATGAACTTAGGAATTCTAGACCTATCACTCATTAGTTGTGGGGAAAATGCTCAATATCATAGAGAGTCAACATGAATTTAGAAGCAATAGGTTATGTCTCCCAAATCTACTGGGTTCTTTGAGGATGTAACTAAACAGGTTGCAGAGGGCGCTTCAATAGCTATAATCTAGTTGGATTTTCAGAAGGCATTTGATATGGCTCCACACACGAGACACATAAAGAACATTAAGGGATAAATGTATAGAGAGGAATTTCAATATTAAGTATGCCTCCTCTAGCTTTCCTTAATTTCATATTTAGCCTCTTAATTCCAAAATTATTTTTTTTCAAATAAATGTTCCAGTGAACATTGGAAATGCATGTTAGGCATATACATCATGATGATTCTGTGTCTAATCTTGAAAAGGCACTTGTGGTAGGTTTACAATTGATTTTTTTTTTTATATAAGACTATATTTTTCCTATGAATATAATCAAAGACAAGGCCTAATTCTGGAGTATCCATTCAAGTTTTAGCATTGATCCTTTCAGAATTCACAAAATTCAGAAATCAAACAGTTCTTTCGAAGTTTACAGTTTACAAAGTACATCAGAGTACTTCAATAACTGATGAATTCCAAAATGTTAATGTAAAAAACTATTCTCAGTAATAACACGTATTGTAAGTATTACACTTTAATCACTGACCTAGTAAGAAAAAATAGTTCGGCAATTCAGATGTAAGCTAAAAAAAGGAAAGCCGACTGAACAAAATCTTCATCTTTAAATGTATCCATGATTTTGTCTGTTATGAAATATCATTTTTCAGCTGACCGTATATGCAATCTGCTCCCTGGACTTTGCCAATATGGCTTTGTAAGTAGCTGCTTCGAGATACATAATGGCAAGTAACAATGGCTTAGCAGCTGTGATTCACTGTGCAATTCTCCTTCCCTGTAGAAAATGCCTTACCTCCAGCTCACCTTGTTTTGGTCATAAAGAACAAGTTTACTGCAACAGAAACTCTTTTTTTTTTTACTTACTTGAAGTTTTGTTCAGTTCTGTGTCCAGAAGTTCATCAAGAGCTAACTGTGCAGCATTGGCTTTTGCTTCTTTCTTATTTTGACCCATTCCAGTTTTGTATTCAACACCATCAACCACAGCACAGAATGCAAAGTATTGTCCAAACACATTGCCTAGAAAGAGAAATTTAATAATTCAGCTGAATGGATACATAAAATAATTTTCTAGTGGGGCATCTGCAGCAGAAAAATAAATTCCACCTACCTGTAGCTACAGTTTCTTTTAAAATTAGTTGCATACGCAACATTTGTGCATACTGATGCAAGCCTGAAACTGGGTTGATCTCACCACGCCTGTATTTATCAATAAATTCCCTAGAAACTTTCTTAGGCGGTAGTGCAGTGTTTAGGAGCGGTTTAGTATATTCAGCAAATTGTGGCTTTGGGTATTGACCTGAAAAAACATACATAAATTTAAAATTATACCATGCAACTAGTTATAAAAGCATGATTGACTTTTGGTCAAAACATATAGCACTCCTGGACACACTGTTACATGTGAACTAGGATATGGTAGATGAACAACTTGCATTTATACAGCAGAGTGTCGGCGGGAATTCAGTGGCAGAGCGGGGCTATAAAAGGCTCCAGAGACCACGTAAATCCGCAGAGCGTCGGCGGGAATTCAGTGGCAGAGCAGGGCTATAAAAGGCTCCAGAGACCAGGTAAGGCCTCAGAGCGTCGGCGGGAATTCAGCGGCCACAGCGGGGCTATAAAAGGCTCCAGAGACCAGGTAAGGCCTCAGCGTCGGCGGGAAGTCAGCGGCAGCAGCGGGGCTATAAAAGGCTCCAGAGACCAGGTAAAGCGTACCAGTCTCCAAACTCGGAACTCAAAGGGAAGGAGAGAGGTAAAAAATAATCGAAGTGTGACATCACCAGAAAGCAGGTAAGTGATTGGTTGGTGAGTATTTCTCTCTTTTTAAACTTAAACTCTGTGGTTTATAGTTTCTAAGGTGTGATATTCATCATCTAAAATCGGGGCAGAGGGTATTTAAAAATAATATTAATACATTTAATTAATTACATAGAATGGGAGAGCAGGTGATGTGTTGCTGCTGCAATATGTGGGAGCTGGTGGACACCATTGATGCTCACAGTGATCACATTTGCAGTAAGTGCTGGCTGCTCGAGGAATTCCGGCTCCGTGTTGATGAGCTGGAATCCGAGCTTCAAACACTGACACACATCAGGGAGGGGGAGAGTTACCTGGACTCTGTTTCAGGAGGTAGTCAAACCAATTAGAGTAATTAATTCAGATGTAGTCCGTGGCCAGGGACAGGATGGTGTGACTAGAAGTGAGGCAGGTATAGGGATCCCCAGGAGGTAGTGTTGGAGGAGCAGCAGCCCTTGCTCTTGTCCAACAGGTTTGAGGCTCTTACTCACTGTGAGGATGGGAACGGGGACTGCGGGGAGGATGAGCAACCTGGCCACAGCACCGTGGAGCAGGGGGCCATTCAAGTGGGGGGGAGTTAAAAGAAATGTTGTAGTGGTAGGGGATAGTATCGTTAGGGAGATAGATAGGGTTCTTTGCAGCCGAGAGCGAGAGTCCCGAAGGCTGTGTTGCCTGCCCGGTGCCAGGGTTAAGGACATCTCCTCTGGGCTGGAGAGAAACTTGGAGTGGGAGGGGGAGGATCCAGTTGTCGTGGTCCATGTTGGTACCAACGACATAGATAGGACAAGGAAAGAGGTTCTGCTGAGGGAGTTTGAGCAGCTTGGGGCCAAATTAAAAAGCAGAACCACAATGGTGGTAATC
This sequence comes from Somniosus microcephalus, assembly GCF_052327205.1. Taxonomy (NCBI): domain Eukaryota; kingdom Metazoa; phylum Chordata; class Chondrichthyes; order Squaliformes; family Somniosidae; genus Somniosus; species Somniosus microcephalus. Next base: position 61,031,172 of record NC_140988.1, read on the forward strand.
TCTGGATTACTACCTGAGCCACGTGCAAATTTGGCTGGGGTAAATAAAATTAGAGAGTTAAATGCGTGGCTCAAAGACTGGTGTGAGAGAAATGGGTTTTGCTTCTTGGGACACTGGCATCAGTACTGGGACAGGAGAGAGCTGTTCCGTTGGGACGGACTTCACTTGGCCAGTGCTGGGACTAGAATCCTGGCGAATCGAGTAACTAGGGCTGTAGAGAGGGCTTTAAACTAATTAATGGCGGGGAGGTTTTAAGAGAGCTAAAAATAAAAATGACAGCGGAGAAGGCAATAAAGGTAGCAGTGGGGGAATTAAAAACCAGAGTGTGTCAGGAAGGGACAGAGGCCTAGAAATTCAGTTGGCGCCGCGCCAGGGCTTTAGCGCCGGAAAGTTAGCGCCGGCGCTAAGTCCCCCTGCGCGCGCCAAAAATTCAGTAGCGCCGCGCCCAAACGGCTGCCGGTGCTACTGAAGGGTGTTTGCGCCTGAAAACTGGCGCCCGATGCGGTGCGGCAGGCTCGGGAAGTGCAGGCCTCCTCCTTCAGTTAAGGAGGAGCTGCCTGCACCCGCCCGCTGGCCAGTAAAATCACCACAAAAATGAGCCCGGCACCTCAGGGAAGTGCCGGGCTCGCAGCCGAGAAGCATCTGTTCCGCGGGGGGGGGGGGGGGGGGGGGGGGGGAGTCCGGGGAGGGAGGTGCGGGCAGGCGGCCGGCGGGAAAGCGGCCGGCCGCCGCTCCACCTTTATGCGCCGGCGCAAAGTCGTGTAAGACTCTGTTACCAGAGTCTTAGTTGCGGCTGCCACGGGCGAGGCGGCCGCAACTGAATTTCGGCGCTGGGGCCCGTCGGCATGGCAACCGGGATGCTGCGCACACCGATGACATCATCGGTGCCGGCGCAGCGCTACCGGTCTACCGCCGATTCCAGGGCCCCAGGGAATTTTTAAACTGGCCATAACTCCGGCGCTAGGCCCTCCAGCGCCCCAAATGGGGCGCTAGGCCTACTGAATTTCTAGGCCAGAATGTATATAATGATAAAGGTAAAGTAGTAAAAGGGCTAAAAGCAGGAATAAATTGTCAGAAAACATATTTGAAAGTTCTTTATCTGAATGCACGCAGCATTCGTAACAAAATAGACGAGTTGATGGTACAAATAACTACACATGGGTATGATCTGGTGGCCATTACGGAAACATGGCTGCAAGATGATCATGACTGGGAACTAACCATACAAGGGTATTTGACAATTAGGAAGGACAGACAGGAAGGAAAGGGAGGTGGGGTTGCTATGTTAGTCAAGGATGGAATCACTGCAATAGTCAGAAATGATACTGGGTCAAAGGATCAGGATAGTGAAACAGTTTGGGTGGAGATAAAGAAAAAGGGGAAAAAGTCACTAGTGGGCGTAGTCTATAGGCCTCCTAACAGTTGCAACTCTGTTGGTCGGAGTATAAATCAGGAAATAGTTGGGGCTTGTAATAAGGGAACAGCTATAATCATGGGGGATTTTAACTTTCATATTGACTGGACTAATCAAATTGGGCATGGCAACCTTGAGGAAGAGTTCATAGTGTGTATTAGGGACGGGTTCCTTGAGCAGTATGTAACTGAACCAACCAGGGGGTAGGCAATCTTAGATCTGGTCCTGTGTAATGAGACAGGATTAATAAAAAATGTCCTAGTAAAGGATCCCCTTGGAATGAGTGACCATAATATGGTTGAATTCCAAATTCAGTTTGAGGATGAGAGAGTTGGATCTCAAACCAGCGTACTGAGCTTAAATAAAGGAGACTATGAAGGTATGAGAGTAGAATTGACTAAAGTGGACTGGGAAAACAGATTAAAGTGTAAGACGGTACAAGAGCAGTGGTCTACATTCAAGGAGATATTTCACATCTTTCAAGATAAATATATTCCACTGAGGAAAAAGGGGAGTAAAAGAAGACAGCCATCCGTGGCTTAGTAAAGTAATAAAGGATGGTATCCGACTGAAAACAAGGGCATATAAAGTAGCCAAATCTAGTGGGAGGATAGAAGATTGGGAAGCATTTAAAAGCTAGCAAACAATAACTAAAAGATTAATAAAGAAAGGGAAGATAGATTATGAAAGTAAACTAGCAAAAAATATAAAAACAGATAGCAAGAGTTTCTACAGCTATATAAAAAGAAAAAGGGTGGCTAAAGTGAACGTTGGTCCCTTAGAGGATAAGACCGGGAAACTAGTGGTGGGGAACATGGAGATGGCAAAGACGCTGAACAAATATTTTGTATCAGTCTTTACAGTAGAGGACACTAAAAATATCCCAACACTGGACAAACAGGGGGCAATGAGGGGGGAGGAGCTAAACACAATTAAAATCACTAAAGAGATGGTATTCAGTAAAATAATGGGACATAAGGCAGATAAATCCCCCGGACCTGATGGCCTACATCCTAGGGTCTTGAGAGAAGTAACGGTAGGGATTGTGGATGCATTGGTGATTATTTTCCAAAACTCCCTGGACTCAGGAAAGGCCCTGGCAGATTGGAAAACTGCTAATGTAACACCCTTATTTAAGAAGGGAAGTAGACAAAAAGCTGGAAACTATAGACCAGTTAGCCTAACATCTGTGGTTGGCAAAATGTTGGAGTCCATTATTAAGGAAACAGTAACAGAGCATTTGGATAAACATAATTTAATAGGACAGAGTCAGCATGGTTTTATGAAAGGGAAGTCATGTTTGACAAATTTGCTCGAATTCTTTGAGGACGTAACATACAGGGTGGATAAAGGGGAACCAGTGGATGTAGTGTATCTGGACTTCCAAAAGGCATTTGACAAGGTTCCACACAAAAGATTACTGATCAAGATAAGAAATCACGGGATTGGGGGTCATATACTGGCATGGGTGGAAGATAGGCTATCTAACAGAAAACAAAGAGTTGGGATAAATGGTTCATTCTCAGGATGGCAATCACTAACTAGTGGTGTTCCGCAGGGGTCAGTGCTGGGACCCCAACTCTTTACAATCTATATTAACGATTTGGAGGAAGGGACCGAGTGCAACGTATCCAAGTTTGCCGACGATACAAAGATGGGAGGGAAAGCAGTGAATGAGGAGGACATAAAAAACCTGCAAAAGGACATAGGCAGGCTAAGTGAGTGGGCAGATGGAATATAATATTGGAAAGTGTGAGGTTATGCACTTTGGCAGAAAAAATCAAAGAGCAAGTTATTATCTAAATGGAGAGAAACTGCAAAGTGCTACATTACAAAGGGATCTGGGGGTCCTGGTGCATGAAACACAAAAAGTTAGTATGCAGGTGATCAGGAAGGCCAATGGAATCTTGGCTTTTATTGCAAGGGGGATGGAGTATAAAAACAGGGAGGTCTTGCTGCAGTTATACAGGGTATTGGTGAGGCCACACCTGGAATACTGCGTGCAGTTTTGGTTTCCATATTTAAGAAAAGATATACTTGCTCTCGAGGCGGTTCAGAGAAGGTTCACTCAGTTGATTCCAGAGATGAGGGGGTTGACGTATGAGGAAAGGTTGAGTAGGTTGGGCCTCTACTCATTGGAGTTCAGAAGAATGAGAGGCGATCTTATCGAAACATATAAGATTGTGAGGGGGCTTGATTGGGTGGATGCGGTGAGGATGTTTCCACTGATGGGTGAGACTAGAACTAGGGGGCATAATCTTAGAATAAGGGGCTGCCCTTTCAAAACTGAGATGAGGAGAAACTTCTTCACTCAGAGGGTAGTAAATCTATGGAATTTGCTACCCCAGAGAGCTGTGGAAGCTGCAACATTAAATAAATTTAAAACAGAGATAGACAGTTTCCTAGCAGGCAAGGGAATTAGGGGTTACGGGGAGAGGGCAGGGAAGTGGACGTGAGTCTAGATTCGGATCAGCCATGATCCTATTGAACGGCGGAGCAGGCCCGAGGGGCCATATGACCTACTCCTGCTCCTACTTCTTATGTTCTTATGTTCTTATGGCGCCTCTAACGTAGCAAAACGTCCCAAGGTGCTTAACAAGACCGTTATCAATAAAAGCATTTTTGACACCGACCACAGAGGAGCTATCAGGGCAGAAGACCAAAAGCTTGAGCTTCCAACCACATATCCGCTCCATCATCAAGACTGCCTACTTCCATCTCTGTAACGTCGCCGGACTCCGACCCTGCCTCAGCTCATCTGCTGCAGAAACCTTCATCAAGACCTTTGCTGCTTCTAGACTTGGCAATTCCAATGCTCTCCTGGCCTCCCATCTTCCACCCTACATAAACTTGTGCTCAACCAAAACTCTGCTGCCCGTATCTTAACTCGCACCAAGTCTCATCCACCCATCACCCCCTGGCTTGGTCAAAGAGGTGGGGTTTAATTAGCATCTTAAAAAGGAGAGAAGTTTAGGGAAATTGGAGGAGTGCAGAGATCTCGAAGACTTGCAGGGCTGGAGGAAGTTAGAGATAGGGAGGGGCGAGGCCATGGAAGGATTTGAAAACAAGGATGAGAATTTTAAAATGGAGGTGTTGTTGGACCGGGAGCTAGTGTAGGTCAGCGAGCACAGGGCTGATGGGTGAACGAGACTAGTGCGAGTTAAGACATGGGCAGCAGAGTTTTGGTTGAGCACAAGTTTATGTAGGGTGGAATATGGGGGTCAAACACAACACCAAGGTTGCGAATGGTCTGGCTCAGCTTCAGAGTTACCAGGGCTGGAAATGGTGGTCAGGGAATAGAGTTTGTGGCGGAGATCAAAGACAATGGCTTCAGTCTTCCCAATATTTAGTTGGAAGAAATTTCTCCTAAGAAATAGGAGCAGGAATAGGCCACTTGGCCCCTCTAGCCTGCTCCGCCATTCAATAGTCATGGCTGAGCTTGGGCTCAAAGCCACTTCCCTGCCCGCTCCCCATAACCTTTCACTCCCTTATCTTGCAAAAATCTGTCTATCTCCACCTTAAACGTATTTAATGAACCAGCCTCCACAGCTCTCTGGGGCAGAGAATTCCACAGATTTACGACCCTCAGAGAAGAAATTCCTTCTCATCTCAGTTTAAAAAGGCGACCCTTTATTCTGAAACTATGCCCCCGAGTTCTAGATTTCCCCACGAGGGGAAACATCCTCGCTGCATCTACCTTGTCGAGCCCCCTCAGTATCTTCTATGTTTCAATAAGATCACCTCTCATTCTTCTAAATTCCAATGAGTATAGGCCCAACCTTTTTTCATAAGTCAACCCACTTATCTCAGGAATCAACCAAGTGAATCATCTCTGAACTGCCTCCAATGCAAGTATATCCTTCCTTAAATAAGGAGGCCAAAACTGTACGCAGTACTCAAGGTGTGGTCTCACCAATACCCTGTATAGTTGTAGCAGGACTTCCCTGCTTTTATACTCCAACCCCCTAGCAATAAAGGCCAACATTCCATTTGCCTTTCTGATTACTTGCTGTACCTGCATACTAACTTTTTGTGTTTCATGCACAAGGACCCCCAGGTCCCTCTGAACTGTAGCATTTTGTAATCTCTCTATTTAAATAATTTATTTTTTATTTTTCCTGCCAAAGTGGATAACCTCGCACTTTCCCACATTATACTCCATCTGCCAAATGTTTGACCATTCATAGCCTGTCTATATCCCTTTGCAGATTCTTTGAGTCCTCTGCATAACTTGCTTTCCCACCCATCTTTGTATCATCCGCAAACTTGGCTACATTACACTCGGTCTCTTCATCCAAATCATTAATGTAGATTGTAAATAGTTAAGGCCCCAGCACCGATCCCTGTGGTACCCCACTAGCTACCGCTTGCCAACCAGAAAATGACCCATTTATCCCGACTCTCTGCTTTCTGTTAGCCGGCCAATTCTCTATCCATGCTAATATATTAACCCCAACTCCATGAGCTCTTATCTTATGCAGTAACCTTTTATGTGGCACCTTATCGAATGACTTCTGGAAATCCAAATGCACCACATCCACTGGCTTACCCTTAACCACCCTGCTCGTTACATCCTCAAAGAACTCCAGCAAATTTGTTAAACATGATTTCCCTTTCATAAAACCATGCTGACTCTGCTTGACTGCATTGTGATTTTCCAAATGCCCTGCTACTGCTTCCTTAATGAAGGACTCCAGCATTTTCCCAACGACAGACGTTAGGCTAACTGGTCTATAGTTTCCTGCTTTCTGACTCCCTCCTTTCTTAAATAGGGGTGTTACATTTGCGGTTTTCCAATCCGCTGGGACCTCTCCAGAATTTTGGTATATTGCAACCAATGCATCCACTATCTCTGCAGCCACTTCTTTTAAAACCCTGGGATGCAGGCCATCTGGTCCAGGGGACTTATCGTCTTTTAGTCCCATTATTTTACCAAGTACTTTTTCCTTAGTGATAGTCTTTAGTTTCCCCCCTCCCTGTGGCCCCTTGATTATCCATTATTGGGATGTTGTTAGTGTCTTCTACCGTGAAGACAGATACAAAATATTTGTTCAGAGTCTCTGCCATTTCCCCGTTCCCTATTATTAATTCCCCATTCTCATCCTCTAAGGGACCAATGTTTACTTTAGCTGCTCTTTTTTTTTATATACCTGTAGAAGCTCTTACTTTCTGTTTTAATATTTCTTGCCAGTTTACTCTCATAATTCATCTTCTCTATTATTTTTTTGAGTCATCCTTTGCTCATCCAATTAGTCATCCAATATTGGAAGTCAGACAAGCAGTGTGACAAAGCAGAGGCAGTGGAAGGGTCAAGAGAGGTGTTGGTGAGATAGAGCTGAATGTCATCAACATACATGTGGAACCTGATGTGTTTTCGGACGTTATCGCCGAAGGGCAGCATGTAGATGAGAAACAGAAGGAGGCCAAGGATAGATCCTTGGCATACTCCAGAGGTAACGATGCAGAAGTGGGAAGAGAAGCCATTGCAGGTGATTCTCTGGCTATGATTCAATAGATTAGAATGAAACCATTCAAGGGCATTTCCACCCAGCTATAAGACGGAGGAGAGTTGATGGAGGATGGTGTGCTCAACTGTGTCAAAGGCTGCAGATAGGTCGAGAAGGACGAGGAGGGTTAGTTTACCTTTGTCACAGTCACAGTCACACAGAATGTCATTTGTGACTTTGATAAGGGCGGTTTCAGTACTGTGGCAAGGGTGGAAACCTGTTTGGAGGGATTCAAACAAGGAATTGCAGGAAAAGATGGGCACAGATTTGGGAGGCGCTCGTACCTTCAAGGAGAGAAAAGGGAGGTTGAAGATGGGGCGGTAGTTTGCAAGGACAGAGGGATCAAGGGTGGGTTTTTTTAAGGAGAGGAGTGATGATGGCAGATTTGAAGGGAAGGGGGACAGTACCCGAGGAGAACATAAGAACAAGGAGCAGGGGTAAGCCATTCAGCCCAGCTCCGCCATTCAATGAGATCATGGCTGATCTTCTGCCTCAACTCCATTCACCGGCCTTAACGCCATATCCCTTGACGCCCTTACTAGTCAGAAATCTATCAACTTCTGTTTTGAATATATCCAATGACTGCGCCTCCACAGCCCTCTGGGGTAGAGAATTCCAAAGATTCACCACCCTCGGTGTGAAGAAATTTCTTTTCATCTCAGTCCTGAATGGCCTACCCTTTATCCTGAGGCTGTGGCCCCTGGTTCCTGCCAAGGGAAACATTCTCCCAGCATCTACCCTATCAAGCCCTGTAATAATTTTGTATGCTTCAATGAGATCCCCTCTCATTCTTCTGAATTCAAAGAGAATACAGGCCTAGTTTACTCCATCTCTTCTCATACGACAGTCCCGCCATCCCAGGAAGCAATCTCGTGAACCTTTGTTGCACTCCCTCTATGGCAAGTATATCCTTCCTTAGGTAAGGAGACCAAAATTGTACACAGTACTCCAGGTGTGGTCTCACCAAGGCCCTATATAATTTTTCACTCCTGTACTCAAATCCTCTTGTAATGAAGGCCAGCATACCATTTGCCTTCCTAATGGTTTGCTGCACCTGCACATTCACTTTCAGTGACTCATGTACAAGGACACCCAGGTCCCTTTGAGCATCTGCATTCCCCAATCTTTCACCATTTAGGAAATACTCTGCCTTTCTGTTTTTTCTACCAAAGTGGATAACTTCACATTTATCCACATTATATTCCATCTGCCATGTTCTCGCCCACTCACTGAGCCTGTCGCGATCCCCCTGAAGCCTCTTCACATCCTCTTCACAACTGACACTGCCACCTAGCTTTGTATCATCAGCAAATTTGGAAATGTTACATTTAGTCCCCTCATCCAAATCACTGATATAGATTGTGAATAGCTGGGGCCCAAGCACCGATCCTTGCGGTACCCCACTAGTCACAGCCTGCCATCCTGAAAAAGACCCGTTTATCCCTACTTTGTTTTCTGTCTGTTAACCAATTCTCAATCCATGCTAGTATATTACCCCCAATTCCATGTGCCCTAATTTTGTTCACCAACCTCTTGTGTGGGACCTTATCGAAGGCCTTCTGAAAATCCAAATACACCACACTTACTGGTTCCCTTGTCTACTCCACTAGTTACATCCTCAAAGAACTCCAATAGGTTTGTTAAACAGGATTTCCCTTTCATAAATCCATGTTGACTCTGCCCAACCTTACTATTAGTTTCTAAGTGCCCAGTTATTGCATCCTTTATAATAGATTCCAGCATTTTCCCAACTACTGATGTGAGGCTAACAGGTCTGTAGTTCCCCGTTTTTCTCTCTCCCTCCTTTCTTAAATAGCGGGGTTACATTTGCTATCCTCCAATCTGCAGGAACCATTCCAGAATCTATAGAATTTTGGAAGATGACAACCAATGTGTCCACTATTCCAATGGCCATATTATGGTCACTCTTCCCTTTACGACAAGGTTATTAATTAACCCTTTCTCATTGCACAGTACTAGATCTAAAATAGCCTGTTCCCTAGCTGGTTCCTCAACATACTGATCTAGAAAACTATCTTGCATACATTCCATGAATTCATCCTCCACACTATTACTGCAAATTTGGTTTGCCCAGTCTATATGTAGATTAAAGTCCCCCATGATTACTGTATTACCCTTGTTACATGCACCTCTAATTTCCTGATTTATACTCTGCCCTACATTACAACTACTGTTTGGGGGCTTATAAACAACTCCACCAATTTTTTCTGCCCCTTGCTGTTTCTTAGCTCCACCCAAACTGATTCTACTTTTTGATTTTCTGAGCTAAGATCCTTTCTCTCTACTGTCTTTATCCCATCCTTTATCAGGGCTACCCCTCCTCCTTTTCCATTTTGCCTATATCTTCTAAAAGTTAAGTATCCTAGAATATTTAGTTCTCAATCTTGGCCACTTTGCAACCATGTTTCAGTTATGGCTGTTGGAGCAAACCTGTTCATTTCTATCTGCACTATTAATTCATCTATTTGTTGTGAATGCTTCGCGCATTCAGATATAGTGCCTTTAGCTTTGACGTATTTCTATTTTTCCCTGATGTCACTGACGGCTTATTACTCTCTGTCCCTTCCTGACCCTTTCTGCTTATTTTTACCTGAAACTCTACTCTGCTCTAGAGCTTTGAAATTTCTCTTGCTGCTTTTAAATTTACTCTTTTCTGCATCCGCCCACCCCCATTCATTAGTTTAAAGCCCTGTCTACTGCCCTAGTTTTTTGGTTTGCCAGCCCGGTTTAAATGGAGCCCGTCCCAATGGAACAGCTCCCTCTTTCCCCAGTACTGGTGCCAGTGCCCTATGAACCAAAACCCCTTCCTCCCACACCACGCTTTGAGCAACGCATTTAAACCTCTAATCTGTTTGTCCCTATGCCAATTTGCGTGTGGCTCAGGTAACAAGCCAAAGATTATTACCTTTGAGGTTCTGCTTTTTTTAATTTGGATCCTAGCTCCTCAAACTCACTCAGCAGAAACTCATTCCTAGTTCTACCTATGTCGTTGGTTCCTACGTGGACCACTGCAACTGGATCCTCCCCCTCCAAGTTCTTCTCCAGCCGCGAGGAGATGTCTATAACCCTGGTACCGGGCAAGCAACACAACCTTCAGAACTCTCGGTCGCGGCTGCAGAGAACAGTATCTAACTCGTTTGACTATACTGTCCCCTACCACAACTACATTCCCTTTCAGTCCCCCCACCTGAATGGCTTCCTGCACCATCATGCCATGGTCAGCTTGCTCATCCATCCTGGAGGCTTTTCCCTCATCCACACAGGCAGCAAGAACCTCATACCTGTTGGACAAGGGCAAAAGCTTAGGCTGGGGTACCCTTACCTGTCTGAGTTGCAGTAACATCCTCCTGTCTCTGACCACCAACCAGCCCTGTACCACTACCTAACCTAGGGGTGTGATTGCCTCCTGGATCAAAGTGTCCAGGTAACACTCCCCATCCCTGATGGCCTGCAATGTCTGCACCTCAGACTCCAGCTCAAAAACTCTGAGCTGAAGTTCAAGATGCAGGCACTTACTGCAAATGTGGTTGTCCAGGATCACAATGCTCTGCACAAACTCCCACATGCTGCAGTTGCAGCACACCACCTGCACTGCCATCCCTCTAAGACCTTGTTTTATTTAATTAAATTTGTAATTAAGTAACTTAGTTTACAGTGTAGTCTCTTGACTACTTACTTGATCTGGATTAAGTTAGGGGTACTGAAATTAAATATCTAACTATAACACAAAGCATTACAAGTAGTGTAGGCAAAAAGCAGCAACTCCTTCCCCCTCTTCTCTGAATTCCCATTCTTTCCAAATTCCCAAATAAAGCACTCTGTTCAAGTTTGTTTAATCCTGCTCTGTGCAGAGTTTGAAAATCCAGATAAATGACATCTACTGCATTGCCCTTGTCTATTTTCTGTTACCTCTTCAAAAAATTCAGTGAGGTTGGTCAAGCAGGACTATCCCTTTTGAAATTGGGTCGACTAAGCCTGTATTCACTAGAGTTTAGAAGAATGAGAGGGGGTCACATTGAAACGTATCAAATTCTGACAGGGCTAGACAGACTGGATGCAGGGAGGATGTTTCCCCAGGCTGGGGGGGGTCGAGAACGAGGGGTCACAGTCTCAGGATAAGGGGTAGAACATTTAAAAGGTGAGCCCGAGGCGCAGGTAGGCCTCAGAGCGGCAGCGGCGGGAATCCCGGCGGCGGTGAGCCCGAGGTGCAGGTAGGCCTCAGAGCAGCAGCGGTGGGAATCTCGGCGGCGGCGAGCTATAAAAGGTGAGCCCGAGGCACAGGTAGGCTTACCAATCTCAGAGGGAGAGAAGTAAAAAGTAATCGAAGTGTGACGTCACCAGAAAGCAGGTAAGTGATTGGTTGGTGAGTATTTCTCTCTTTTTTAAACTTTAACTCTGTGGTTTATACTTTCTAAGCTCTCTGTGGTGTAGCGGGGACTGTTTGTAAACCAGGGCCCTTAAATATATCTTTTAACTGTAGTGAAATTGGTGGGATTGATTTGTTAAATTTAATTTGAATTAATTAAAGGGTAAGTCATGGCAGGACAGCCCGGTGCCATGGTATGCTCCTCCTGCACTATGTGAGAACTCAGGCACACTTCCTGCACACATGGTTGTCAGGGACACAGGAAGTGTGTCCAGCTGCAGCTACTGACAGACCGCATTGCGGCGCTGGAGCTGCAATTGGATACATACTGGACCATTTGCGATGCTGAGGACGTCGTGAATAGCACGTTTAATCAGTTGGTCACACCGCAGGTAAAGGTGGCACAGGCAGAATGGGAGCAGGTGACCAACAGGCAGAGTAGTAGGCACAGGCAGGTAGTGCAGGGGTCCCCTGAGGCCATCCCCCTCTCAAACAGATATACCGCTTTGGATACTGATGGGGGGGGATGGCTAACCAGGGGAAGGCAGCAGCAGCCAACTTCCTGGTACCAGGGGTGGTTCTGCTGCACAGGATGAGAGGAAAAAGAGGGGGAGAGCTATAGTAATAGGGGATTCTATTGTAAGGGGAATAGATGGGCGTTTCCGCGGCCGCAAATGAGGCTCCAGGATGGTGTGTTGCCTCCCTGGTGCAAGGGTCAAGGATGTCTCAGAGCGGCTGCAGAACACTTTGGAAGAGGAGGGTGAACAGCCAGTTGTCGTGGTGCATATAGGCACCAACGATATAGGAAAAAACCGGGATGAGATCCTAAAAGCTGAATATAGGGAGTTAGGAGGTAAATTAAAAAATAGGACCTCAAAGGTAGTAATCTCAGGATTGCTACCTGTGCCACGTGCTAGTCAGAGTAGAAATAGAAGGATATTTCAGATGAATACGTGGCTAGAGGAATGGTGCAACGGGGAGGGATTCAAATTCCTGTGACATTGGAACCGGTTCTGGGGGAGGTGGGACCAGTACAAAACGGACGGTTTGCACCTGGGCAGGGCCGGGACCGATGTCCTAGAGGGACTGTTTGCTAATGCTCTGGGGATTGCAGGCAGGGGGTTGGGAACCTGAGCGGGGAGACAGAGGAAAGGGAAACAAGGATAAAAGCAAAAGACAGGAAGGAGAAAAACAAAAGTGGCAGGCAGAGAAATCAAGGGTTTAAATCAAACATGGCCACAGTAAATAATAATTCTAAAAGATCTAAGAGTGTTAAAAAAACAAGCCTGAAGGCTCTGGCCTAGAAATTGACTATAGCCCCGTTTGGGGCGCCAGCCTTGCCAGGGCGCTAAAAGTAGCGCCGCAGAAGCATTCGCGGCCGCCCGCCCGCCGGAAATTCAGTTGGAGCGCCCCAAAGGGAAGCGCGGCGCTACTGGAGGCGCCCCACATCCCTCTTGGGGCGCTGCGACTGAATATCGTTGCGCAACGTGCCGCAGCACCACACGCTGCAGTACTGCAGGCCTTCCTCCCCTTCTTAAAGGGGAGGGGCCTTGTGCAGCGCAATCTAGGGCCCAGCTGGGCCCCCGAGGATCGCGAGTGCCGGCAAAAGAGCCCGGCAGCGAGGAGAAGTGCCGGGCTCTTGGAACGCAGCCGGAACTCCACCGGGGGGAGGGGGTGGTCAGGAGGCCGGGGACGGGAGCGCTGCTGGCAGGCGGCCAACAACAAAAATGGCCGCCCCGCACCTCCTTTAATTTGCGCCTCTACCGCCGCAGGTAGGCCCCCCTGAACCGGTCGCACATAGCGTCCGGCGGTAAATCAGGGGCCACTTCCAAATATCGCAGCTGGGGCGTCGGCGGGGCGCTGCGCACACCAATGACATCATCAGTAGCGGCGCAGCGCTAACGGCTAGCGCCACCACTAGCGTCCCGCTGAATTTAGCGGGAGGCGTGGCCAGTGGCTTGCAACCCACTTAGCGCCCTCTTAAGGCGCTAACGGGTGGCGCAGCCAACTGAATTTCTAGGCCTTTGTGTCTTAATGCGAGGAGCATTCGTAATAAGGTGGATGAATTAGCTGCGCAAATAGAGGTAAACGAATATATGATTGGGATTACGGAAACATGGCTCCAGGGTGGCCAAGGCTAGGATCTCAACATCCAGAGGTATTCAATATTCAGGAAAAATAGGCAAAAAGGAAAAGGAGGTGGGGTAGCATTGCTGGTTAAAGAGGGGATTAACACAATTGAAAGGAAGGATATTAGCTCTGATGATGTGGAATCTCTATGGATAGAACTGAGAAATACCAAGGGGCAGAAAAAGTTAGTGGGAGTGGTATATAGACCTCCAAACAGTAATGCGGAGGTCGGGGATGGCATTAAACGGGAAATTAGAGAAGCGTGCAATAAGGGCACAGCAGTTATCATGGGTGACTTTAATCTACATATAGATTGGGCTAACCAAATTAGTAACAATATACTGTGGAGGAGGAATTCCTGGAGTGTATACGGGATGGTTTCCTGGACCAATATGTCGAGGAACCAACTAGAGATCAAGCCATCTTAGACTGGGTATTATGGAATGAGAAAGGATTAATTAGTAATCTTGTTGTGCGAGGCCCCTTGGGTCAGAGCGGTCATAATATGATCGAATTCTTCATTAAGATGGAGTGTGAAATAGTTGACTCAGAGACTAGGGTCCTGAATTTAAATAAAGGAGACTACGATGGTATGAGATGCGAGTTGGGTAGGATTGATTGGGGAATGTCACTCAAAGGGTTGACGGTGGATGGGCAATCCACATTCAAAGATCGCATGGATAAACTACAGAATGTGTTCATCCCAGTTTGGCATAAAAATAAAACAAAAAAGGTGACTCAACCGTGGCTAACAAGGGAAATTAGGGATAGCATAAGATCCAAGGAGAGGACATATAAATTGGCCAGAAAAAGCAGTAAACCTGAGGATTGGGAGCAGTTTAGGATTCAACAAAGGGATTAATTAAGAGGGGGGAAATAGAGTATGAGAGTAAGCTTGCAGGGAACATAAAAACTGACTAAATTAAATACATACTTTGGTTCTGTCTTCACAAAGGAGGACACAAATAACCTCCCAAAGATGTCGGGGAACATAGGGTCTAATGAAAGGGAGGAACTGATAGAAATCAGTATTTGTAGGGAAATGGTGTTAGGGAAATTGATGGGATTGAGGGCTGATAAATCCCCAGGGCCTGATAATCTACATCCTAGGGTACTTAAGGAAGTGGCCCTAGAAATAGTAGATGCATTGCTGGTCATCTTCCAAAATTCAATAGACTCTGGAACAGTACCCATGGATTGGCGGGTAGCTAATGTTACCCCACTGTTCAAAAAGGGTGGTAGAGAGAAAACGGGGAATTACAGACCGGTAAGCCTGACATCGGTAGTGGGGAAAATGCTAGAGTCCATTATAAAGGATGTAATAGCAGAGCACTTGGAAAAAAGTGACCGGATCGGACAAAGTCAACATGGATTTACAAAAGGTAAATCGTGCTTCACTAATCCACTGGAATTTTTTGAGGATGTAACTGGTAAAATAGATAAGGGAGAACCAGTGGATGTGGTGCATTTGGATTTTCAAAAGGCTTCCAATAAGGTCCCGCATAAGAGATTAGCGTGTAAAATTAAGGCACGTGGGATTGGGCGCAAGGTATTCACTTGGATAGAGAACTGGTTGGCAGACAGAAAGCAAAGAGTTGGAATAAACGGCTCTTTTTCCGAGTGGCAGGCAGTGACTAGTGGGTTACCGCAGGGATCGGTCCTTGGACCCCAGCTATTCACAACATATATTAATGATCTAGACAAGGGAACTAGATGTAATATCTCCAAGTTTGTAGACGACACAAACCTGGGTGGGCGTGTGTGCTGTGAGGAGGTTGCCGAGAAACTCCAGTATGATTTGGACAGGTTGGGTGATTGGGCAGAAGCATGGCAGATGCAATATAACGTGGATAAATGCGAGGTTATCCACTTTGGTGTCAAAAACAGGAAGGCAGATTATTATCTGAATGGCAATAGATTGGGAGAAGGGGGAGTGCAACGAGACCTGGGCGTCCTTGTGCACCAGTCGCTGAAAGTAAGCATGCAGGTGCAGCAGGCAGTTAAGAAGGCAAATGGTATGTTGGCCTTCGTAGCGAGACGGTTTGAGTACAGGAACAAGGATGTCTTGCTGCAGTTGTACAGGGCCTTGGTGAGACCACATCTTGAGTATTGTGTGTAGTTTTGGTCGCCTTATCTGAGGATGTTCTTGCCATGGAAGGAGTGCAGCGAAGATTCACCAGGCTGATACCTGGGATGGCAGGAATGACTTATGAGGAGAGATTGGGTCGATTGGGCTTGTACTCGCTGGAGTTTAGGAGAATGAGAGGGGATCTCATCGAAACTTATAAAATTCTAACAGGACTAGATGCTGGAAGGATGTTCCCGATCGTCGGGGAGTCCAGAACCAGGGGTCGCAGTCTAAGGATAAGGGGTAAGCCATTTAGGACAGAAATTAGGAATTTCTTCACCCAGAGAGTGGTGCACCTGTAGCATTCTCTACCAAAGAAGGCAGTAGAGGACAATTCATTAATTAAATATATTCAAGAAGGAGTTGGATATATTTCTTAAGGCTAAAGGGATCAAGGGATATGGAGAGAAGGCAGGAACAGGGTACTGAATTTGAATGATCAGCCATGATCTCACTGAATGGCGGAGCAGGCTTGTTAGGATAAAATTTGGTTCAAGGGATAGAAAGGGGTCCTCAATATTCGACCGGTATAAAACTATCTGAAAGGTACCATTTAGTCTTGTTAGCTGGAAAACAAATGCAAAGCACCATGGGATACTTGGCTATATTAACCCTTTTAGACTAACAAATAGAAATTGGCTGACATTCTGAAAAGTTGTTTGTAATTACAACCTGGTAACTGTTTAGAAAGAGCCTGTTCTTGGAAGAGATAAGAATACAAAGGCACGATTAAGAAGCAGCAGCAAATAAGGCCTTGAAGAAGTAGCCAGCTGCATAATTCTTGTGGCTTTTTTCTCCAGCTAGCCATGTCTCTGCTGGAAAATAGTTTCCCATACTGATAACAAAAGTAAGAGATAGCTCATGAATATGAAGCATCCTAGTCGACAAGCTTTTTACTGACGTATTCAGGGGATACTTGAGTTCGAAGGACAGGCTTAGTAGTTGATTGATTAACCATGTAAACCAATGAAGTATTAATATTCCCATGTATACACCCCATTAGTAATAAGTGGGTGTTGTCTAATAAACTGTATAAACTAAGCTGTATTGTCACTTTTCCTCTGAGAATGGTGCCTCCAGCTGGGGTTGGCTGAGGTGGTTCTCCCGTGTGCACTCATAATAAACTATTGATCTGGGATTAACACCCGAGTCTGTTAGTTCTGTTTTACCATCTAGATTATCCTCGCTTACAAGGCTCAAGGGGCCGAATGGCCTACTCCTGCTCCTATCTTCTATGTTTCTATATTTAGGACTGAGATGAGGAGAAATTTCTTCACTCAGAGGGTGGTGAACCTGTGGAATTCTCTACCACAGAAGGCTGCGGAGGCCAAGTCACTGAATATATTTAAGAAGGAGATAGATAGATTTCTAGACACAAAAAAGCATCAAGGGGTATGGGGAAAGGGAATATGGTATTGAGATGGAAGATCAGCCATGATCATATTGAATGGCCGAATGGGCTACTCCTGCTCCTATTTTTCAATGTTTCTATGAAATCCATGCTGACTAGATAGGGGTTTCTGTGGTCGCGACCGAGACTCCAGGATGGTATGTTGCCTCCCTGGTGCAAGGGTCAAGGATGTCTCGGCGCGGGTGCAGAACATTCTGGAGGGGGAGGGGGAACAGCCAGTTGTCGTGATACATGTTGGTACCAACGACGTAGCTAAAAAAAGGGAAGAGGTCCTACAAGTAGAATTTAGGGAGTTAGGAGCCAAGCTAAAAAGTAGGACCTCGAAGGTAGTAATCTCTGGATTACTACCAGTGCCACGTGCTAGTAAGAGTACAGAGAACAGGATAGTTAGGCTAAATACGTGGCTTGAGCAGTGGTGTAAGAGGGAGGGTTTTAAATTTTTGAGGCATTGGAACCAGTTTTGTGGTAGGTGTGACCTATACAAAAGGGACGGTCTACACCTGTGCAGAGATGGAACTGATGTTCTCGGGGTAATTTTTGATAAAGCAGTTCGGGAGCATTTAAACTAGTATGGCAGGGGGCTAGAAACCTATGTAGTGAAATAGAGGAAAGTGAAAGGCAGACAGAAATAAATGATAAAAGGGTGAGGAACAAAAAACAAAGGGCCAAACTAATTCATAAAAAATGTGAGCATAAAAAAAGCCTGAGGGTTTTATACCTTAATGCGAGAAGCATCAGGAACAAGGTAGATGAATTAGCTGTGGAAATAGAGGTTAATAATTATGACCTAATTGGGATTACGGAAACATGGTTGCAGGGTGAGCAGGGCTGGGAGCTTAACATACAGGGGTATTCAGTATTTAGGAAGGATCGACAAAAAAGAAAGGGAGGAGGGGTAGCATTGCTAGTAAAAGAGGGGATAAATGCAATTGAAAGGAAGGATATTAACTCAGTTAATACAGAATCTATATGGGTGGAGCTAAGAAATAGCGAGGGGCGAAAAACATTAATAGGAGTGGTATATAGGCCTCCAAATAGTAAAATAGAGGTTAGGGAGGGCATCACGAGGGAAATTAGAGAAGCGTGCAATAAGAGCACAGCTGTCATCATAGGTGACTTTAACTTACATATAGATTGGACTAGCCTAATCAGTAAAAATAATGAGGAGGAGGAATTCCTTGAGTGTTTGAGGGATGGTTATCTGGATCAATATGTCGAGGAACCAACTCGGGAACAGGCTATATTGGACTGGGTACTGTGCAATGAGAAGGGACTAATCAGTAATCTTGTTGTACGGGGACCCTTGGGTCAGAGCGATCATAACATGATCGATTTCTCACTCGAAATGGAGAGCGAAGAAATTGACTCAGAGACTAAGGTCCTGAATTTAAACAAGGGGAATTATGATGCCATGAGACGGGAACTGAGTAGGTCTGATTGGACAACGTTCCTGGGAGGACTGGAGGTAGATAAACAATGGCAAACATTTAAAGATAGAATGACAAAATTGCAAAAATTGTTTATACCAATCTGGCATAAAAGGAAATCTAAAAAGGTGACTCAACCGTGGATAACAGGGGAAATTAGAGACAGCATAAAATCCAAAGATAGGGCGTATAAAATAGCCAAAAAAAGCGCCAGAGCGGAAGATTGGGAACAGTTTAAGATAGAGCAAAGGAGGGCAAAGGGCATAATCAAGAGGGGCAAAATAGCTTACGAAAACAAGCTGGCGGAAAATATAAAAACTAACTCCAAAAGCTTTTATAAGTATATCAAAAGGAAAAGACTGGTGAAAACCAAAGTTGGTCCATTGCAGTCAGATACGGGGGAATATATAATGGGAAATAAGGAAATGGCAGATCAACTAAATGCATACTTTGGGTCAGTCTTTACGAAGGAAGACACAAAAAACCTCCCTGGGATATCGGGAAAAATAGGGACATTGGCAAAGGAGGAACTGACGCAAATCAATATCTCTAAGGATATGGTGTTAAGGAAGCTAAAGGGATTGAAGGTGGACAAATCCCCAGGGCCTGATAACATGCATCCTAGGGTACTGAAGGAGGTGGCCCTAGAGATAGCGGATGCACTAAGGATGATTTTTCAGAATTCATTAGACTCGGGAACAGTGCCGATGGATTGGAGGGTAGCTAACGTTACCCCACTATTCAAAAAGGGGGGTAGGGAAAAAGCAGGTAATTACAGACCTGTAAGCCTTACATCAGTTGTGGGCAAAATGCTGGAGTCCATCATTAAGGATGAAATAGCGGAGCACTTAGCAAATGGGGACAGGATAGGACAGAGTCAACATGGATTTACAAAGGGTAAATCGTGCTTGACTAATCTATTGGAATTTTTTGAGGGAGTAACTGGTAGAATAGATGGGGGAGAGCCAGTAGATGTGGTGTACCTGGACTTCCAAAAGGCCTTCGATAAGGTCCCACATAAAAGATTAGCATGGAAAATTGAGGCTCATGGGATAAAGGGGAAAGTTTTGGCGTGGATAGGGAACTGGCTGTCAGATAGAAAACAGAGAGTTGGAATAAACGGCTCATTTTCTGAATGGCAGGCAGTAACAAGTGGGGTACCACAGGGATCTGTCCTGGGCCCCCAGCTGTTCACAATTTACATTAATGACCTGGATCAGGGAGTCGGATGCAGCATTTCCAAATTTGCAGACGACACTAAACTAGGAGGTGGGGTGGGCTCAGAGGAAGAGACCAGGAAGCTCCAGAGCGATTTGGACAGACTGGGCGATTGGGCGGATAAATGGCAGATGCACTATAATGTGGACAAGTGCGAAGTTATCCACCTTGGGTGCAGGAACGGGAGGGCAAATTATTATTTAAATGGCAATAGATTGGGAGAGGGGGAAGTACAGAGAGACCTGGGTGTTCTTGTACACCAGTCACTGAAGGCGAGCATGCAGGTGCAACAGGCGGTCAAGAAGGCAAACGGTATGCTGGCCTTCATAGCAAAAGGGTTAGAATACAGGAACAGGGATACCTTGCTGCAGCTGTACAGGGCACTGGTGAGACCACACCTCGAGTACTGTGTACAGTTTTGGTCGCCTCATCTGAGGAAGGATGTTCTTGCCATGGAGGGGGTGCAGCGGCGATTCACCAGGCTGATACCAGGAATGGCGGGAATGACCTATGAGGAGAGACTATGTAGTTTAGGGATGTACACACTGGAGTTTAGAAGATTGAGAGGGGACCTCATAGAAGTGTATAAAATTCTGACAGGTCTAGACAGACTGGATGCAGAAGGAATGTTTCCCTTGGCGGGTGAGAACAGAACTAGAGGACATAATTTAAGGATAAGGGCTAAACCATTTAGGACAGAGATGAGGGGGAATTTCTTCACTCAGAGAGTGGTGAACCTGTGGAACTCATTGCCACAGAGGGCAGTGTACGCCAGCTCATTAAATATATTTAAGAGGGAATTAGATATATTTCTACGGGCAAAAGGGGTTAAGGGTTACGGAGAGAAGGCGGGGACGGGATACTGAATTAAAGGATCAGCCATGATCTCATTAAATGGCGGAGCAGGCATGAAGGGCCGAATGGCCTACTCCTGCTCCTATCTTCTATGTATCTATGACTATTCATTATTATATTTTTGGCTTCTAGATGTTCTTCTATTTTCTCCTTTAGTAGGGATTCCATTATTTTTCCTACTACTGATGTTAATCTTACTGGTCTATAGTTCCCTGGACATGTTCTATCTCCCTTCTTAAATATAGGTATTATTATGTTGGCTATCTGCCAGCCCTCTGGCACTACACCTTTTTCTGATTAATTATTAAATATGTGTAGTAATGCCTCTGCTATCTCTTCCCTCGATTCTTTTAAAATGCGCGATGTATTTTCCTCTTTGAGTTTGATTAGTTTATTTAATATATCTCCTCTTTGTATTTTAAATGCAGGTATTTCATTACTAATCTTATGATCCAATTTCATATCCACCTGTTCTATCTCCATGGTAAATCCTGAGGCAAAGTAAATATTTAATATTCTGCCATCTCTCTATCACTGTCTGTGGTATTATTCTGTACATCCCTTAGTGGCCCTATTCCCATCCCAACCTTCCTTTTTTTAATTGATGTGCCTGTAAAATATTTTACTATTTTGTTTCATGTTCCTTGATACTGTAATTTAATTTCATAGTTCCTCTTTGCCTTCCTAATTATTTTTTTGACTTCTTTCCTAATCTCTTGTATTTTCCCTTATCATGTTCTCCCCTGCTGCCCAAGTAACTAATGTATGCCTCTTTCCTTACTCTCAATTTTTCCCTTATGGCTTTATTCATCCATGGGGGGTGATTTTCACTGAAGTCGGGAAGGAGGCGGGACTACAACTTTCGGGGTTGTAGTCCCGCCTCCATCGAGATGCGGCCAATCCTCGCGATTCTAACTTGATTGACCTTGTTGAGCCCAGCGGGCTCAACAGGCCAATTAAGGGCCACCCGGCAACAGGTGATGTCACAGACTGAAATTTCATCTATCAAGACGTTTTGACAGATGAAATATCAGTGTTTCATAGCTGTTTGAAGCTGTCAAACGCTGACAGTCTTACTTCTAACCTGAGTCCTTCTACACAGACTCAGTTAGAAATCTCTCCGGCCCAGAAAGCTGCAGGCTATCACTTTTGACAGTTTGCAGCCGTTCTGCTTTCTGTGCCGGTTAGATGATGGACTCCCAAAACCTAGAGGAAGGAAGGCTTAAAAGGTAAGTACAGGTAACTTAAACTTCTTTACACACTTTAGATACACCAAACACTCACCTTTGCACTCATGCACCCATCACTCACCTGAACACCGACGTCTCGACCCCTCCAAATCCTTCAACCCGATGGCCCGACTCCTCTAACTTGGTGTGGTTTGGAGCCGTCGGGAATCCCACACTTCAAGGTTTAAACTAGGGATTAGGCTGAAAACTGCCTGATAACTACCTGTAAACAGGCATTTAATTGTCACTAATCATTTCCCGCCTCGAGTAGGTGGGTCCCAGTGCAGGGCGGGTACCCACCTCCTTTGAAACTTACATGGAGGCAGGTTGGGGGCAGGATGGTGTCGGGACCCCCGAATTCGGGACTTTAGCCCCCGCACGCCTCTAATCCCGACTCCACGGGTCAGTTAAAATCGAGGCCATGGTGTCTCATTAGTGTTTAGCTTGCTCTTGTTTTTTAGCGGAATATATTTTTCCTAGACTCTGTTGAACACCGTTTTAAATGTTTTCTATTGCTGTTCTACGTCATTGTTTGCCAATATTGTTGTCCATTTTATTTTTCCAAGTTCTATTCTCAGCCCATCAAAATCAGCTTTTCTCCAATCTATTATCCTGGTCTTGGTCATACTTATGTCCTTCTCAATTATTATTTTAAAGCGTATTATATTATGCTCACTATTGCCTAGATATTCCCCTACTTTTACTTCTCTTATCTGCTCTGGTTCATTCCCCATTACTAGATCCAATAGCGAATCCCTCCCTTGTTGGGTGTTTTACATATTGGGTGAGAAAGGATTCCGGTACACATTGTAGGAACTCAATTCCCTTATCCCCTTTACCTACCTCTTCTGTCCAATTAATATCGGGATAGTTGAAACCCCCCATGATTATTATTCTATGTTTTTTACTCATTTCCCAAATTTGTTTGCGTATTTCTTCCTCTACCTCCCTTCCACTATTAGGTGGTTTGTAGACTACCCCTATTAGTGTGATTGATCCTTTATTATCTTTTATCTCTATCCGCATGGTTTCTATTTGTCTTGCTGATAGTTGCCTCACTTTTTTATTGCCATTATGCTATTCCTAAGAAGTACAGCTACTCCACCTCCCCTTTTTCCCTCTCTATCTTTAAACCCTGCAATGTTTAATTCCCAGTCCTGATTTTTCTGTAGCCAAGTCTCAGTAATCCCTACTATGTCTGGTTCCTCGCAACGCACGATTGGCTCCAGTTCCCCTGTTTTATTATAAAGTCAAGGATCCCGTATGTCTTTTTAACAGCCTTCTTAACTTGCCCTGCCACCTTCAAAGATTTGTGTACATACACCCCAGGTCTCTCTGTTCCTGCACCCCCTTTAAAATTGTACCATTTAGCTTATATTGCCTCTCCTCATTCTTCCAACCAAAATGTATCTCTTCACACTTCTCTGCATTAAATTGCATCTGCCATGTGTCTGTCCATTCACCAGTCTTTCAAATCCTTCCATGGCCTCGCCCCTCCCTATCTCTGTAACCTCCTCCAGTCCTACAACCCTTGGAGATCACGGCACTCCTCCAATTCTGGCCTCTTGTGCATCCCAGATTTTCATTGCTCCACCAATGGTGGCCTTGCCTTCAGCTGCTGAGGCCCTAAACTCTGGAATTCCCTCCCTAAATCTCTCTGCCTCTCTCTTCCTTTAATACGCTCCTTAAAACCTACCTCACCTGTCCTAATATCTCCTTATGTGGCTTGGTGTCAAATTGTGTTTGATAATGCTCCTGTGAAGCACCTTGGGACATTTTGCTACATTAAAGGCACTATATAAATGTTGTTGTTGGATCCTGCTTTTCGCCAGAGGCTAAATCTTTCCAATGCAGGGAGAGTGAATGAGGGAAGAGAAAGAATAGTGTAAAACAGGAAGATAGCAAGCAGCAGTAAAATGTTTTAAATGACTTGAAAGTTAAGGATTTATTTTAGCTGTGCAGGGTTATACTACAATACATAGAAACATAGAAGATAGGAGCAGGAGTAGGCCATTCGGCCCTTCGAGCCTGCTCCGCCATTCAATGAGATCATGGCTGATCATCCAAATTCAGTACCCTGTCCCTGCCTTCTCCCCATATCCCTTGATCCCTTTAGCCTTAAGAAATGTATCCAACTCCTTCTTGAATATATTTAATGAACTGGCCTCCACCGCACTCTGTGGCAGAGAATTCCGCAGGTTCACCACTCTCTGGGTGAAGAAATTCCTCCTCATTTCAGTCCTAAATGGCTTACCCCTTATCCTTAGACTATGACCCCTGGTTCTGGACTCCCCAGCCATCGGAAACATCCTTCCTGCATCTAGTCTGTCCAGGCCTGACAGAATTTTATAGGTTTCGATGAGATCCCCTCTCACTCTTCTAAACTCCAGTGAGTACAAGCCCAATCGACACAATCTCTCCTCATACGTCATTCCTGCCATCCCAGCTATCAGCCTGGTGAATCTTCACTGCACTCCCTCCATGGCAAGCACGTCCTTCCTCAGATAAGGCGACCAAAACTGCACACAATACTCAAGGTGCGGTCTCACCAAGGCCCTGTACAACTGCAGCAAGACATCCTTGTTCCTGTACTCGAACCCTCTTGCTACGAAGGCCAACATACCATTTTCCTTCCTAACCGCCTGCTGCACCTGCATGCTTACCTTCAGCGACTGGTGCACAAGAACACCCAGGTCTCTTTGCACTTCCCCTTCTCCCAATCTATTGCCATTCAAATAATAATCTGCCTTCCTGTTTTTGCCACCAAAGTGGATAACCTCACATTTATCCACATTATACTGCATTTTCCATGTTTCTGCCCAATCACCCAACCTGTCCAAATCGTACTGGAGTTTCACGACATCCTCCTCACAGCATACCCTCCCACCCAGCTTTGTGTCGTCTACAAATTTGGAGATATTACATCCAATTCCCTCGTCCAAATCATTAATGTATATTGTGAACAGCTGGGGTCCTAGGACCGATCCTTGCGGTACCCCACTAGTCATTGCCTGCCACTCGGAAAACGACCCGTTTATTCCAACTCTCTGCTTTCTATCCGCCAACCAGTTCTCTATCCAAGTCAATACCTTGCCCCCAATCCCATGTACCTCAATTTTGCAAGCTAATCTCCTATGCGGGACCTTATCGAAAGCCTTCTGAAAGTCCAAATACACCACATCCACTGGTTCTCCCTTATCTATTTTACCAGTTACATCCTCAAAAAATTCCAGTAGATTAGTCAAGTTACTCTGACTCATGAATCAATTTATTACTGTAACATTACTCCTTATTCCAGCATCATAACAGGAGAGCTGCTTTCTTCCTTCAAGACTGCTTCCCTGTCCCCTGATGGCTCCAATATATGATGGGGAAGACTGCATTGGTTAATATTCTAAAACTCACCCAACTCATTATCCTTCATGTTTGAGGTTAGAGATCATGGCCTCAATTTCTACAGGGGGGTTGCAGAAGGGTTGCATGCGGGCCCAGTAGTGGGCGACGCACTCAGCAAGGTCGGAGACATCAAGGTTGCCACTCTTAATGACAGGCCCTCATTAAATAAATCTTTCCAGAGTCCCACCTGACAATCGGCCAGATAGACTAGAGTCAGAGGCACAGAAGGAGGCCATTCGGCCCATCGACTCCATGCCGGCTCTCTGTTGAGCAACCCAGTCAGTCCCATTCCCCTGCTCTATCCCGTAGCCCTGCAAGTTTATTTCCCTGAAGTGCCTATCCAGTCACCCCTTGAAAACATTGAGTGTCTCTGCTTCCACCACTTCCGTCAGCAGCTAATTCCAGGTCATCACCACTCACTGTGTAAAAAAGTTTTTCCTCACATCCCCCCTGTATCTCTTGCCCAAAACCTTAAATCTGTGTCCCCCCTAGTCCTTGTACCATCAACTCGTGAGAACAGCCTTTCCCCGTCTAGCCTATCCAAACCCGTCATAATCTTGTACACCTCTATCAAATCACCCCTCAGCCTCCTTTGCTCTAATGAAAACAAATCCAGCTTCTCCAACCTGTCCTAGTAGCTAAGATCCTCCATCTCCGGAACCAATCTGGTAAATCTCCTCTGCACCCTCTCAAGGGCCTTCACATCCTTCCTACTAAAGTGTGGTGACCAAAACTGGACGCAATACTCCAGTTCAAGATTCTTTATTTGCCATATGTAACTAGTACAATGGAATGCTTACTCCCCAATCACTCCCACAATAAAGCTGTGGGAGCTCACAGAGACACGTCAGCTATTTTTACAGCGCTATGTTCAGAAAGTCAGTTCTTTGGCATCCAGTGGCAGTGGGAGCACGATGTCCCTCAGCCGCTCCGTCCTCCCCACTGTTGCCGGCTCGGCTCCACGTGCGGTGGCCTGCTTCTCCCGCTCACCCTCTGGCCACCATTCCCGGCTCCCCTCTTCCCAGTCGGACTGCGAGTCGTCGAGTCTGCTGCTGCGTCCCGATGCGCTGCGCTCCTCCGCCCGACTCGCCGAACACATCCTCCGGTCGCCGCGGCCTCCACCTCACCGTCGCCGGCTCCACGGTCCGACGGCCCAGGCCTGCTTCTCCCGCTTCCGGTCCAGCCTCTGGCCGCCATGCTCAGCTCCCCTCCTCCCGGTCGGAATCCCTTCCCGCTGAGGAGCGGCCGGCCGTGCCCTAGCGGGTCGACGTGGCTGCTGCTGCTTGCCGCGCTGTGCTGCCTCCGCCTGACTCGCCGAACACCTCGCTCCGGTTGTGGGAGCGAGCGGTGAGAGCGGGCCGCCCAAAGCAGGGAGAGCGCGCTAGCACCGGACCGTCTCGGGCACCATCTTGGAATGTAGACCTAACCAGCGCTTTATAAAGGTTCAGCATAACTTCTCTACTTTTGTACTCAATACCTCTATTTACTACCCGGCCGGGAGTGGGAATTTGGCGGCAGGAGGCTGCAGCCAGAGACCCATAGGGACGGTCCCCAATTGTCACTGGGGTTTGGGGGGAAAGAGGAGATGCTCTGGCCACAATCTGGAGAGTGGGGGGAAGCCTGGGGCAAGGGAGGCTCAAGACTTGCTTTTGAAGCCTGGAGGAGCACTCCTGCCCCTCAAGGAAACCTAAAGTAAAGTTACTTCTGCGCCGCTCAGTGTTTCAACTAAAATTGCAGATCAGGTCCTGCTGACATCATTAGACCCGATCTGCATATTTAAAGTAGGACACTGCTTCCTTCCTGCAAGTGACCGGCTCGGCAACTCAAAAGAGTAGGTTAAGATCGGGACACAGCGGGAAGGCAGCGGGATCAGAGGGGGTAAGTGTCAGGCCTTATTTTAACAGCGCATTATCTGCCGTCCTTACCTGGTCTGGTCTGTATGTGACTCCAGACCCACAGCAATGTGACTCTTAACAGCCCCCTGAAATGGCCTAGCAAGCCACTCAGTTGTATCAAACCGCTACAAGAAACAATAATAAGAATAAAACTGGACGAACCAGTCAGCACCTGCCTCAAACACAACAATGGCACACCCAGCCCAGTCGACCCTGCAAAGTCCTTCTCACTAACATCTGGACACTTGTCCCAAAATTGGGAGAGCTGTCCCACAGACTGGTCAAGCAACAGCCTGACATAGGTATGATACTGTGCGTATGACTATCAGCCAATGTCCCAGGCTCCTCCATCAACATCCCTGGGAACGTCCTGTTCCACCAGGACAGTCCCACCAGAGGTGGCGGAACAGTGGTATATGGTCGGGAGGGAGTGGCTCAGGGAGTCCACCACAGAGCTAAGCAATCCCACAACCAACGATCAGATCAAGGCTCCCCAGTCCTGCCACACCCAGTCGCGAATGGTGGTGAACCATTAAAGAACTGACAGGAGGAGGAGGCTCCATGTATATCCCCATCCTCAATGATACAGCAAAGGCTATGAGCCCCGACAATATCCTGGCTGTCATGCTGAAGACTTGTGCTCCAGAACTAGGCGTGCCTCTAGCCAAGCTGTTCTAGTACAGCTACAACACTGGCATCTACCCGACAATATGGAAAACTGCCCAGGTACGTCCTCTCCACAAAAAACAGGACAAATCCAATCCAGCCAATTACCGTCCATCAGTCTACTCAATCATCAGCAAAGTGATGGAAAGTGTTGCCGACAGTGCTATCGAGCAGCATTTATTCACCAATAACCTGCTCACCGATGCTCAGTTTGGGTTCCGCCAGGACCACTCGGCTCCAGACCTCATTACGTCCTTGATCCAAACATGGATAAAAGAGCTGAATTCCAGGTGAGTGACTGCCCTTGACATCAAGGCAGCATTTGACAGAGTGTGGCATCAAGGAGCCCTAGTACAATTGAAGTCAATGGGAATCAGGGGAAAGACTCTCCACTGGCAGGAGTCATACCTACCGCAAGAGAAGATGGCTGTGGCTCGACATTCAACGGCATTACCATCGCTGAATCCCCCAACATCAACATCTTGGTGGGTCACCTTTGACCAGAAACTTAACTGGACCAGCCACAAATACTGTGGCTACTAGAGCAGGTCAGAGGCTGGGTATTCTGCGGCAAGTGTCTCATCTTCTGACTCCTCAAAGCCATTCCACCATCTATAAGGCACAAAGTCAGGAGTGGATGGAATACTCTGCACTTGCCTGGATGAGTGTAGCAGACACATGGGAACACCACCACCTCCAAGTTCCCCTCCAAGTCTCACACCATCCTGACTTGGAAATATATTGCCGTTCCTTCATCGTCACTGGGTCAAAATCCTGGAACTTCCTCCCTGACAGCACTATGGGAATACCTTCACCACACGGATTGCAACGGCTCAAGGTGATTAGGAATGGGCAATAAATGCTGGCCTTGCCAGCGACGCCCACATCACAGGAACGAATAAAAGAAATGTGTTTGCCAACTGAAATATCTGGAGAGTTCTTTCAAGAATTTTAACTTTTTTTTAACTAAAGGAGGCGGTGACTCTATTGGGGAGCTATTTTTAATATAAAGCACGCCCTCCAGTATGGGTATAAGGTGCAAAAAAGCTTTTCTTCTAACTAAACTCGATCAACTATTTCAGCTCAGTTGGAAGCTCTGCTGATGTCAAATATGGAACCCTCACCTAATGCCATATGTTCTTCACTTTGCTAAAATATAAGTGTGAGTAATAAGCGATGCACTGTTGTGGGAAAGCACCAACGAGCTATTTCTATCCGTTAGTGATGCCGACTATTCCTACCCAAAGGGGGAAATGTACGGGATGTCGCAACCAGAATGTACACAAGCATTTCCTAACAAAAGGCCAAGACTAACATTGGCAGCAGTTTGAGAATGTCTCGATCATCTTTCTGCTTGCCCACAGAGGTGCAGGGCTGTGCAGCTCGGGCATGTGAAGTGAGAGCAAAAGGGTGCGGTCAGATATCCTCAAAAAAAGTAGAAAGTATATTTTGAAGTTATGTTGCCCTAATCTTGCATCTCCCACTCGAATCATTACTTCTGGGCTACCAATGCGCATACCTGTAATTTTCCATTCCTATCAATTTAGTAATGCCTCTGCTCATAGAATTGCATAGAAATTACAACACGGAAGCAGTCTGTGCTGATGTTTATTCCCCACATAAACAGCAATCTTAATCCCATGTCCTCGCTCTAGTCCCATATCACTTTATTCCCCTTTCCTTCAACCACTTATCTTACCTATATTCTTAAATGTGAACATGGCCATTGCTTTAATCAGTAAATCCGGCAGTGCATTTCAGAGACTCAACCTCTAAAAAATGTTTTTCTGTTCTCTTCCCGTCCTAATATCTCCTTTGGCTTGGTGTCAATTTTTGCTGAGAGAGACTTTTTATTACCTTAAAGACGCTATATAAATGCAAATCCTGTTGTATTTTAAAGGGGGTGCAGAAACAGAGAGACCTGGGGTGTATTTACACAAATCTTTGAAGGTGGAAAGACTGTTAAAAAAGCATATGGGATCCTTGGCTTTATTAATAGTGGAATAGAGTACAACAGCAAGGACATTACGCTAAACCTTTATAAAACATTGGTTAGACCTCAGCTGGAGTATAAAAACTTAGACCTTCTATGCAAGTGATTTTTCATGTGGTGTATTTGCCAATTGATCAATCAAATCTCCTCTTAACCTTCTCTGCTCTAAGGAGGGCAACCCTAGTTTCTGTAGTCTCTCCACATAACTGAAGTCCCTCATCTGGTACCATTCTAATAAACCTCTTCTGCATCCTCGCCAAAGCCTTGACATCCATCCTAAAGTGTGGTGTCCAGAATTGAACCACTGGAAACAGTCTGTTTCTATCTATTCTGTCCTATCCCTTTTTAATTTTAAATATCAATTCTCCATAGTAACACAGCTAAGAAAGGAAATGCCAGAGATTCCCACCGCACTGAACATTGGTGCTCAAAAAAAAATCACAATGGGCCTGAATTTGTGGTCGGAGGCTTCCCGAGGCAGATGCCTCTGAACCGCAATAAATCTATGAACCTACCTGATGGTTCTAGATCCACGGAGACTCGCACTCCTGGGCCTCTACGCATAGGCCTGTGCAGAGGCCCACATATCCCAGGGGCGCATGCAGTTCGCAAGCGCCCCTAGGATCACGTGGGCTGGCCCAACCAATCAGAAAGGGGATTCCCATTATGCTTATGGGGATTCCATTTACGTACGGAATCCCCATAAGCTTAATAGAAATCACACTAAAAACACGTACACAACTTTCAAATAAAAAAATTATTACGTTTGAAATTAATTAAAATACAATTTCATTAAACATGAAGATAAAAATGTAATTTTTTGAATTTTTTTTTTTTTTTTTTTAAGGGGCCAAAAATAACTTATTTTACAGGTTTTTGAATGTTAAAATGTTAAAAATGTTATTTTAATATTTATTTTCACCCGTACGCTGGTAAAAGGCCTTATGCTTTGCTTTTACCAGGCGTAAAAGTTTCATGGGCATTCGCGGGGATGCGGAGGACAGATCGCAAGTTCTTGGTTTTCGCACATGCGCAGCCCATGCATAAACTCGGATCTTGCGAGGCATTTATGGCCACCATAGGCCACAGAAAATCCGGGCCAATGCAACTTAGCTATTTTCGTATTATTTACAAACAATGCAAACTAGATGGCTTAGAATCAACGGTATCTTCTCTAATTGTTCAGTTGGCAAATACACCACATGATAAATCACTTACATGGAAGGTCTAAGTTTCTATCCCTGATCTGTGTTGGGTTGGCTTAATCCTGCCAGGTCAAATGAAGGTTCTTGACTGGTCTGAATGTACACCGAGGTTAAGGAGGGGAAAACAGAAAAAAAAAGCTGGGGTTGCTGGTTCTAATCATTACTCAACAATCCTGTTACTTCTGCTGAATGTGTATGGACAGTGGGAGGTTAGCTTACAGGAATATGATGGCCTGTATTGTGAAATAGCCCATCAACTCATTGTTGATTCCCACACCTGAAGAACAGCCACTTGGACGAGATGATGGACTGGTGTCAGCAACTGTGGAACTGTACCTCATCAATTGTGATATAGCTGATGGCTCACCCGCTAACTCTTTTTACATTAACTTATGGGTTCCCCATGGCTCTGGCCTCTTTCTTCACTTATCATC
Organism: Somniosus microcephalus; assembly: GCF_052327205.1. NCBI lineage: Eukaryota > Metazoa > Chordata > Chondrichthyes > Squaliformes > Somniosidae > Somniosus > Somniosus microcephalus. The sequence continues at coordinate 61,062,467 of NC_140988.1, forward strand.
CAACCCTATGCACTCTTATGTTGACAATTCTCTTCAATATTCATCAACATTCTTCAGTTTCAATGCCTGCCCTCGGTATTTACAATCTCCAGTCCTTTCAAGGGCAGAAGTTGCATTTTGAATTTCCATGCCCTTCAACTTGACAATGGAAATTTTGTTTCTTTTAATTCTTCAGGTCTCTTGCTCTGTTACCCTTTCTTCACGTATCGACATGCTTGGCCTCACTGTCTCCTCTGACCCCCAAATGGAATACCCACATCTGTTCTATTGATAAAGCTGCCTCCAAGGAGTTCAATTACAGGAAACTTTCGATTTACCGGCACCTAAATAACCGGAAATCTCGGTTAACCGGCAAAATTCAGGAGTAGGTTCAGGTAACTTTTATTACTTGCCTTCCTCCATTTGTTGCTGTGCAAGGGTGTGGCTGCAACTGTTGCTAAGCTACAGAGACGCTTGCAACTTGTGGCCATTGTTCTGAAGCTGTTAAGCAACAGGGTTTGTTGCTTTATACGGAGCTCTCAGCTCCGTATCTTTTACTATAGCTTTCGGTTATCCGGAATTTTTGATGAACCAGCACCACGTCGGTCCCGTCCGTGCCGGATAAAAAAAAGTTTCCTGTACTCCTTTTGTACCGAACATTTATTTTTCTCTCGCTATGTCTTAACTTCCTATAAATCCCAAGTCCATGTAAAACTTGATTATTGGAAATATATCTGCAGAAGTACTAAGACTTTTCTTACACTTCTCGACAGGTTACAAGAAAAGGTTGGTCACCAGACAGGTGATCTCCATCCCAACTCTAATCTCCAACTAGTCATTCACTCCCTTCAGTGCAACTTTTTTTTGTCTCATCAGTTCTACCACGGTCAGTGCTTTGCTAAACTTTTCCCTCGTTCCTTTTAAACTAACCTTTTGTAAATCCATGTTGACTTTGTCCGATCCTGTCACTGTTGTCCAAGTGCTCTACTATTACATCTTTTATAATGGACTCTAGCTTTTTCCCCCACTACCGATGTCAGGCTTACCGGTCTATAATTCCCTGTTTTCTCTCTACCACCTTTTTTGAATAGTGGGGTAACATTAGCTACCCTCCAATCCATGGGTACTGTTCCAGAATCTATAGAATTTTGGAATGAGGGAAAAAAAGTGTAAAAAAGATAGCAAGCAGCAGTAAACTGTTTAAAAGGACTAAACGTCAAATACATCATACTATACTCTTTCTCCTCCCTACATCTGCAGTATGGGGTGGGGGGGGAATAAAGAAAGACTCAGTGCAGTTTCTCCAGGCCTTGAAATTGTGGAATTCCTTAGCTCTCTGTCCTTCTTTCGTCTTACCATCCTCAAGTTTTAAAATCCAAACTCAGCAACAGCTATTCATTGCTTACAGCTTTACATAGTTTTCTCTAACATTTTTCAACCTTGCTCCTGTCCTACGGTATTGGCTTGTGTGATTTTGAGGCCATCACCAAATATTTATTTCATACTCAACACCAAAGGTCACTTCTGTAAGGGAGCGCTAATTCCCTATGAGTTAAACTATGTCCTTATATGTGAAAATCTGGTAATACAGCATTGCCCATGGGTTGAACAGAACACCCTACACATTGTAGTTTGCTCAGTAGAAATCCATGCCGTTCATTGGTTGCTTGCATCAGGAAGGGCCCCCGATACTAGGAGTGGCTAGCGCTACTTAAAAACAGCCTGCACCTCTTAAAGGGGAGGTGCATTGTGCCTGCTGGAAGAGTTGGAAATCGTTGTTTGTCTACTGAAATGTCTGAAGCTGGGAGGGAACGTGCACCAAGGTGCCCTGATGCTGCACTGGAGGCCTAGGTGCAGGTGAAGAGAGGAAGATATTCTCTATCCAGAGCGGGGCAGGAAGCCCTCACGACATATGATAAAGAGACACTGGGAGGATATTGCGGAGGAGGTGAATGGAAGGAGTACGGCTCCAAGAACCTCAATGCAGTGCGGCAAAAATTTTAATCACCCTCCTTCTCCATCGTGCCTGTTTCTTTCTTAATCCTTAGATCTCATTGGTTAAGATGATAGACTGTTGGTCCCAATGTTCACTAAGGTCCCAGATGCCACATCGTTATCAGCTTGCACTTCCAGCAAGTTAAGAACATAAGAAATAAGAGCAGGAGTAGGCCATATGGCTCCTCGAGCCTGCGCCGCCATTCAATAAGATCATGGCTGATCATCGACCTCAACTCCACTTTCCCGCCTGATCTCCATATCCCTTGATTCCCCTAGAGTCCAAAAATCTATCTATCTCAGCCTTGAATATACTCAAAGACTCAGCATTCACAGCCCTCTGGGGTAGAGAATTCCAAAGATTCACAACCCTGAGTGAAGAAATTCCTCATCTCAGTCTTAAATGGCCTACCCCTTATCCTGAGACTATGCCCCCTAGTTCTAGACACTCCAGCCAGGGGAAACAACCTCTCAGCATCTACCCTGTCAATCCCCTTCAGAATCTTGTATGTTTCAATGAGATCACCTCTCATTCTTCTAAACTCCAGAGTATCGGCCCATTCTACACAATTTCTCATCATAGGACAGCCCTCTCATCCCAGGAATCAATCTAGTGAACATTCGTTGCACTGCCTCCAAGGCAAGTATATCCTTCTTTAGATAAGGAGACCAAAACTGTGCACAGTACTCCAGGTGTGGTCTCACCAAGGCCCTGTACAATTGTAGCAAGACTTCCTTACTCTTATACTCCAACCCCTTTGCAATAAAGGTCAACATGCCATTTGCCTTCCTTATTGCTTGCTGTACCTGCATGCTAGCTTTCTGCATTTCTTGCACAAGGACACCCAAATCTTTCTGAACACCAACATTTGAAAGTTTCTCACCATTTAAAAAAGATTGCTTTTCTATTCTTTCTACTAAACTGAATAACCTCACATTTCCCTACATTATACTCCATCTGCTGAATAACCTCACATTTCCCTACATTATACTCCATCTGCCACCTTACTGCACACTCAGTCGATATATCCCTTTGCAGACTCTGTGTTCTCCTCACACCTTATTGCCCCACCTAGCTTTGTATCATCAGCAAACTTGGATACATTACACTCGGTCCCTTCATCTAGGTCATTAATAGATTGTCAATAGCTGAGGCTCCAACACTGATCCTTGCAGCACCCCACTAGTTACAGCCTGCCAACCTGAAAAAGATCCGTTTATCCCTACTCTCTGTTTTCTGCCTGTTAACCAATCCTCTACCCCCATCTCCATGAGCCCTAATCTCTTGTAATAACCTTTTATGTGTCACCTTATCGAAAGCCTTTTGGAAATCCAAATATACTACATCCACTGGTTCCCCTTTATCTACCCTGCTAGTTACATCCTCAAAAACTCTAATAAATTTGTCAAACACGATTTCCCTTTCATAAAACCACATTGATTCTGCCTAATCATTTTATGATTTTCTAAGTGACTTGATACCACTTCCTTAACAACGGATTCCAGCATTTTCCTGACGACTGATGTCAGGCTAACTGGCCTGTAGTTCACTGTTTTTTTATTTCCCTCCTTTCTTGAATAACAGTGTTACATTTCCGACCTTCCAATCCGCTGGGACCTTTCTAGAATCTAGGGAATTTTGGAAGATCAAAACCAATGCATCCACTATCTCGTCCGCCACTTCTTTTAGAACCCGAAGATGTAGGTCATCAGGTCCAGGAGATTTGTCGGCTTTTAGTCCCATTAGTTTCTCTAGTACGTTTTCTCTACTTATATTAATTACATTACGTTCCTCACCCTCATTAGACCCTTGTTTCCCCCACCATTTTTGGTATGCTTTTTGTGTCTTCTACTGTGACGACAGATACAAAATATTTAACGTTTCTGCCATTTCCTTATTCCCCATAATAGTTTCTCCTGTCTCAGCCTCTAAGGGACTAACGTTTACTTTTGCTACTCTTTTCCTTTTTACATACTTGTAGAAACTCTTACAATCTGCTTTTATATTTCTTGCTAGTTTTCTCTCATTCTATTTTTTCCCATTTTATCAATTTTTTGGTCAACCTTTGAGGGTTTCTGAAACTCTCCCAATCCTCAGGCTTACTATTATTCTTTGCAACATTATAAGCTTCTTCTTTCAATCTAATGCTATCCTTAACTTCTTTAGTTAGCCACGGTTGGATCATTTTTCTCATGGAGTTTTTGTTTCTCAATGCAATGTATTTGAGAATTATGAAATATTTCTTTAAATGCTAGCCACTGCTTCTCTACCGCCATACCTTTTAATTTAATCTATTTTTCCAATCTACCTTACCCAACTCGCCCCTCATACCTATGTAATTGGCTTCATTTAAGTTTAAGACTCTAGTTTCGGACTTAGGCAAGTCACTCTCAAAATTAACGTGAAATTCTATCATATTATAATCACTCTGCCCCAGAGAATTCTTTACTATGAGATTGCTAATTAACCCTGTCTCATTACACAAGATCTAAAATAGCCTGTTCCCTGGTTGGTTCCATGACATATTGTTCTTGGAAACTGTCCTGAATGCATTCCATGAACACGTCCTCCAGACTACCTTTGCCAATTAGATTTGTGCAGTCTATATGAAGATTAAAGTCCCCCAAGATTATTGCATTACCTTTGTTGCAAGCTTCTACTATTTCTTGATTAATATTCTGTCCAACGGTATAGCTACTGTTAGGGGGCCTATATACTGCTACCAGTGTTTTCTGCCCCTTGTTATTCCTTATCTCCACCCATACTGATTCTAGTTCCTAATCTTCTGAGCCGAGATCCTTTCTCACTACTGTCCTTATGTTATCCTTTATTATCAGAGCTACTCCCCCTCCTTTTCCAGTCTGCCTGTCTTTTCAAAACGTCAAGTACCCTGGAACATTTAGTTCCCAACCTTGGCCACCTTGCAACCATGTATCTGTAATGGCTATTAGATCAAACCCATTTATCTCTATTTGTGCCACTAGTTCGTCTATCTTGTTACAAATGCTTCATGCATTCAGATAGAGTCCTTAATTTAAATTTTTTACCATTATTCCCTGCTTTGACCTTATTCTCTACTGCACTGCTACCATTGAACTCTGTCCATTCCTGTCACACTCTTTAGATTTCTAAATTTCCCTTCTTCCCCCCCTTTTTTTTTAGTTTAAAGCCCTATCTACAGACCTAGTTATTCGATTTGCCCGCTTTAAGTGGAGCCCATCCCAACGGAACAGTTCCCTCTTTCCCCAGTACTGGTGCCAGTGCCCCATGAATTAAAACACTTTTTTCCCACACCACTCTAAGTCACGCATTTAACTCTCTGATCTGCTTGACACTATGCCAATTTGCACGTGGCTCAGATAGTAATCCAGAGATTATTACCCTTGTGGTTCTGCTTATTAATTTAGACCCTAGCTCCTCAAACTCCCTCAGCAAGAGCCTCATTCTTAGTTCTACCTATGTCGCTGGTTTCTACATGGACCACAACAATTGGATCCTCCCCCTCTCACTCCAAGTTCTTCTCCAGCCGCGAGGAGATATCCTTAACCCTGGCACCAGGCAGGCAACACAGCCTTCGGGTCTCTCGGTCACGGCTGCAGAGAACAGTTATCTATCCCCGACTATACTGCCCCTACTACTACCACATTCCTTCCTTCTCCCCCCACGTGGATGGCCCCCTGTACCACAGTGCCGTGGTCAGTTTGCCCATCCTCCCTGCAGTCCCTTTCCTCATCCATACAGGTAGAAAGTACCTCATATCTGTTGGACAATGTCCAGGGCTGAGGCTCCTCCATCACTACATCCTGGGTCCCCATACCTTCCTGAATCGCAGTCACACCCTCCTGTCCCTGACCACTGACGAACTCTAAAGTACTGCTTAACCTAAAGGGTGTGACTGCCTCCTGGAACAAAGTGTCCAGGTAACTCTCCCCCCTCCTTGTTGCATCGCAATGTCTGCAGCTCGTACTCCAGCTCAACAATTCTGAGACGAAGTTCCTAGAGTTGCAGACACTTACTGCAGATGTGGTTGCTCGGGATCTCGTTGGTCTCCACAAACTCCCACATGCTGCAGTTACAACACACCACCTGCCCTACCATCTCTAACCTTGTTTTATTTATTAATTAATTAGTTAAAGATTTTATTCAATCGATATTTTAGGTTTATTGTTTGATTATTTTATTTAGTTTAAAAGTTATTAATTTAATAAGTACTAGCAAGTTCGTTTCTCAGCTCTTAATTTAACCCCCTTCCCTAACTAGCAAAAAAGAGCTGTAATACTCACCAACCAATCACCTACCTGCTCTCCTGTGACGTCATTCTTTGATGATGTTTTTGAATCGGAGCCTCGCTGCTGCTTTAATTCAGCTCCGCTCTCGGGCCGCTCTTTATCCTCTCACCGCTGCTTTAATTCAGCTCCGCTCTCAGGCCGCTCTTTATCCTCTCGCCGCTGCTTTAATTCAGGTCCGCTCTTTATCCTCTCGCCGCTGTCGCTGCTTTAAGTTACGGCGCATAATATTCTTGAGCTAAGGTGCAGGAAAAAGTCTAACGGTGCATGTTCCAGCAAGAATTGATCCAGCATTTCATAACAGTTGCGCCACTAGCCTCATCACATGCTCAATTCATACCACCCATCCCCTCCTACCTACAATCTCAATCAGCACTGAACACTTCAATTCATATGCTTAACGTGATCCTCATACACACAGCACTATTGCAAGCCTCACATTCACAACTCTCAGCTCGCACACAGACATATTGCAGGACACTCACTAACACACTTCCCTCTTTCTTGCAGGAGAAGGTTGCGCATAACAGGAGGCAGCAGATTGCAACTGTTGGAGGAACTGCGCGCCTTCATGTTCTAATCCCCATGGAGGAGACAGTCCTGGGCATTATGGGAAGGGGCATTGCAGAGGCGGTGGCCACTGGTGGGGTCGATGTCAGGGTTTCTGAATACCTAATCCTCCTTTCTTCGCGCTTCACCCCACACCACACTTTGCATGAGAAGCTGCAGATGGTGTCAGGATGCACTTCTTTCTCTCTCCTCTTCCCTCACCATAACCTAACCCTTAACCCTTTTTCATGTTTAATCTCCCAGAAGTGCAAGCTCGTCAACAAGTGGAGGAAGAGTGTGATGAAGAAGATGCACCGTCACTTGATTTCACTCTCGCAGCCACCAACTCAGACTGATATCTGCATACTTTGGAGGCTAGGATAGAAGGATCTGCACATGATGAGTCACCGGGCACAAATGTGCAGGAGGCAGGGCGGGGGGAAAGGACAACAGGTACCAGTTCACCGGGTCACACACTAGTTCTGCAGCTGAAGACTCAGGTGATAACTTTGATGGGCCAGGCTACAGAAGACGACTGATGGGCATACAGATGAGAAGCCCACGGAAAGCTTATGCACAATTTCAAGGAGCATGGAAGAGTCCACCTCCAATTTGGCACGTGACTTGCACTGAGCTTGGAGCCCATCCTTTTCAATGTGGGATGGGTGGTCACATTGATCAGCACAGCTGTAGAACCCACCATGATGAAGCGTCCGATGACCAATCTGACAGCTTCTATCACAGCACAAACTATTGCGATGGAAGCTCAGACAGATCCCATCATGGTTCTGGGTGCTACTGTTGAAAGGGGCTTCTAGGGTGTCACAACAATTTATTCTCAAACAGATCACCAGGATTTTTGAAGTGTCGTTCCAGGAGAGTGACAGTGGCACCATGGAAGAGGAACCTACTGTTCTATCTCAGGATGACAACATTCCTTCTCCCACCCCTGCCACTGAACCAGTGCCCTTGCTGTTACCAGCCAGATGGTTTAGACTGCTGCAGCCCAGGCCGTGATGGTGCAGTCTTCAGCCAGGCCCTCTAGACCCAGAGCTGCTCGAGTTCATCCTCAAAAGCCATCTGCAGACTCCTCAATTGAAGCAGCCTTCCCCCCCCCCCCCGCCTCACAAGCTCCAGCCAGTGGGGAAGCACCACATTGGAACACCAGGATCGGGAAAGGAACTCGAAAAACAGGCACTCGGGGCATGCACAAGGGTGATTCGTTTGTTATTAGATTGATCTAATTACTATTTTGCTAAATTATGATTGAATTGTGTATTTGGTGTTGGTTTTTATTTCTGCAGTCAAATGAAGGAGATAACAATAAATGTTGACAAAAAGAGGTCGTGTGATGATAATTGAAATAGGAAAGGTGAGGAGAGTGGCTGGTGGTGAATGGGAAGGTGTATTTGAGATCAGTGGAAGCGCTCCTCAAATGAGCTGGTCTCTTAGAGCTCTGGCAGTAAGGGGCTTCCGAGGTTGCCGTCTCTCTTCCTGCTTCTCCTCATTGTCATCTGGCAAGTAGTGGTAAGGGCTGCTCCCTCAAAATGGCATGATTATGCAGCATGTAACAGATGACCACAAATCTAGATACCTGCTCAGCACTGTACTGCAGGGCTCCTCCAAAACGGGCATAGCAGCGGAACGTTGTTTGAGAATGCAGATTGTGTGCTTTATGTTCCTTGTGGCAGCATGGCCCTCATTGTACTCCTGCTTTGCATGTGTGCACGTGTTTCTGACCAAGTCATGTGACATGTCAAGAGGGGATAACCCTCATCGCCCAATAGCCAGCCTATAACTTGGAGGGCTAGTTGGAATACAGGGGGCACAGAGGACTTCTGCAGAATGATATAGTTGTGACTGCTGCCAGGATAGCGGGCACAGACCTACATGCACGGTGACAAGTCCAATTGCGGTAATTACAAAGAAGTCTCCCTGCTGTCTGCCAAAAGGAAAGTCATCACAAGAATCCTCCTCAATTGCCTTCTCCCAGTGGCTGAAGAGCTCCTCCCAGAGTCGCAATGCGGATTCCGTCCACTAAGGGGCACAATGGACATGATCCTTCACTGCACGTCAACGACAAGAGAAATGCAGGGAACAGCACCAACCGCTGTACATGGCCTTCTTTGACCTCACAAAGGCCTTCGACACCGTCAACCGTGAGGGATTATGGAGTGTCCTCCTCAAATTCGGCTGCCCTCAAAAGTTTGTCACCATCCTCCGCCTGCGTCACGACGACATCCAAGCCGCGATCCTAACCAACGGATCCACCAGAGACCCCATTCACGTACGGACCGGGGTCAAGCAAGGCCGTGTCATCGCACCAACGCTCTTCTTGATCTTTATGGCTGCAATGCTCCATCTCACCCTCAGTAAGCTCCCAGCTGGAGTGGAGCTAATCTACAGAACAAACGGGAAACTGTTCAACCTCTGTCGCCTCCAGCCCAGATCCAAGGTCGTCCCATCCTCTGTCATCGAATTACAGTATACAGACGACGCTTGCGTCCATGCACACTCTGATGCCGAATTCCAAACCATCGTCAACATCTTCACCGAAGCGTACGAGAGCATGGGCCTTACACTAAACATCTGTAAGACAAAGGTCCTCTACCAACCTGCCCTGCCACACAGTACTGCTCCCCGATTATCAAAATCCATGACTAGGCCTTGGACAATGTGGACCACTTTCCATACCTCGGGAGCCTACTGTCAACAAGGGCAGATGTCGATGACCAAGTCCAACACCGCCTTCAGTGCAGCCTTCGGTCGCCTGAGGAAGAGAGTGTTTGAAGACCAGGACCTCAAACCCAGCACCAAGCTCATGGTCTACAGAGCAGTAGTGATAACCGCCATCCTGTATGCTTCAAAGACATGGACCATGTACAGCAGGCACCTTAAAGCACTGGAGAGGTATCACCAACGCTGCCTCCGCAGGATCCTGCAAATCCATTGGCAGGATAGACACACCAACGTCAGTGTTCTCGCTCAGGCCAACATCCCCAGCATCGAAGCTCTAAACACGCTCGATCAGCTCCGATGGACGGGCCACATCGTCCGCATGCCCGATACGAGACTCCCAAAGCAAGTGCTCTACTCGGAGCTCTGACACAGCAAGAGAGCCCCAGGTGGGCAGAGGAAACGCTTCAAGGACACCCTCAAAGCCTCCTTGAAAAAGTGCAACATCCCCAACGACACCTGGGAATCCCTGGCCCAAGATCGCTCAAAGTGGAGGAGAAGCATCTGGGAAGGCGCCGAACACCAAGCACCCCACCCACCCGCCCCTTCAACCACCGTCTACCCCACCTGTGACCTGTGACAGAGACCGTAGGTCCCGCATTGGACTCATCAGTCACCCGAGAACTCATTTTTAGTGTGGAAGCAAGTCATCCTCGGTTCCGAGGGACTGCCTAAGAAGAAGACATGCACTGCTTGTGGTAAAAAACCAGCTGCATACTGAGGGAGTGGAATCCCTTTCTAAAGATCGCAGAGTTGAGATGGGGAGCACGCAAAGCAATGCGAGTGCTCCACGGGGAAGCCTGCCATGCGTACAAAACCTCATGCTCACTCCTTCTGGTTCTCTCTGGCAATTGGGAAGGAGATGTAGGTATTTCTCTTGGCACAGAGAACCTTGGTGACCACCCTGATACAGCAATGCACTACAAACTGGGAGGTGTTACCTATCTCTTGTTGCAGTCTGAAATGAGCCCGTTGCATAGAAATTTAAAGCAACAGTCACCTTGGCAGCCACACACAGTGCTGTCTTTGCCCTGCTTTGAGGCTGCAGCAGCTGACATATTTCAAGGACAATCTCCTTGGTGAAGCGAAGGCACCTCATGCCCTACTTCTTACTCAAGTTGAGGTAGGAGAAGTAGTCCCTGAAGACCCTTTGCAGATATGGCCTCGTGCTGAGTGCCCTACTCCTTCTCCTCCCTCTTCTGGCAGCTTGTCTTGCTCTGCTGTGCCCCCCTTGATGCTCCCAGTAATGTTCTATCCCAAGAGGTAGCCCTACCAGGCCATCCATATTTGTGGCCAACTTCTTTGGCAGTATATAAGAGTATTAAAGCAGTATATAGGACTGCAAGAACAGCCAGATCAATCCCTGTAGATTACTGAAACTTTCTACAACTCACCCAAAAACACAAAGAACTCGAACCTGTACGTACTGCATGATCCCTTTAAATAGCACTGGCGTGGAGTCCTTCATGCTGTTTAGTGTCATGTTCTGCTGAGCGAGGTAAAGCTTTGGTTTCATTGTTCGATAGCATCTCCCAAACCCACAACCTCCACCACTTAGAAGGACAATGGCAGCAGTTGCAAGGGAACACCATAACCTCCAAGTTTCCTTCCAAGTCACACACCATCCCGACTTGGACATTTTTTGCCATTCCTTCATCGTCGCTGGGTCAAGATCCTGGAACACCCTACCCTCACCACATGGACGGCAGCAGTTCAAAAAGGTTCATCACCACCTTCTCAAGGGCAACTAGGGATGGGAAATAAATCCTGGCCTTGCCAGCAACGCCCTTATCCGGAGAATGATTTTTTTTTTTTTTTTAATTGCAATAGCTCAATTTACATATCTGAGTGATAAAGTGTGGGATCCCAGGTTCAGATGATTCATATATTCCAATTAGCCTCGCTGTGCCCAGTCAAAAATAAGCAAATTAACTTGATTACCAAAACACTGGAAATAAATATTAAAAATAAGTATTTTTCAGAGTTGAAATATGAAACCTTTCTATCCTTTTACATGGGCCTAGAACCTTCTTAGTTTCTAAAAAAAAATTGCTATTTAACCCTTTATATTTCCTTAATACAGGAACGGTAAACTGTTCAGGTAGGATATTAGCATGTGAATGGAAACACTGACCAAAGAACAGATATCTCTATTAAATGAAGGCAACACCACAGAACTATCTGAAATCATTTTTATGCCCAGAAAACAGGAAATAATTCCTTTATCACACCTGAAATTTGAATAACTCTGGATACGCCCGAGTCTAAGGCTTCTGCAGCTCCACCTTGTGGTGTGAAAGTTACATTTAATGTTTGCTGAGGTGGCTTTGGAGGTATGTTCTTCTTCAAAATCTGAGCAAAACTAGGTTCTCCTGAACCCTTATGCCAGGCACTATCACTGGACATTCTGAAACAAAAACCACAGAACACAGACATGCGTAAATAGGAACGGATACCAACAGTACTTGTTGCAAAGTAAGAAAAAAGGAAATCAAAGTGTGCAACCCTTCTAAATTTATGCACGTTTGCACCATCATTCATCGTAGCAAATATTTAGGCATGCTAAATATATTCAGCCCTAGAAGGCAGATTGACATGTTGGTGAATATTAGAAATTAAAAGGGGACTTCCCCAGTGACTCAGCAAGTTTATCCAGTGAGTCAGGAAGGTTGTTAAACCAGCTAAGTAGCTGGGTTCCTTGATGTTCAAATGCAACTTTTTGTACCAGGAGATTAGAGATCACTGGTTAAGAAATAAGGCAGTTTTCACAGCAAATGAAATGGAAAATTTGAAAATGGCTCCTTCTCCATCCTTACCTGGGACTTACATTCCTTAGAATCATAGACTCTTATAGCACAGGAGGCGGCCATTCGGCCCCCCATGCCTGTGCCGGCTCTTTGAAAGAGCTGTCCAATTTAGTCCCAAACCCCAGCTTTTTCCCCATAACCCTGCAAATTAGTCCTCTTCAAATACATGTCCAGTTACCTTATGAAAGTTACTATGGAATCTGATTCCACCACCCTTGCAGCTGTGTTCCAGATTTTAACAACTCTGTGTGAAGAAATTTCTTATTTCCCATCAAGTTATTTTGCCAATTGTTTAAATCAATGACCTGTGGTTGCCGAACCACTTGCCAGAGGAAATAGTTTCTCCCTACTTACTCTATCAAAACCCCTCATAATTTTGAATACCTCTATTAGGTCGCCCCTTAACCTTCTCTGCTCCAAGGAGAATAATCCCAGCTTCTCCAATCTCTCCACATATCTGAACTCCGTTTCTTGGTATCATCCTGCTAAACCTCCTCTGTAACCCTCTCCAGGGCCTTGACATCTTTCCTAAAGTGTGGTGCCCAGAATTCTACACAATACTCCAGCTGAGGCCTAACCAGTGATTTATAAAGGTTTAGCAGGAGTTCTTTGTTTTTGTATTCAATGCCCCTATTTACAAAGTCAAGTATCCCAGCTTTCTTAACTGCCTTATCAACTTGCCCTGCCACCTTCAATGATTTGTGAATATGCATCCACAGGTCCCTCTGTTGTACCCCACTTAATGTAGTACAATTTAGATTATG